>NC_059260.1:9506492-9843992 GCF_017591435.1 Portunus trituberculatus | reverse complement strand
GAAATGGACCGTGGCACCAGCACCTTCTAGGACGTGGATGAAATCAAGACACTTATTAACTATATCACAGTCCATGGGGGATGTAGACTGAAGAGCATACAATGTAGCCTGACTGTCAATAAAGAAATAAACATTTTCATGGGGAGGCGCCACAATTTAGAGCACCTCCAGTACAGCGTACAGTTCTGCCCTAGTGGAAGACATGTGTGCAGGCCCTGGAAACCTCAGTGTCAGTATAGTGATTGGCAGAGATGTAGTCCCGGATGAACAGCCCACATCTGGACCTGCTGGCATTGACTGACCCATTACAATAAACATGAATAGCCTGAACGTGGGGGTGCTTGGACAATTTGATCATGTGAAGGAGTATATCTGGAGAGAAAGAGGCAAGCGAGGTGTAAGGATAACTAGTAAATAGAATACTGCTCCTTTTTCTCCTCTTTTTCTGCTTGTCGTTAGTTTTTTTTTTTCTTCTTCTTCTTCTTCTTCTTCTTCTTCTTCTTCTTCTTCTTCCTCTTTTTCTTCTTCACTATGCACGTGTCTCCCAGAGCTGTGCTTACACCTACGGGAGACACTGCATCACATGACAGGGTGGCAATGAGGTTCAGATTAGGCTACAAATACTTTTGGGAAGTCAGTGCATCTCCTGGTGTGTGCTGTGTGCTGTGTGCTGCACCAAGGGGACATACTCTGCATCACTATATCATGGAATGTCCTCTCATTGCTAAATTTAAGCCACAAGGTCAACATGACTTGTATAGCCTCATTAACCATCTCGTAGACTCAGCCACTCTCAGGGATATACTCAGGGAATATCCTAAGTTTGCTCTAACACTCTAGGATGTGTATGCAATAATGTGTGCAATATGTGTATTTATTTATCAAAATACTTGTATTCTTGTTTTGTAAACTGTTTAGTGTTATATTTTTGATACTTTAATCTTAAGACTTTGCCCAGGGGGTGGGTGGCAAGGTCCATCCTCCTCCTTTGTTGTAATTATTTATTAGTTCAACAGTAAATGTATCAATCAATCATTCTTCTACAGGAGTTGCCGAGCTCCGCGGTGATCCCGAGCTACCTGTAACGTCAAGCTCAAGATCAAGTCATTAAGATCAGGATCATTATCGTTCGTGGCCTCACTGGAGAAGCGAAACGGATAAAAACACATTGTACAGCTTATTTCTTGACTATCACCGTGAGTACCGAAGCTGACAGTGGATGTTCTTGTGTGTGGTTATTCTTGTCACTAGAATCGCAGGGAGAAGTCGTCATGCGTCTCCAGGTCTCAGTCACTGGCTATGGGGGAGCCATGTGGTGATGTACCTCCTCCTCTTCTTGTGACCTGTCTGAGTACGTCGACTCCTCTTTTGGTGCGATCCTACCTGGTTTTGGTGGGACAGTTGCTTCTCCCTCTTTCTATAATCTATCTAGTCGTGGTCTTCCCACTCGGCTTCATCGAGGGTTTCGAAGATTGCTATGTCGCGGACTGTGATCCTGTGGAATGCCATCCCTAAACCTTTAGTAATGGCCATTTATTTACCCTTAGAGGAATCACTTCAGAGATATTATCAAGTTGGCTTTGGTTGTGCTTGGTTGCTCTTACCTGGTTAGTTACCTTGTAATTTCAGGGCACTACCATAGTATAGACATCCCGTCACCTACCTCGCAGCTACGTGGTTGGGGTTGCCAGCGGTCACCAGATGTACACTGTTACCAGTATTTTGAAAGAACTCTGTAACACTACTAGGACGTGTGGTGTGTGTACGTGTTAGAAACTCTCTCTCTCTCTCTCTCTCTCTCTCTCTCTCTCTCTCTCTCTCTCTCTGTTTTCTTAACAATTCAAAGGGGAAGATTGGGGTGAGTTCTTTCATTGTATTGGTAACAGTGTACATTTGGCTGAGATCTAGCAATCCCCAACCATGCCAGGTGAGAGGTAGGTGTTGGGATTTCTATACTATGGTAGTGCCCTTTTAGCAGTATGATCTGTGAATTCTAAGAGAAGGTACAATGATTGAGGTTAATATTAAGACAAGGTATGCCGTTGCTCTATTTACTAATGTTTTCAGCTCTTGATCTGGGGCCAACAAACTTGGGGATCTGATGGTAAAGTCCAGTTTTTGGATGGGGAAAGCTAAAATGTAGCCTAATGTCACCTCAACATAAAAAATAAAGCTGTGTTTCTGCCGTTGACTTGTATTGAGATATGTCATAGCCACATCACAATTTGCTACCATCTTATGTTTAACCATTCTGGCATGCAAGGTAATTCAGCTTCATGTTGAGACCATTTGGCTCCAGCACAAGATGGTCCAAACCTATGTTAACACATTACCTGCAATGCAACCCACCAGTGGGTTGTATAGCCACCATCCACTGTTGCAATGCGACCCACTGGTGGGTCGTACAACAGTTTCCACATATAACACATTTTAATCTTACTTTTAATAGAAATTGGACTATATAGTAAAATTGCAATAAACGGTATGTGTAGGAGGGCTTAAGAAACACTAATTGATAAATAATATGAAGCATGTTTCGTTTTTAGTGTTCTAAAAATTATATAAAAACTGTCTTAGTTGTTTCCATATTTTTTTCTAATACATGTAAAAATTACTATATTGTATTTTTTCCTTCATAAGAATATAAAACAGGTATCATAATTGGACTTTCTTTGGCAAGCTTCAGTGATTTTTTTATTGATTTTTTTTTATATTTTTCCCGATATTATTTGGCAAATTGTAGAAAAGCCTGCCATTGGTAACCATTTGGAATTGCATATATAGATAAACATAAGTAAAGAAACAAAACAAAAAATAGAAAAAATATCTGCTGTAAAAATTAACTGAAAATACTTTTTTTCTTTTTTTGTAATACATGTAAGAAAACTATATTATCTTACATTTTTCCTTCAGATGAATATAAAACTTTTCTATAACAAATAATTCAAACTGAAATATCACAATTGGAATTTCCTTGATAAGTTTCAATAATTTTCTTTATTGATCTTTTCATAATTTCATAGTTTTCCTCTTATCATCTTTATTATCTTATCTCTTATCTATCTAAGTTGGCCATAAAACCATGTAGCATTCATTTTCTAAATATGCAAAACAAAGAGAAAAATGTGTAAACAAATTTAGGAAAGGAAAAATATAGTACAGTATAGAGACGCACTTAATGTCAACAAATAAAGTATGTCCACCGGTGGGTCGTATCGCAGAGAAGTTATAGATTTTTCATAGTATGTAATGGAACCCACTGTTAGGCAAACACTTTGACATTGCCAGTGCATCTGAGTGTTCTCCCAGACAACACTGCTCTTCTCACTTCACTGGCTTGACCAGCACTGACTTGACGACAATTTATTTGTATTGCAGTATGGGAGAGCTCGCTGTACTGCCAAATGCAGGGATCATGAACAAACATTTACCCTGCAATCTAGATAGCACACTGTCCATATAAAGAAATAGCCAATCTTTACTGATTTATTTGTATCATATTTTCTGACTGTGTAAAAGACATGTAAATCCTCATTTGTCCACTTTGAACAATCTATAGGGAAATGATAAGTCATACTGAGTGCTATTGGTTCCAATATTTTGTCCTCAGGTGGAAAGTCCATGATGTCACTTGTAAGTACCGCTAAACGCTCACCTAGTCATCACCCACACGTTGAGTAGCTTCCTGCCCAATGTCCTCATGAATTTTGTTTGGATATTGCTTTCCAACAATCTTGCCAAATACATATGTATTTCAGCAACATTTCCAGTGCAATGTTATCACATGAGTGAATGACACCAACAGTGCGTAGAACATCCAGCCAGATGAAGCACACATACACTATGAATAACGTCATTATCTCTCTCTCTGTCTTTCTCGTGCTTTTTTTTTTAAAGGTGCTCACCATTCTTTATTTCAGTGGGAATCACTATGTGTGATTGCAGTTATCCCTGCTATTTTGAAAACAGCTGTGTATAAGGGTGACCTCCTTTGCTGTGGCATTCAATGTGTGTGTGGGTGTGTGTGGGAGAGAGAGAGAGTTTTTCCTTGTTTTAATGAAAATATTTGCTCTTCAGTAGTATGTACTATGTAGTGCACATATTGAATATACTAAACTTTCAGTTACGATTCATTATATACAAAACTTTAAAGCTGGTTCTGGGTATGCCTTTCATGCAGCATGGTAACACGGTGCAAGAATGTTTCGTCTTCACTAAAACTGCACTGTTGTGTTTTACCTTAAATAGAGATTGTAAATATCAATTCAAGTTTAATCCAGTCTGATCACACTGCAATGGAATATTTTGCTTTACTTAAAAGTGCACTGTTACGTTTTACCTTAAATTGGAATATGAGTGTTCCTGAGTGCTTAGCCTGGGAGCCAGTGGGTGATGATTCTGTTACTCTAGTATCTGAATTATTTGCAATATTCTTTATAAAATTATGTGTTAACCCCTTCCTTACCGCAAGACTGTTTTGTGGTATGTGCATACCATGCGCAAAAGCGACTTCGTGGTACCGCAAGATGCCGCCGTGGTACGTGCATACATTTCCGTGTATAACCATGGCCTGAGTGTGGATTTTGCCTTTTTCATGCTCCACGTGGTTCACTATAAACAAACAAACGCTGGAGGCATTATTTTTAGCCACCCCAGCGTAACAAAAACCATCCCCCCACAAGCCAATCAATATCAGAGTCAATTTTTCATGCATAAACTAAAGCCAATCACTATTCTTTGATTTGAAAGTACGTATATTATTCCCACAGTCCCCCCAAGAACATCAGTTCTCTATTATCGGCCGTGGTGAGACTGTTCTATTGCTTCTAGCTAGAGATAAGTGGCGTCTGCTTCGTGTAGCAGCGATGAGGATTATCATAATTATGAGACAGATTGTGAGGACATACTGGAAGACTCTCCAGATGAATATGATTCAGACTATGATCCTGAAAAAGAAATAGGAGAGAGTGATAGTGACAGTGGTGTTGAAACCCTCTCGGCAAGTGAGGGGGGAGCAGCCTAGTTATGACTCTGCCTCAGGGCCACCCTCACCAGGCCCCGGTGTGTCATGTTTTACTCTCATATGTGACCCATTTGCTGACAAACGGCCAGATCCCCTTCCGTCCTTCCTTGAAACAGGAATTTGCTAATGTGCATCCTGGAATTATTGCACACCATGAAAGTGATCCAATGTCAATCCTTCAATGTTTCAAACTTTTTTTTGACAGTGACATTGTTTCATCACTTTGTTCCTGGACTAACACTCGTGCTACTCATCATTTTCGTGACAATCCTACCAGTGATCCACACAGATTTGTTGGTAGGACGTGGGTCAATGTCACAGAAGATGAGATGTATGTGTTTTTTGCTCTGCAGCTGCTCATGGGGCTCAACTCTCTACCCAATATTGCTAATTATTGCAACATACTGTGTCAGGGACCACCTGTGTTTACAGGACGTGTAATGAGTCGCAACAGGTACATGCAGATACTATGCTTCCTTCGGTTCTCAGACCCTGATTGCGTTTGCAGAGGCATTCCCATGACTAGACTTGATGCATATTTCAACAAGTTGCGTGAAAAGTGCACCATGTACTTGGACCCGGGTGAAAACTTCGCTGTGGATGAGGCTCTTCTCTTGTTCAAGGGGTGTATTTATTTCAGACAATACATAAAAAACAAGAGAAAGAGATTTAGGATGAAACTTTTTGCACTGTGCCCCAGGTCTCTGTGTACTCGAGGGTACACATGGAATTTCTGCCTGTACACTCCTACCTTGTTTGACGAGATGAACCAGGTGGGTGACCTTGCTATGCTAAACAAGTCTGAGCGCGTTCCTGTGTATTTGATGGGCTCATTGCTGGACGAAGGAAGACATGTTGTACTTGATAATTGGTACTCTTCTCTCCAGCTGGCAGAATATTTACTGAGAAAGAATACACCCACTACAGGAACGATTCAGGCTAATAGAGGAGTGCCTGAAAATGTTACCTGTCAAAGACTTGCCAAGAAACAGGCTGTCTTTGTAAGGAGAGACAATGTACTTGTGACAAAATTCAATGACTGCAAAGTTGTTCATGTCATGACTACAAAGTATGAAGGTGGTTGTGTTGAAAAGACCCGTCATTTTAGAGGTGGTGCTGTAGAGATGGTAAAAAACCCACAGTAATACAGCGCTACAATGAACTCATGGGAGCAGTTGATCTTGTGGATCAATTATTGGAGCCATACAACCCAACAAGAAAATCTACAGCCTGGTTCAAGAAATTAGGGATTCATATGGTGTCAAGAATGGTGCTCAATGCCAGAGTTATCTACCAAATACTCCATCAGTCTCCTAAATCTATAAGTGTGGTTCACTTTATAAAAACTCTGGCTCATGAAATTCTGTGTGAATGCAGCATTGGTTATAATGTTCTAGTCCAGATGCAGAAAGAAAGCAAGCCTCCTAAAAAGAAATGCAGAACAAGCCAGCCTCCACAGCCACTGCCACAGGCAAATGTAGCTCATGCATTGCTACCAATTCCAGCTACAGATAAGAAAAAGCGACCACAACGCAGGTGCAGAGTATGTAGTGCTGATGGAAAAACCAAGTGGGCTCGAAAGTATTGTCCTGCTTGCAAGGAACAACCTGGATTATGTTTGAATGAACATTTCCAGGCTTACCACTGCTAAGAGAATAGCACATCATGATTTGTAGGGTAAGTAAAACTGGCATTATTCTCTACATACAATCATTTTCAACTACAGATAACCATTCTGTAATTTAGGTATTTCAGTATATTTGTATGCAAAGCACAATTTAAGATTATGTTTACATTTTCTTTTATTAGTAAAATGACAAAAATATGTCTCGAAAAAAGTACATAACACTGAGTTAGAAAGAAATATAATGTGTAGACCTGGGCGTGAGGCACGTGCGCGCACGGGCAGGGGGCTGCGGTATAGGAGGGGAACGCTTTGTTTACATCGGCGGGTGGCTGTGGTAAGGAAAGGGTTAAAGATGGCAGAGCAGAAGGTGAGAAGCAACATATGCCACTGTAAATGTCTTTGATTACTAATACGAATATACAACTGTCTTATAACCAGAACTGTTATCTAAAGTCTACTAGTCAAAAGAGTTAAAATCCTTTAGATAACAACCAAAACATGAGAAAACTGGTAAACCTTAACTCACGTACACACACATACTGCAGCATGCCTGTTTATATACAAATACACACCACCCATCTATCCACCCACCTACCCACCTAACCACACACACACACATACACACACACGAGAAGCTTTAAGAGCACCGCGCACGGATCGATACCGACTTAGCGCGGTGCCCACTATTGTGCGAGCCTTAAATAAATAAGTGAATTCTAGGTTAAGTTTATCCATAGTTAGGTTAAGCATTTTTAGTTCATTGTGGTAATGTCCCCCTGTACATTTTCAGTGTAATTTTTTACATTGCCTAACTAATAAACCGTTTATTATTATTATTATTATTATTACACACACACACACACACACACAAAGAAATACAAAAAATACACATAAGCACAGATAAAAGCACAAGTCTTTAGTTCTTTAGTATACGAGTGAGCAAGAGGTACGCAGTCATGTGATCCAATCCCCCCCCCTCTCTCTCTCTCTCTCTCTCTCTCTCTCTCTCTCTCTCTCTCTCTCTCTCTCTCTCTCTCTCTCTCTCTCTCTCTCTCTCTCTCTCTCTCAGCTAAGGTGAAGGATGTAGCAAGGCCCCCCAAGCCCACTACTGACCTGTCTTGTACACTTAGGGTAGCAGTGATGACTCATTAGCTAAATATATATTCTATTACTACACACCATGGACTCAATACGCTATGTTATACTGATGATGAGTAACTGGATGAGATGATGTGATGTGGAACTGCATGGTATGAGGAGTCTAGTGGTTGGGTTGAGGTTCAGGAGGGACAATAAGGGCAGCAGCAGGCTTCCTTGTGAAATACTTTGTGATTAGTAACTGAGACCATTTCCTCTTCATGTCATCATTATTCAATATTTTGACTTTCCGATTTTTATGAATTATGTCCATTCACCCATTTTCTGTTGTGCGGACTCATCAGATTTTTAACCGATGACCAGAATGTAAACAAACCAAGCACACCACGATCGCATTGCCAGCCACGCTGGAGCCGCCACCCATCAAAACTCATTACTGTTATAAGAGGGGATAATTAGTGAACAGGATACTGCTCTTTTTTTCTACTTGTCTTTTGTTTGTCCTCTGGAGGAGCTGCCAATCCAAGGTTCGAGGTTCTATCATAACCTTTGTAATGGAGCTGCCAATCCAAGGTTCGAGGTTCTACCATAACCTTTGTAATGGCGTTGCTGGATAGAATTGTTGTTTCTTCCTTTACTCACAACAATTGTTTTTTCATCAAAATGTTTTATTTTCCTTACTCTAGCCACAGATGATCATGCAGTGTTATTTTTAGTAACTTTTTGTCTGAAAGCTAGTGAGCAATTTTGAGCCACCTGTAGCATCAAGATAAGGATTAATCTTTCGGTTGTTTAGACTCGCCGCCGAGTGGCACCTGCTAACTTAACTGAATTTTGGTAAATATGTTTATGCTGCTAGAAACTCACAAATGTGCGAACCTCGTGAAAGTGGAACTCACGAATGTTGAAGGCCTACTGTACTCTATATGAGTGGTTCCCAAAATTTTTTGTCATTTTCCTCTGCACTCAGTTCAGCAATCCAGGTTTCCCCTTTATGTGTACAAAGGAAAAAGTGTTTAAAACATGAACCAAACCTGGTAGATATGGCTCCCCCATCCACAGCAGGAATACTCTCTCTCTCTCTCTCTCTCTCTCTCTCTCTCTCTCTCTCTCTCTCTCTCTCTCTCTCTCTCTTTCTCTCTCAGTGCCACAGAGTCAAGGTGATCCTAATGGCATGATTTTATATGAATGCAAAGATATGATATTGTAGCAGGCAATACAGGGGTAGAAACACAAATATTGTGGTGAAAGCAACACAGAAGAAGAAGAGGAAGCAGCGGCCAATTGGCAGCAGCACGACACTGTGAGTGGATCGTTTCTCTTGGCTTTCACTTTGTGTCCTGTACTATGACATCTGACCATCCCTCACAGTGAAGTGATTTCAAAAAATGAAGGAAGACTGTAACCATTGAAAAGAAGTTGGAAGTGTTCAATTGCCATGCTAGGGGAAAAGACCTCAGTGATTGTCTATGTGACAAGACTGAGGGAGAGCATGTTGCATACCATGAGAGCTAATAAAATGAGAATGTGTGTTTTCTTTGTTTCCATGACGTAGTAATGTATTGAGCCCCTCAGTACCATGACGTGTTTCTATATTCATTCTGCTTACTATTTGGTGATTTTTCTACAGCTTCAGAAACTTACGTGGGAATTAAAATAGTGAAGACTCTGGCCATTTATCTTCTGATACCCATTGACCCTTCCTAATGTCAATAAAATGGTCTAATCGTTCCCAAAACTCATGGTAGAAATATGTCCCAGTACTGAAGGGGTTAATATTTTTTTTTTTTTTTTTTTTTTTAAGGATCGAGTAACAAAACTCCCCAAAATAGGCAGACTTTTCCAGTGGCCAGGAATGTAACTCCTTGTTCCCATTGATTTCTAAGGGAAAATTATGTTTGAATAGTATGATATCTCTAAGAATGTAACCCTCGCATTAATCAAGAGTTGACTATATAGATTGGGTGCTCTCTCTAAGTGATCTCCTTTAAAATCTCCAAAATTTTAGTGCATCTTCCAGGATGTACCTTTGTTAAAGTGTAAAATGTGATAGTAATGTCTCTTCATCTCCTCAGGTGCAGTAGTGACTATCCCATCTGTAGCCCAGCTAGAGGTGACGTGGCTGGCCTAGTACAACAGGATCAGCTTATCCAGGGATAGTGTAGTAGGCACAACTCACAAAGGAATCATCACCCTGTCCTTGCAACCATGCCACAGAACGAACACATTGAGCTGCATCGGAAGCGTCACGGGCGCCGCCTTGACTATGAAGAACGCAAGAGAAAGAAAGAGGCGAGGGCTGGCCATGAACGATCAGCCAAGGCACAGAAGCTATTTGGCTTGAAGGCCAAGCTTTACAATAAACAGAGGCGCAATGAAAAGATCCAGATGAAGAAAACCATTAAAGCTCATGAAGAGAAGCTGACCCGGCAGAAGGATAAGGAGGAAGTGCCGGAGGGTGCTGTTCCATCCTACCTGCTGGACCGTGAAGGACAGTCTCGTGCCAAGGTTCTGTCAAATATGATTAAACAGAAACGAAAGGAAAAGGCAGGCAAGTGGGATGTTCCAATCCCTAAGGTCAGGGCACAGTCTGAAGCTGAAGTATTCCGTGTCATCAAGTCTGGCAAACGCAAATCCAAAGCTTGGAAGCGCATGGTCACCAAAGTTACCTTTGTCGGAGACCAGTTTACCCGTAAGCCACCTAAATTTGAGAGGTTCATCCGCCCCATGGCTCTGCGTTTCAAGAAAGCACATGTGACTCATCCAGAGCTGAAGGCTACATTCTGCCTTCCTATCATTGGTGTTAAGAAGAACCCAAGCTCCACAATGTACACTTCCCTTGGTGTCATCACTAAGGGCACTGTCATTGAGGTGAACATAAGTGAACTGGGACTTGTGACACAAAGTGGTAAGGTGGTGTGGGGCAAGTATGCCCAGGTGACCAATAATCCAGAAAATGATGGTTGTATAAATGCTGTGCTGCTGGTGTAAAGGGAAGCCATGGCATTAGGTCCCTCTTTTCAGTGGACTTTTGTGTAGTGTTGAGTTGTGGATTCTATTTTCTGTGCCTTTAAATCTTTATTCTGGAGTAAAATACTATTGAGATATTTGAATTATACTTACCCTACTGAAGCAGGTTAATAGAATTATGCATGGAAGGATAATCAGGCCATTATTAGTGGGAAATGTTGTCTTTGTTTCTTGTGTATTGTAAAAGACCAAAAGCCAAGAGTAAGAATCGGGAATGTCTTTCTTCCTATAAGGGGATATTAACTTGGTACATGACTCGTAGTGCTTCCATGGGTATGAGGATGGGAACAAGCTTGCAATAAATTTCACTGGTTATTGTAGCATTTGATAAAGACCTGTTATTTTTTTATTTTCTTTTATTTATTTTACTATTATTATTATTATTATTATTATTATTATTGTTGTTATTATTATTATTATTATTATTATTATTATTATTATTATTATTATTATCAGCATCAATATCATTATTCTTTTTTTTTTTTTTTTTTTTTTTTTATGTGAAGAATAACCTGCATGACAAAAGTGAGTCTAAAAGAAATCAATGTAAATGGCTGCAGAAAATATTGAACCAACAGAAAAAGGGCAAAATAACAAAAGTTGTTCTTATCATTTTTTATTTATTTATTTTTTTACTTTGAACTTGTTTCATGAGTTGGTAAAATAAGTGCAACCCCACTCATTCAGAGCTGTGAGTCACACAGATAGCTGGGCAATAGGATAAGACTGTCCAGCCCACACAGCCATCAAGACACCATGAAAGGTCACAGACCAAAGGATTTGTTTCAGAGCGTACCACCAAGAGACCTGGTATACATTCTAAACTGTGCATCTGAGAGGCATCATCACTTGATATATTACAGCCAGGCTGGACTACTAAAGCTTGCTACCCATTCATGAGTGTGTTGTGTTAGAGATGTTGCAAAACTATGGCTACTGGTTATAGATACTCAAGAAAATTTTCTTAATTTAATTTATTAATAGTAGTAATAGTAGAAATACATATCCAATATTAGCAAAATGACAATTGTTACACAATAGTAGTTTCCTTTCCCAGTGACAATAATTGCAATGATCTCTCCTCAATCAGTATTCAAGAATTACTGTAATCTTCATACAAAAAATGCTAAATTTCATTCTTCATTCTTACAGGAAAATATGCAGAGTAGTATCTGCATTACAGCTATTTATGCAAATTAACATTCAATACAGAAACATTAAGTCATGCTGTAGCAATTTACACCAACCATATTTAGTAAAAGAAATAACACATCAGCATCATATTGATTCAATCAAAACTCCATAAGAAAATTTCACATCACACAATCTTGTTCAATGCCAAATATGTATTTATAACAAAACCTAAATGTGCAACCATTATTTCTCGTTAATTCTAATCATGAAATAATTCATTTCAAGACTACATTACAATTTATAAAATCCACTTACTTTGTGATTCCGTTCATCTCACCTGCTGCTGCCCTCACGTTAGGAATCTTGGAACATCAGATCTCTGCAATCTCTGCTGCTCTACCACTGCTCACAATTACATCACCTAATGTACTTTAGTTTGATATATATATATATATATATATATATATATATATATATATATATATATATATATATATATATATATATATATATATATATATATATATATATATATATATATATATATATATATATATATATATATATATATATATATATATATATATATATACTCAAACCTTATTTATTCAGACCTCATTTATCTGGGTTTCAGTTTATCCAGAGTCCAGATATATTTAATCATTTGAGTCTGGATGATAAACAAATTAATTCAAACAACACTTGCCTTGCATACCATGAGAAACAGTCAATATGTAATGACCCCAAAACATCAAGGTTGTTTAATGAAGCATTTTGAACTCCTCCTTGGATTTGTATTTCCAACTCCGCTTTCATAACTTGTGTGAACTGCCACTAGGTAGCAGGTTTAGGAGGAGGAAACCTAAATCCACATTGCCATTACAGCAGAGACATCCAGTAGTTCAGCTTATTTTTCTGAGTTCTACCCAGGCCAGACTTTGCCCTCTCACCAGGTATTGTACTTCAGAACCATCTGTGAACTTTGAAGAAGAGACAGTGTAAATATGTGACTGTAAAATCCTGGGGAAGTGGCTGAAATAGGCTAATGTATGGTTTGTTCCACAGAGAGGAAGTGTGGGAAGGTTATTTATTTACCAGTCATGCCTATGGTCTAGAGATATGATAGAGGATTTTCTCTCTGCACAGGTAAATTTGACCCACACTGGGTAAAGCCCAGGTAGTTATTTGTAGTTACACCAGGTTGGGTGTCATCTGGTAGGTAGGGTCAGTTAGGTTGATTGTGGGGTGCTATAGGGTATCATGAACCATGTGTCAAGGGAAGTTGTGATCATTATATGTAAAGCACCAACAAGTTTTTGTGTTAGCACTCTGGTTCCCAGGGTTATATTGTGTCACCACCTGTTTTTATCTGCACTACATCCGACTGCCTGTGTCTGCTCGCGCAAGCTACTACACCCATTGGTGGATTGAACTGCTACAGATTGTTGGCCTAAGGGGTGGGATTGTTCATTGACTTGTTTGGTTGTCACTGTGGTTAGTTGGGTCACTGCTCAATCTTTGTTAACAGATGGTGACATTCTGTGTGGTGCTGGTTGGCCACAGCTAAGTCACATTCATGGCTGATCTCGGGAACTGGCAAAAATGGAGGCACGCTTGTTTCTGTCAATGATATTTCAACTAGTGATGTGGAAGGATTACTCTTATTGTGTATAGAAAGTTGGCATAGAATGAGCTTATTACTAGTTAGAAAGACTATGACAAACCTGTGGGCAAGGCTTCAGTTCAAACCTTCAACAACATAGTGGGACTCTACCACATGCCCCACTGTACCAGCATGCCACCCCTGCCTTCACCTCAGGCACACAGGTCGTGCAGTTGTCACAGCAACTTGCAAAACCCCAGGACAGAGACAGAGGCTGTCCTTCTGCAACTGCGTCAAGGATATTGAGAAGATAAACAGTCACTGAGCATTATGGTGGAGCGTGGCACCCTCCAGAGCTATATACCTCAAGATGTAGAACCAGAACATTACCGCTGCACAGAAGACCACCCACTTGTTTTGCTGAGGAGATTTAGTTAAGCTAGTGAAGACTATTTTTTATTTATTTATTTATTTCATTTATTTATTTATTTTTATTTATTTATTTATTTATTTTTTTTTTTGTATTATAACTTTGTTATATGGAGGCAAACATGTGAATAATGTATAATGTATGTGTTTAGTGCCATAAGCACTTTAGCATATAACCTGAGAATAAGACATCTTGTAAGGATGATGCATCTTTTGCCTAATCTCACTGAGCATAAACTGTAAGTTGCTTCAGGACCATGAAGGGAAATCAGCTCATCAAATGTACTACCTGCTTTTTTTTTTTTTTTTTTTTTTTTTTTTTACGGTAAGGCCTATAGCGCCTGTAGGCACACTTGAAGAGTGTATGGGAAGCGCTGTTCAGCTTCCGCCCATTAGTGGCGCAGGCAATTTTATTTATAGTGGTACCCATATTAGGCCCCATATCACCACCCAAGCTCATCTTGGGTGTAACCACCTAGAACCTGGGTATCATGGTGATATGTAGGTAACTTTAAACCACTCGACAAATGGCAAAGTGTTTTAAGGCTGTACGTGGTGGGATTCGAACCTACGCGTGGACATCTGCCCGATCCCACTCTCACCACCTTATCCACTGTTCTTTATTTCTTTTGTTTTTGGTAAAATGTCATGAATAAAATGTCACAGATATACTCTGTAAATTAATTCATTTAGAGTGATATTTACCACAGTTAGGTGTCCATTGTCAGATTGCCAGTGACAGATTTGTGGGCTATGGTTATTCATGTCTAGAGCATGGTCACCTGGGATTCGTGTATGAAGCTAATAACCTTGTGGCAAGGAGGAATCATTAGAATGAATAAATACAATAAAATTGTAAAATCTAAGATGGGTCAAAATGCTTTCCCCAGGTAGGCCCAGGTAGCTATGTAATGACCCCCAAAACATCAAGGTTGTTCCATGAAGCATTTTGAACCCCTCTTTGGATTTGTATTTCAAACTCTGCACAAGCGACTTGTGTGAACTACTGCTGAGCAGCAAGTTGAAGAGACCTAAACCTGCATTGCCATTACAGCAGAAACATCCAATAGCTCAACTTACTTTCACCAGTTCTTCATAAGCCAGACTTTTCCCTCTCACCAGATACTGCACTTTAGAATCATCTATGAAATCTAAAGAAGAAATAGTGTAGATATTTGACTAAAACCCTGGTGAAGTGGTCGAAATAGCCTAACATATGGTTTGTTCCACAGAGAGAAGTATGGGAGGTTATTTACCATGCCATGCCTATGGTCTAAGTTAGAGATAGAATAGGGAAACTACTCCCTGTAGTGGTCAATTTTACCCACTTTGGGTAAACCCCAGGTAACAATTTGTAGGTGCACTAGGTTTGGTGTCATCTGGTAGGTAGGGTACATCAGTTAGGTTTATTGTGGGGTGTGTGTGTTGTGGGGTGCTGTAGGGTATTGTGAACCTGTGCTCATTGTGTCAAGGTAAGTTGTGATCATTAAATGTAAAACACCAACAAGTTTATGTATTAGCACTCCTGCTCCTGGGGTTATGTTGTGTCACCACCTGTTTACAGCCATGCTGAGCCTACTGCTGCTACTGCTGCTGCTGCTGCTCCTGCTACAACTACTACTACTACTACTACTACTACTACTACTACTACTACTACTACTACTACTACTACTACTACTACTACTTTTCACTACTACCACTGCTACCACAACTACTAAGCTACCACCACCACCATCTTTCCTGCTAATACTGCTATTCTACTACTACTGCTGCTGCTGCTCCTACTGCTACTGCTGCTACTACTTTTTTTTTTATGTAAGAGGGAGAACTAAAATGGGCAAAAAAAAAGAAGAAAATTAATAGAAAAAAAAAGGCCCACTGAAGTGGTAGTCTCCTTAAAAGAGTCAAAAGAATTAGTCAAAATTCAGTGACAAGTGTCTTGGCACCTCTTTTTAAAAGAAGTTAGGTAGTAGGAAGATGGAAATACAAAAACAGGCAAGGAATTCCAGAGTTTACCAGAGAAATGTATGATTGATTGAGATTACTGGTTAACTCTTCCAATAATGAGTTGAACAGAATAAGGGTGAGAGGAAAAAGAAAGCTTTGTGCAGCGAGGCCAAAGGAGGAGGGAAGGCATGCAGTTAGCAAGATCAGTAGAGCAGGTAGCATGAAAATAGCAATAAAAGATAGAAAGATATGCAACATTTTGGGGGTGTGAAAGAGGTTGAAGACAGTCAATTAGAGGAGGGGAGTTGAGATGAAAAACTTTTATTCCATTCTATCTAATAAAACTGTGTGAATGGAACCCCCACAAACATGCAAAGAGTACTCCATACAAGAACGGGTAAGGCCCTTATACAGAGAAAGCAGTTGGAAGGGTGAGAAAAACTGGCGGAGACGCCGCAGAACATCTAACTTCATAGAAGCTGTTTTAGCAAGAGATGAAATGTTAAGTTTCCAGTTAAGATTATGAGTAAAGTACAGACTGAGGATATTCAATGTAGAAGACGGAGACAGTTGAGTGTCATTGAAAAAGAGGTTATAGTTGTCTGGAAGGTTGTGTTGAGTTGATAGATGGAGGAATTGAGTTTTTGAGGCATTAACTACTGTAAGTTTTCTCTGCCTCAATCAGAAATCTTAGAAAGCTCAGAAGTCAGGCCATGCAAGGAGCAAGCACAGAAGCATAGTTTTTGAGAACAAAAGGAGGGTCTCCATCAGGTCCATAAGCCTTCCGAGGGTTTAGGCCAGAGAGGACATGGTAAACATCATTATGAAAAAGTTTAATTGTAGGCATGAAATAGTCAGAGGAAGGAGGAGAGGGAGGAACAAGCCTAGAATCATCTAGGATGGAGTTGTTAGCAAAGGTTTGATAAAAGAGTTAAGCTTTAGAGACAGAAGAGATAGGAGTGGTGCCATCAGGATGAAATAAAGGAGGGAAAGCTGGAGAAGTAAAGTTATTGGAGATGTTTTTGGCCAGATGCCAGAAGTCACGAGGGGAGCTGGAGTTTGAAAGATTTTGACATTTTCTATTTACGAAAGAGTGTTAGGAAAGTTGAAGAACAGACTTGGCATGATTCTGGGCAGAAATATAAAGTGCATGAGATTCAGGAGATGAAAGGGTCAAGTACCTTTTGTGGGCAACTTCTCTATCATGTATAGCACGAGAACAGGCTGTGTTAAACCAAGATTTAGAAGGTTTAGATTGAGAAAAAGAATAAGAATGTATGTACGTCTCCATGCCAGACACTATCACCTCTGTTATGAGTTCAGCACACAAAGATGGGTCTCTGACACGGAAAAAGTAATAATTCCAGGGAAAATCTATAATACCTCCTCAGGTCCCCAACTGGCAGAGGCAAAATGCCAGAGGCACCCACACTGTTGGGGATCCTGGGAAGGAACTGGAGAAATAGGACAAGATACAAAAATGAGATTGTGGTTAGAGGAGTGCAACAGAGAAGATAATAGCAGCATATGCAGAAGGATTAGAGGTAAGAAAGAAATCAAGAATGTTGGGTGTATCTCCAAGATGGTTTTCAGCTTTATAACCCAGAGACCCCAATATACTAATGTAAATAATGTTAAGTCTAAAGCGATAGTCACCAACACAGGAGGCCCTAAGGTTGTGCATTGTCCCGCTTTCTATTCTGATGTAGAAGTGAGTCTAATGATTGTACTATCATAGAATGTGCTGATGATACAGTTATCCTAGGAAAATTTGATAATGATAATTATGAAGGCTACCTAAACTCGAATTTAAAAATTTGTTGATTCAGTAAACGAAAATTTTGGAGCTCCATGTAAAGAAAACTAAGGAGATGATATTCGATCTTAGAACTAAAAATAAACATGTAGCAGACCTATTAACAACTGAGGAGGAAAATGTAGAGTGTGAGCCAGTATAAGTATTTGGGTTTTATGATCTATAACCAGTTAAAGGGCAGTGGTAATACAGGTATGGTGTCCAGGTAATGCAACCAAAGATTACACTTTGTACGTATCTAGAGTAACCTTCGCGTAAATAAAGTGATAACTAGCCTATTTAATAAATCCACATTAGAATCAGTTTTAAACTTTTCAGTCACTGCCTGGTATGGAAAGCTTACCTGTAAAGATAAAAACGAGCTGTGAAGGATCGTTAAAAAGGCAGGAAAACTAGGTGCTTGCAGAGATCTTAGCACTAGATAAGCTTTATCAGACAGGTACAATGAAACAAGTAGCCAGGATTATGAGAGATATAACTCAGCCGCTTCATAAATGTCATACATATCTAAGATCTGGTAGAAGGTTAGTTCTGCCCATGCAGCATACTTACAGGTACAGAAAGTCATTTGTACTTAAAAGCATTCTTCTCTTCAACCATCTATCATCACTACAACTTTTAGGTGTACGTAGTCATAATAAATATATGTGATGATTTATGATAAAGATAGAAAAAAAAACATAATTTCTATGACATGCATAAGAGAGTAAATTAACATTTTATATGGACAGTTTTTAAATGTTTTTAAATGTTTTATTGCTTCATTGATTTTATTTATTTTAACATACAAATTACTACCAGGAAGCTCTCAAGCCCAAATGAATTTCATATTGTATACAAAATTTAATGTATTACAATTTGACGAATAAAGTATCTTTATTATTATTATTATTATTATTATTATTATTATTATTATTATCATTGTTGTTGTTGTTGTTATTATTATTATTATTATTATTATTATTATTATTATTATTATTATTATTAATATTATTATTATTACTATTATTATCATTATTATTATTATTATCATTATTATTATTATTATGATTATTATTATTACCATTATTATTATTATTATTATTATTATTATTATTATTATTATTATTATTATTATCACTATTATTATTATTATTATCATTGTTATTATATTATTAATGTACAGTATTATTACTACTACTTGTATGTTAATTTTACTTGCTTGCGAAGAGTTACGTGACGGTTACGGATTGCGCTCAGGAACGCGGCCGTTGTTATTATATCATAACATCCAATTAAGATGGCCACTGGTTATAAAAAAATAAATAAATAAATAAAATAGCGTCAGTATTTATAAACTATGGAATTCTCTCTTCTGTTATAGATTATCAAGATCCTTGAGAAACCTGTTTATTTCAGTATATATAATATAAATGATAATGTTATTGATATAAATTACATCATCACTAAAAATGTATACCAAATTCTCTTGGTTATTGGTAAAATGGTAGTCTCATTGAAGGAGGCGTCACACTAGCACTTTTCCGTCAATTTTTTGAAGACTGTCAACTTTTGTCGACGCTGGTCGTCACACAGGAGTTCGCTTCCGCCTTTGTCGCATTTGCCAACTGTAAACAAACACGGCTGCCCCGTTGCTATTTTTTCTTTTCTATTTTTGACCTCTAATGCTCTCTAGGAGAAACTCTTCTGACAGCTTTGTCCACTCATAAACAACATAGCTGCTCATATTGGCCAGTTGCTACTTGGAAGTCTGCCTTGGAGCGTCGCAGTCCCAGAGAAATGTAAACTAAACATCTCAACCACTTTTCACTGCTAGGCTAAAAAAAAAAAAAAAAAAAAAAAAAATATATATATATATATATATATATATATATATATATATATATATATATATATATATATATATATATATATTTTATCAAGATTCTATTAACTTGAGAGTATAGCATCATTCCAATTAACAAGAAAATGAATCTTATAAAAGTATTGATTAGAAACCATAGATTTTGATTTGACTAAAAACTGATGCTAGAGGAAAACGTTGCATTTCGTCTAGCTGACTCAAGGCGACGGAAAGTTGACGGAACAGTGAAAAATACGACGGAAATCGTCGAAGACGACGGATGAAGTGCTAGTGTGACGCCACCTGTTTGAGCGTTTCATAGCTTGATTTACTTAATTAAGGCTAGTTCACAGGTACCAATTTTCGACTGGAATTGCAAGTTGGTAGAGTTTTCGATTGAATACAGTTGCCTAGCGACTGGAAAAAGCAGTCGCAAGACAAGAGCAACATGTTAGTTTTGTTTAGTCAATTTGCGACGTTGTGTTGTGACGTCACGGAGTAAGCTTTGGGCATGTGGTCAGGTGTGGAGAAGATGACAGAGTTGGTGAGGGAAAAAGAACACCTCTGGGACCCCCGAAATTAATCATACAGTATAAAGAAAAAAAAAAAAGTTTGCATAAATTGTCGTTCAACAAAATAGCTGCCACTCTCCAAGAACTGTTTCCAATTCAATGCAGGGTGTTGTTGAAGGTGAGAAGGAAAACTTTTTCTTTTTATGTTATGGCCTATAGTGCCTGTAGGCATACTTGAAGAGTATATATGGGAAGCGCTGTTCAGTCTCCGCAGTTGTGCATAGTCTTAAGATTAACATTTTTTTTTTTTTTTATAAGAAATGTAGGTTAACTTACTCTAATTATAACCTTTGAAATTATTGGTTGGATGAAAGACAAAACTCTACCAGTCATAAACTCATCAATTGATTGATGTAACATTACTCCACCTTTTTTTTACAGACTTATAATAACCATGTTGGAATCAATGATAACTATGGAGCATCCACTGTTGGTGAAAGCCTTTTCTTGCGAGAGAGATCTATTGCAGACATATCTTAATTTCCGTTTTCGGTAGTTACAAATTATCAAGTTGTTTCTTTGAGAATTATCAATTTAATAAATAACAAATTTAATCATCAGCATCGTCACTCGAGGAAGACATCATGGCGGGTAGCTGTTTGTTTATATTGTTACGACACTGCCCCGGGCCCGTTCACTGTGGTCTCCTACTGCCTCTTCGTACACACGCAGCAGGGCAGGAGAGGCCGGGGAGAGCACACCTAACACTTCACCTGCGTGAGTCATACGGAGGCCTGACACAGGATTTATACAGCTAGGATTCCCTGCAGGCTGCCGGCGAGGAAACGCTCCCGTTGAAGTGCCTGCATGGGTGACGTACCGTGCCTTACTGTATCCCGGCTGGTTGGGCAGGCACCATACAGCGCCTTCCGTTGGCAACGCCAACGGTATAAGCTTCTCTTACGCGCTTACGTTGCCAAACGGTATAAGCTTTCCTTAGGCGCTCACATCTTTCAAACTCAGGTGACAATGCTAGTTTTCTTTGGTTATCCTCCCTGTGTGGTTAATTTGCCAGTCTCAATCCTGAGCGGTATCTATAGTCCCTTAAGGCAATTACAAAGGCAGAGGGGATCAGAGACAACCAAGCCTTCTCCAAGTCCTTTTTATTGCAAAGATTGTTGTTGTTGTTTATAGGTTTATTGTATATTTATACATATACAAATGGTATACAAAGCGGGCATCAGCCCGTCGGTGGGGGTTGTAGTGTTGTGTGGTCACGGTGGGTGCAGCAAGCTGTGGTGCCACCGCCTTCGTGTTGTGGTGGAGAGCGGCGCTGGCAGGTCAGGCCAGGTCAGCGGGGAGGACGTGCCGCCCTGAGCACCTGTAGTATTGCCTCCCTGGGCGTGTGGTGGATGAGATGGGCCACCCTGGCCTCACGTCTGCTGAGGAGGCTGCCGGCTGCAGGCTGGATGGGTAGTGGCGGCGGTGGTCTGAGGGTGGCTGTGGCGGGGCAAGACAGGAGGTAGTGTAGCAGCGGGCGGCGACTCTGCCTCCCGCAGTGCTCGCACTCCTGCCCCTCGAAGCTGTCATAGAGCTCCTCCTTCGTGCAGAAACCCAGCCTGACGCACTGCAGCAGCACGCCGTCCGCCCTGGGCCGCTGCAGGGAGGCGTCGAGCGGCTGGTAGTCGGTGGCGGCGGCGCACCATGCCGCCTGCCTCTTCCTTGGCTCCAGCTGCTGGTGTGTCTGGCGCGTCGTCTCGATGGCGGCGCGCCTGGCTCACGCCTTCACCTGCCGCAGACTGGGGGGCACAGGCCTGGTCACCCGGGGGGCTCTCCGCTGCTCTTTTTGCGGCCACGTCGGCAGCCTCGTTGTCTCGCACCCCCACATGGCTGGCGATCCTGTTGAGCCTCACCTGCCGCCTCTGCGCGGCAAGGCTCTGGATGGCGATGACGAGGCCTACGTTGTCGCTGGACTGCGGCTGCTGGAGGGCCTGCAGTCCCAACTTGGAGTCGGTGCACAGCACCATGGTGGGCTCCTGACGGTGGTGGGCGTGCTCCAGGGCCAGCTGGATGGCCACCAGCTCGGTCTGCAGGGTGGAGCAGTGGTCCAGGGTCCGCAATCCCAGCTCGGTCCCTCCGGTGATGGCGGCGGCGCCCGTCCTTCCACTGTCCGGGTCAACCGAGCCGTCGGTGTAATACGTCACTCAGCCTGGCTCGGAGACCCGGGCCATGGCCATGAGGGCTTGCTGGCGCAGCTCGGCGGTGGTGCACGCGGACTTGCTGGCGGCTCCGGAAGCCGTCCTAACGCTCCTCCACAACTGGCCAAGGGATGTGTGTTGGCTGAAAGTGGAACACCACTCCAGCCACTTGGCCTCCTTCACCTTCAGGGGCACCTCCCGCGCGCGTGCCACCACGTCCTGCAAGAGTCTCAAGTTGGTAGGGTTGGGGAGCCTCTTGTATAGCTTCCTGTGGACGTTGACGCGGTGATTGTGTTCCCGCACCTCCTCGTTGTAGAACCAGCAGTCAGGCTGATGACGGCAGCTCCGTGCACGAGGGATGGTAGCGTCGGCCGCCCGCTGTATGGCCTCCGTCAGGTCCCTCTCCTGCTGGCTGGTGCTGGTCGGCCAGGGGCTGGTAGGCGGCCCACCACTCGTTGAGAGAGGCCTGAAACTTGGGCCAGTCTGCCTTCCTGGTGTTCCAACGCGGGGCCGGGCAGGGCGGGGCGGGTGGGGCGACTGGGAGTGTGGCGAAGTGGTCGCTAGTGAGAGTGGGGTGAACCCACCAAGCGGCGCCGGCCACCAGGTCCCTTGACACCAGGGTGAGGTCGAGCCTGCCGGAGGCTTCCCACGGGCAGCTCCAACGCCAGCACCACGCCGTCGTCGCAATGCACCGGGACGGCGACTTGGCTGTGCGGTATAGCGCTCCTCACCAGCACCGCACAACCGCGGGTGCCGTCTGCAGCGGGGAGTGAGTGAAGGGTGTAGCCCGCCACCCGCCACTCGAAGGCGGCTGGAGTTAGAGTCTCCTGGAGGAGCACCACGTCCAGGTTCTCCTCGAAGACGGCCTGCAGCACCTGGTGCTTCTTGGGTCGCAGCCCCTGTACGTTCCACTGCAGGACTCGGAGCTTCGGGGGGCCTTGAGGCTGTCTGGTGTTGGCGGCGTCAAAATTCTGGTTACAAGAAAAAAAAAAAAAAAAAACCGCTCCCTTCCCAACACACCTGAATTCTCTACTTACATACTTCTATAAATGAGGGGAGGGTAACCTATAAACACCCTTACGTAAAGCTATAATTTCCGATGAAAATTAAATAGCCTATGATACCATCAATCAATGGGCATAAATTGTAGGTAGTTGAAAAAATCATAACTTGAAAAATATTAATTTGCGACGGAGATGGCACGCCTATTATACCATCAATCAAGAGTCGTTAATTTGGGGAAATTTTTTGGGGAAAAGATTGGTTGCTCTGACGCTCGAGTTGGTATGCATCTTCTCCAGGTATATTAAGCCGCGGCGTTGGAGCCGTGAAAACGTGGCTTTAAGATGTAGTATTAAATAATTTTGTTGCAATGAAGGGTTGCTGTCGCCGTTTCAGAAGTCTGGGGAAAGGCGCACGTCGCAACTCGATCTGTGCCGTATGCTCTGATGATTGTTGTTTTAGAATTACCTAGTAGGAAAAAACTATTTACATAATGGTCGAAGAATATTTACTTTGTTGAATCAATGCTTTTTCTTGATATAAAGGAGTTCATTGTTGAACACGAGTAGTGTCGAATCCTCCTCCTGCGCCATGATCATGATGCTTGCTGACAGTACCGTAGGAAAATCAAGAGCAACCAAGTTCAAGATCTACCCGGCCTGGCGTCACAATTCACAACACCACTGGCGTCTGGCTGCCAGAGTGTAGTCGTACATGAGTTTCAAGGGAAGTGTACCGATGACGGAGGAGACAAGCATACAAAGAGGGACTGAGACGATACCAAATAAATAAAGACAAATAGAAAAACGTCGAATAATATTATACAGCTAGGATCGCTACTGAGGATAGGTAAGTCGACCCAGTTACCTTGTCAATAACCAGGCTTATGCTTGGACTAAAACCCAAAGATGGGCTGTACTTCATTGTTTTGGTAAAGTTATGTAAGTGAACCCGTCTAACATTGATATTATTTTACCCATTCACCAAACGCATCATGCCTTTTCTTACCATTTATAAGTCATTTTAAGTAGACTATATCACTGACACCAATTTTAATGATTTGTCAGATTTCTTGGTAAAAAGCTCACACACCATCATGTCAACTCTGGGATGCACAACTGCACCCACACATTTGATTATGGACTGGCTAACAGTAAGGGGGAACGCCAGTTAGGTATATTACTTTTTTTTTTTTCGAAAGCGTGTAATGAATCACAGTGATTGGTGTTTTTCTTTGGACATGCAGCCACTGACCAATAAAAAAAATAAATACAGAATAGATTTAGCCAATCATAGCAAGAGAGAAGTGACTCAATTTAAAATATTTGAATCTGTCTGAAGAAGTTGTCTGCCTTTTATTAATTTTTTTTTGTTATGGCCTATAGCGCCTGTAGGCATACTTGAAGAGTATATCTGGGAAGTGATTTTCAGCTTCTGCCCATTAGTGGTGCAGGTGATTTTATTTATAGTGGTACCCATATCACCACCCAAGTGCACCTTTGGTATAACCACCTAGAACCTGGGTATCATGGTGACATTAACTCACCTGGTTGGCTACCCTTTAGCACTTTGTACTACATTGTTGGAGGTACTGGAGAAAAGTAAGGACAGCACAGTTCAAAAGGTATGCCAGTCAACTAGTTACTAGCATGACAACAGAACAATTACGAGGCATAAAAAGACTGAGTTGTGTACCTTTATGAAACATCGAGAAAAATTCTAATGAGTAATAATGTTGGTAACTTTAAACCACTTGACATATGGCATAGCTTCAGAGCAGTATGTGGTGGGATTTGAACCTAGCTATGCGTGGACATCTGCCCGATCCCACGCTCACAACCTTATCTACTATGCCACTGGTGTCTCCTTGATTATTTCCATTGCATGAACAAATTTTATGTGTTGAGATGAGGTAATGACTTCATATTAATTTCTGACCCTAGCCAGTCAGATTAGACTAATGTGCTTTGGTTAGAGGGTTAGAGAAGTTAGGTTAGGTTAGGTTAAGTTAATTTTGTCTGCCATGTCTGTCAGCAGTGCATGTTGCTGTAACTATGTTATGTTAAGTTAAGGTTAATGTTAACTTTAGGTTAAATTTGGTTAAATTAGATAAAATTAATTAGGTTGGCCTAGCCAGTGGTGCACAGCTAGTGGTGGCAGAGTGTACTCTTCACAGCAGTAACATTCCAAATTTTGGATTGTTACATGTCACCCTTTTTATTAATTTGTTTTTATTTTCATTGCTAATTGGTACTTTCAGAGGAAATAACCGTGTTTCTTGAGGGGGGAGGGAAATAAAGAAAAGTAATGATTTGCAATAGAATCAAAATGCAGATTAATTCAGAACAAGATTGAAACTATCAGAAAAAGATGGTGTCATCAGGAAGTGAGGGTTTAGTGAAAATAAAACTTTACCTTAACATTTTCTGACAAAACTACATTTTTCTTGTAAAATTTTATATACATGCACTGAATATATCTAGTATTCTGCCACAATCAACAGTTTTTGTACCCTTCTTCCCCCCAGTAACACACATAGACCAATGATTTTGTTTGTTTGCATGCGTGACACTGAAAAATCTGAGCTCAACTAAACCTAATCAATAAATTTTTACTCCTGCACTAATTTAATTCTGGACGAAACTATTTTGCCTTGTTGTTTTCAGCCTGCGGTAATATGGAGATAGCCATAACTTGCTCTCTCAAGGTTAATACTTAAATGTCAGATAAACTCAAAGTTACAGGATATGCATTTATGTCAATTTCTGGAAACTTTCAGTAAATATAAAGAGGTGCATGGCACTGCTGTTCCTGTTGTCATGGTATCCATATTCTTGAGCTTTATTTTGCTCCAAGCATCCTAAAGGCATGTGCCAATTTGTGACTGTAATTGCAAATCATTAGAAGTATTGACTGAGCCGTTTTAGTTGGAGAACGTCACACATAGTGACTGGAAAGTATTGACTAGTTGGGGCCTTAGTGGGAAGTGAATGTAAACAAACTGCTAAGATGTCATCCTCCAGTGATAATGCTGAAGTGGTGGTTACTCTTCTTTTGGTGTACTGGAAGAGTCAACAGAAAAGAAAATGCCTGTGGATACGTCCCCAGCTAAGTAGAAGGAAAGAAAGGACTGTTTACCACACACTATATTAAGACTGCACAATTGTGATCATATTAAATCTTGACAAGTCTTTAATCCTCACCTCCAACAACACCGTGCTCTGAAGGAAACAGTTCTTGGAGAGTGGCAACTATTTTGTTGAATGCCGATTTGTGCAAGCGTTTTTTTTTTTTTTTTAACTATATAATTCATTCCAGATGTGTTCTTTTTCTCTCACCAACTCTAACATCTCTACACCTGGAGACCACATTTTCAAAGCTTACAAGACCAACACGGTCTTGTTTTGCGACTGGTTTTTCCATCGCCGGGCACCAATATTCAGCTGGAAACTCTATTGACTTGTAATTTAAGTCACAAATTGTCACATGTGAACCTATCTTAACATAACTTAACAAGAAGTGTCACTCAGGTAAGGTTTAGTGGGTTAAGAATGCTAGCAATAGGATCAAGATCAAGAACATGGCTGCAATCACAACATAAACAGCAGTGACGTGACTTTTTGTACACCATGATTTTACCATACTTTTTGTCTTTAACAAGTTCCTGGAAGTTGATGTATACTTATTAAATGGTATTCTGCAACTTTAATTCTATTTGACATTTAGTACTAACTTTGGGAGATGAGGCTGAGGTTCTGTGTTTTCCACCTATTGTTTTTGATTAATCTGGTTTTTGGCACAATTTATTAATTTCTGATTTCTTCCTTCCATCCTCTCAAAGTACTTTTTGCAATGAGAAAAACATTAATATAAAGCATACCAAAGTTTACAAAAAAGAAAATAGTTCCATTGTCTCAAATAAATACCATAACATGAGCATTCACAATGTTCTTCTGGAGAGTACCTACTACTACTAGCTGCACACCACTGCCTAAGCCAATCAAACCAAATTAATTTAATTTAGTCTACCTCATGTAAGTAATTAGACTAGACTAACCTATCCTAATGTAACCAAACTAATACTTATATTATAACCAAATGAACAACATAATCAAACTGATGTAAGGCTGATCTAACATACAAGGTTAAGAAATGAATATAAAGTTGTTACCATATTTCTTTTGTAAATTCTGGTGCTGCACTGGAAATACTCGTACTTGAAGGTGGTACAGTGGTACAGTGGAACCATGCGTGCTTTGGGATCTGAGGTGTCTCCAAGCGCACGGGTTCGAATCCTGTCCATGGTCTGAGTTTAGGTTAGGCTTCCTCACTCGGGGCAACGGTTTCCTAGCGGGTGGGCTTTGAGATAGGAGGTACCCCTAGAAGTATCCCCTTTAGCCCTGAAACTCCCGTGAAAAGCCCACATGGTATAAAAAAAGAACAAAAAGAAAAAAACCCACCACTGATAGATATTTTATTGTCCATAGACTAATTAAAATATCTAAGAAAGTGGCTATATATCTCACCAATCCTCAGCTGCCCTGGATTCCTCTCATGTCCTAATCCAGATCCCACCATCCTCTCTCTCTCTCTCCCTCTCCTTCTCCCTCTCTCTTACTTAACACCACACCCCCCTTCTCTGATCCTGCCTTCCTTCTACTTGCTTACTGGACAATGTGTCTGCTCTCGTGCTGATTGTTGTTTGCATGCTTAGTTGATTGTGTTTTTGGTATTAGTTATTACAGTGACACATGATGTTCTTGAACTTTAACTCTAAGCTGTATATCTTACAATATTTAGATACCCAAGAAGAAATAGAAATATTCTCAATATGGTAACATCCACCATTATAATCTTTCAGCCCTAATACTTGTCAGCTCTTGATGCATTCATATTCAGATACTTTTTAACTCCTTCAGTACCATGACACATTATTATTTGGCGATTATATTCAGCTTCAGAAATTCATGTGATGATTGATATAGTGAAGACTGGACCATTAATCTTCTGTCTTCTATACTGATGACGAGGTCGCTGTGCGACTGATACAGGATAACCTAGATGGGCCCTGGTGGCCCTTTGTTATCCTATTATTTATGTTATGTTATGTTATAAATCCTTCATAATGTAAATAAAATAATCTAATTACACCAAAAACTCATGGTAGAAATGTTTCCTAGTACTGAAGGGGTTAACATCCTATAATATGAATGACTTGGTATGACCTAATACTTCTTATCTGAAAGTGACACTCCTCCCAGGACATGTTGTGCATAGTGATCGTTGCTTTTAAATTATACTTGCATATTAATGGATTTTTTTTTGTGATTTGCTCCTCAGGACTCCCTAAGGCATTGCAATGACCAGTGTTGTGTCTCACTTCCTGCTGTGGCTTGTCCTGCAACTGTAACCATGGAGCCTCTGGAGGCACTCATCAGCAAGGCAGATGTGAGTTCAAACCTATACATTTCAATTGTGATTTATGATTTACCAACAAACTGATCATGTAGATCTTCACATGCTGAAAGACTTCTTATACCAATTCAGCTGCCTAACACAACAGTGCTGCAGTGAGTTGGCTTGTGTCAGGCAGATAGCAAGCCATCATGATGTGTCATCCTTTCAGTTTCACTCTGCCTTCTACGAATGTTTTAAATTGTCTATTTCTATGGATGTTTTGAATTGTCTATTTCCTGGTATTTTCAACCAGATATTACTAGTTTCTGACACATTTGCCTTATCTAGGGTAATTAGGAACCATATGGTACTGGAGATAGTGTGAAGAAAATGTAACAAAAAACTGGAAGTGAGAAAAAGAATGACCAATAAAAAAAAACCTGATGATATTTTATGTTTTATATTAAGCTGAAGTACAAACATGACATTTAAGATTCTTCTTATCCTTTAAGAAATTGAATCATCACATTTTATAACAGTATTTTAGGCCCATGCTAATTTGATTCTGATGCATGAAAGAAAACTGTTTTTTTCTTTTTTCTTTTTTCTTTTTTCTTGTTATGAAGATGGAAATCAAACAACATGTCCTGACCTCATAGTAAAGTAACATGATCAGAATTGGTCATTAAATTTAACCTGCACACGGTTAAACTCTTTAGTACCATGACACTTTTCCATATTCATTCTGCTTACTATTTGGTGATTTTATACAGCTTCAGAAACTTATAAAGGGATTTAAGTAGTGAAGACTGTGGCCATTATTCTTCTGACATCCATTGACCCTTCCTAATGTAAATAGAATTGTCCATTCATACACAAAACTCATGGTAGAAATACGCCCCAGTACTGAAGGCTTGTTGTATAAGATGCACATATGTAATGAGCAAAAAAAAAATTTTTTTTTTGTTTAAAGCATGTCATTATCATTTCAAAAGAAGGAAAAAGTATGTGAAATTTTGTAGAATCACAGGATAAGCCAATATAGATATTTGAAATTTCACATTCTCCAAGTTGTTGCTTATTAGGTTTGTCCATCCTCTTTTCCCCATGGTCTCTCCATGAGAAGCTATTATTATTAAGTGTGCATGCAGTAGGGCTCCATTGGTTATATCCATGATGCACAATTATCTGACTTACTGTTTTATCGCCATAATGTTGCATCTATTGCTATTTTTATCGTTATTTTCATACCAACTGCTCTTTTGGGGTCTGTTCCAGGGGCAGGCCTTAAGAAGTTCAGTTATCTAACATAGGACAGTGGATATCTAGAATGGATTAAGTGAAGAAATTATAACAGCAGAAAGTGTGCACAAGTTTAAGGAAAAAGTTGGATAAATATATATTTGGAGACTGGTCACCATGAGCCCTACTCAAACCATATAACATACAACTAAGTAAAAACAACTAGGTAAATGCACACACACACACACACACACACACACACACACACACACACACACACACACACACACACACACACACGGCCCGGTAGCTCAGTGGTTAGAGCGCTGGCTTCACAAGCCAGAGGACCGGGGTTCGATTCCCCGGCCGGGTGGAGATATATGGGTGTGTCTCCTTTCACGTGTAGCCCCTGTTCACCTAGCAGTGAGTAGGTACGGGATGTAAATCGAGGAGTTGTGACCTTGTTGTCCCGGTGTGTGGTGTGTGCCTGGTCTCAGACCTATCCCAAGATCGGAAATAATGAGCTCTGAGGTCGTTCCGTAGGGTAACGTCTGGCTGTCTCGTCAGAGACTGCAGCAGATCAAACAGTGAATTACACACACACACACACACACACACAGGGAAGGTGAATATAAACTGTAGCCTGCATTTGAGCCATCAGCTGAAGTTTGTTTACATCTGCGCAACATGGCAGCCGTGAACTCGAAAGATGAATCAAACTTCACAGGATTTCAAGGAATAATGGAGAAGAGCGTTTATGTGAAGAAAATTCTGGAGTTGGAAGGTAAAATTGAAAAACTGTTTGAAAAGTATGGGGGCCTGGAAACGAGTTATGACAATGTAATGAAAGAGTGCGCTGAAATGAAGACAGAAAATGCAGTACTGAAAGAGGAAGTTAAGTTAATTAAAGTGAATTGCGACAAATGTGGAGAATCTTTAGGAAAAGTGATGGAGAAGCAGGCTGAATGGAAAAAAAGTCAGGAAGTGGAAAGAAAGGAGGTAAATTACAAAGTTGCAAGTCTGGAAAAGGAAATCAAAGAGTCTGGGGAGAAAACTTTGGGCCTTGCTGAAATTATAGATCAACAGATCATAGAAGAGAAGATTGCTGAGAAAGTGGTGAAGGTTATTAAGTCAAATGAGACATTGGTGAGGGAAACTGTAGACAAAAAGAGATGTGTGGTGATATTTGGTGTGGAGGAGGATAAGACACCAAGTAAAATGGAGAGAGAAAAACATAAAAAGGTGATAAATAATATCATTAATGTGGTGCAGGAGGAGGAAAAGACCTAGTACAAGAAATAGAGGACTTCCATAGAATTGGAAAGTTCACAGGAGAAGGTATGAGGCCAATAAGAATCAAACTTAAGTCACAAAAGGATGTAGATGAATTGGTGGAGAAGTCATGGAGGCTAGCCCAGCAGGAAACAACAAGGAAGATTTGGTTGAGAAGAGATCTCGGTGAAAAGGAAAGAGAAATGTTAAATGAGTTGAGAAAGGAGGCTTTGAAAAAAATGAAGAGAGGACAGAAGAGGAGAAGAAAGAGTTTTTCTGGAGAATCTTGGATATGAGACTGAGGAAGTGGTTCATAACCCAGAAAAGTACAGCAAGAAAGGACTAAAGAAACTTACGTATGAGCGGAATGTAATGTATTCCAACATAAATGGAGTGATATCGGGATTTTAGAACTCAACGATTACTTGAGGGACAAGAACCCAGATATTGTGGGTCTTACTGAAACAAAACTGAGAGAGGAGAAGACCTGATGATGGTTGGAGAAGGAAATATAATGTTTGGAAAAGAAATAGAGTAGGTAAGATGGGAGGAGGAGTGATGTTGCTGGTTAAAAAGATATAAAGGTGGATCAAGTGAAAGAAGGTATGGGAAAGGCAGAAGTGCTAAAGATCAGAGCAGAAACTAATGAAGGAAAAAGAGGCACTACATAGTGGTGTACGTACCACCTAAGACAAATGCATGGTCAGTACAGGAATATGAAGAAATGATAAGTGATACAGGAACATGTCTGGAAGAAATGTTGGGTGGCTGTGAACGAACTATAATGATGGGAGATTTTAATTGTAAAGAGGTGTGTTGGGAGGACTGGTCAATGGAAGGATCAGAGACAACATGGGGAAATACACTATTGACACTGGCAATGGAAAATGTGTTAACTCAGTGGGTCAAAGAAGATACTAGGTTTGGAGGAGAGGGAGCATCGTCAAGACTGGACTTGGTCTTTAGTACAGAGCCAATGGTCATTGAGGAGATGAGGGTGGAGTGCCCTTTAGCAAAGAGTGATCATGCAGTTTTGGAGTTCAAGGTGATAGATGAAGAGAAATCTAGAAGAAATGAAGAATATAAAGTGGGAAGATGGAATTATGCCAAGACAGATTTTGGAAACCTAAAGAAATTCTTTCAAGAGACAAATTGGATGAAATTCAAGAGTGCTAAGGAGCAAATGAAAAGTGGAAGGAATTTATAAAATATACAAAGAAGGTGAGAAAAATTTGTACCAATAAGACAACATAGAGAAGTTGGAAAGCAGGACTGGTTTAACGATAGATGTGAAAAGGCTAGAACAAGAAAAGAGGATGCATGGAAGAGGTGGAGAAGGAAAAGACGGATTAAGCAGTGGGAAAGTTACAAAAGAGCAAGAAATGAATATGTGTTGATTAGAAGAGAAGAAAGAAAGAAACAAGAAAAGGATATAATTGATAAATGTAAAGACCAACCAAGGCTTTTTACAGACATGTGAACAACAACATCAAAAATAGAGAAAGTATTGAAAGTTTAGAAGTAAATGGAGTATGCAGTGAAGATCCCAGGAAATGGCAGAGGCTATGAATGGATGCTTTCGGAAGGTATTCACAAAGGAGACTGCTTTTGACAAACCACTGGTAATGGAACAGAAAGGGATTATGAAGGAGTTTCAAGTAACTGTGGAGGAGATCAAGAATATGATGGGGAGTTTAGAAGTGAGAAAAGCTGTGGGACCTGATGGGGTATCAGGATGGATTTTAAGAGAATGCAGGGAGCAACTGGCAGAAAAAGTTTGTGAAGTAATTGATGCCTCATTAAGGGAAGGTGTAGTGCCCCAAGACTGGAAAAGAGCTAACATTGTCCCAATTTATAAATCAGGTAACAAGAGAGACCCATTGAACTATAGACCAGTGTCACTTACAAGTGTGGTAGCTAAGATGTGTGAGAGGGTGGTGAAGAATAGATGGACAGACTTCTTGGAGAAAATGACATACTTTGTGAGTGTCAATTTGGTTTTAGAAAAGGGCGTTCATGCACGACAAACCTGATATGTTACTATTCGAGGGTGATAGATGTAATACAGGAAAGAGATGGTTGGGCTGATGGAATATATCTGGATTTAAAAAAGGCCTTTGATAAGGTACCACACCGGAGACTGATCTGGAAACTTGAAATGGTAGGAGGAGTGCATGGCAGTTTACTAAAATGGATGGAAGACTTTTGGTAGGAAGAGAAATGAGAACAATAATTAAGGACAGACCATCAGAATGGGGCTTGGTGGAGAGTGGAGTTCCACAGGGATCAGTGTTGGCACCAGTAATGTTTGCGGTCTACATAAATGACATGGTGGATGGGGTGTCCAGTTATGTGAGCCTATTTGCAGACGATGCAAAATTGTTAAGAAAAGTGAGATGTGACAAAGATTGCGAACTACTCCAGGAAGACTTGGACAGAATATGGAAATGGAGCTGTACATGGCAAATGGAGTTCAACACGACAAAATGCAAGAAAATAGAGTTTGGCAAGAGTGAAAGAAGAATCAGGAGTATGTACAAGATAGGAAATGAAGACATAAAACCAGTCATGAAGAAAAAGACCTTGGGGTGACAATTACCAATGACCTATCGCCAGAGAGACATATAAACAAAATAATTGGAGAAGTATTGAACTTATTGAGGAACATAAGAGTGGCGTTCGTATATTTAGATGAAGAAATGATGAAGAAAATAATTACTGCAATGATAAGACCAAGGCTTGAATATGCAACAATACAGTGGGCTCGAACTTAAAGAAACACATAAGGAAACTAGAGAAAGTACAGAGGGCTGCAACAAAAATGGTGCCTGACTTAAGAGATTTGACTTATGAAGACAGACTGAACAGAATGCAACTTCCGACCCTGGAAAACAGAAGAGAAAGGGGAGACCTGATAGCAATATACAGAGTGATGATTGGCATGGAAAAATGGATAGGGAAGATCTGTGTATGTGGAATGAAAGAATGTCGAGAGGGCATGGGAAAAACTAAAATGGCCACTTATAGGAGAGATGTGAAAAATATAGCTTCCTCATAGAAGGGTGGAAGCATGGAATAGTTTAGACGTGGAAGTGGTCAACGCAAGGAATATTCATGATTTTAAGAAAAAGCTGGACATTAGTAGATATGGAGACGGGACAGTACGAGCATAGCTCTTTTCCGTATGTTACAATTAGGTAAATACAATTAGGTAAATACACACACACACACACACACACACACACACACACACACACACACACACACACACACACACACACACACACACACACACACACACACACACACACACACACACACACACACACACTGACACACACACAGCACACACACACATTGTCGAGCCTTAAATAAATAATTAAATTAATAAGTGAATTCTAGGTTAAGTTATATCCATAGTTAGGTTAAGCATTTCAGTTCATTGTCTTAGTGTCCCCCCTTCCCTCCGTACATTTTCAGTGTAATTTTTTACATTGCCAAAGTAATAAACCGTATATTATTATTATTATTATTATTATTATTATTATTACACACACACACGGCCCGGTAGCTCAGTGGTTAGAGCGCTGGCTTCACAAGCCAGAGGACCGGGGTTCGATTCCCCGTCCGGGTGGAGATATTTGGGTGTGTCTCCTTTCACGTGTAGCCCCTGTTCACCTAGCAGTGAGTAGGTATGGGATGTAAATCGAGGAGTTGTGATCTTGTTGTCCCGGTGTGTGGTGTGTGCCTGGTCTCAGGTCTATCCGAAAATCGGAAATAATGAGCTCTGAGCTCGTTCCGTTGGGTAACGTCTGGCTGTCTCGTCAGAGACTGCAGCAGATCAAACAGTGAATTACACACAGGAAAAAGCTACAACAGGAGCTGGAGACTGACCTAGATGTATATGCATGGGGGGAGGGGGCCATAGGTTCTCCTGTCTCCTTAGTAAATAAGTTTTGGATCGTATATGTGGAAAGAAAAACGAGAGAGATGGAACAGAGTAGTGCTGCCAGACATATGACGGAATCAAAACATACGCCATTGTGTGAAAACCAACAGTACATTGAAACTCTTGTTGGACTAAGGAAACTAACTGAGGATATTATGGACAAGGATTTTTCTGGATTCAGAGAAAGGAAAGAGGTAGTATGAGGGGTTGATCAATGTAGAACGGGAGTTAAGGTACATGAAGGAAGTGAAGTCGAGTCTAATGGACAAATAGGACAGACTGACAACGGAAAACACAGAGCTGAAATTGAGATTGGTAGGATGTGAGAAGGTCAGTGCAATCAATCAGGGATTAAAAGAAGAGATAAAAGAAATAAAGAAACAAAACGACGTACTAAAAGCCACATGCCAAGATTACGAAAGCTCCTTAAGGAACTTACAGGTTAAAGTGCAGGATGGGATTGTGGACAGGGCAGAAGGTGGGTTGGGTGAAAACAAGCTGAAGGAACTACGAAATGCATGGGAGCAGGAACAGGAAGAGGAATAAGTTAAATTTTTGGAGGTTGTAAAGAGACAATTTCAGGAAATCATGAGTCGCTGTAATTCAAGTAATTAAAGAGAAAGAAGACCTGGTGCGGGATACAGTGGATAAGAGGAAAAGCTTTGTGATTTTTGGGATGAATGAAAAGAAAAATCCAAACAAGTTCAAGAGAGAACGTGAAGAGAGAGAATTGGCGAAAACTCTCATCAAACAATTTCAAGACAGCACACAATAACTAGACCAGGAGGTGGAGGAATGATCAGGCTAGGAAGATTCAGTGAAAGTGAGAATGAGATCCCAATTGGCAGTAGATGAAATTATGGTTAGGAAAGGGAAGCTTTTTTTTTTTTTTAACGGTAATGCCTATAGCGCCTGTAGGCACACTTGAAGAGTGTATGGGAAGCGCTGTTCAGCTTCCGCCCATTAGTGGCGCAGGCAATTTTATTTGTTGTGGTATCCATATTAGGGCCCATATCACTGCCCAAGCTCATCTTGAGTGTAACCTCCTAGAACCTGGGTATCATGGTGATATGTAGGTAACTTTAAACCACTCGACAAATGGCAAAGTGTTTTAAGGCTGTACGTGGTGGGATTGAAATGGCGTGGACATCTGCCCGATCCCACGCTTACCACCTTATCCACTATGTCACCGCCTCCCTGACTGATGATAATGAACACAAGGATATATGGATAAAAAGAGATATGAATCTAGAGGAGAGGGAAAAGGAGAAAGTGCTAAGAAGTGAAGCTAAGGAAGAAAACGAGAAAAGGACAGAGATTGAGAAAAAGAATTTTTACTGGATGGTTCTGGATATGAGACTAAAGAAGTGGTTCCTATGGAAGAAAGAGGAGGTCGTGGAGGAGGCAAGAAATTAAGAGCCACATATTAATATAGATGGGTTGTTATCAAGCATATTGGAGGTTAGGGATTATTTGAAAGAAGAAGCCGAGTGTAATGTGCATCGTTGAAACAAAACGAAGAGAGGAGATTCATGTTAACTTTAAAGAGGAGGGATATAATAGCTGTAGGAGAGACAGGAAGGATAAAGGGGGAGGAGGAGTGCTAGTAATGGTTCATGATAATATATGTGTGGAGGATGTGCAATATGGTGAGGACAAAGTGGAAGTAATGGGTGTAACAATCAAAATAGAGGAATTGAAGAAGAGAAAAATTATATTTACATATGTGCCACCTAAGACAAATACATGGAAACTGAAGAACATGAAGGTATGCAAAGAGAGGTGATCAAGTGCCTAGATAACATGATAAGAAGAGATAGAGAATACTTTAGTTGGAAACTTTAAGTGCAAAAAAGTAAACTGGAGAGAGATGGAAGTAATGGATAATGCTGGGCAGTGGAGCGAGAAAGTGTTACAGTTGACTGTGGTTAATGCAATGGAACAGTGGCTGGAGGAGTCAACAAGGTACAGAGGGGAAGAAGAACCATCGTTGCTTGACTTAGTATTCACAAAGAAACTAGAACCCCCTCCAGTTATACAATACATTAGTCCAATGGGAAGAGGTGGTCATGTGACATTAGAGCAACTACTGAATCCAATTTGGGAAATAAGTTCAATAAATGAAGGGAAAGTTTCATTAGAATGGAAGAGAGCCAATGTAATACCAATATTTAAAGGAGGAAAGGCAACTGAAACACTAAACTACAGACCAGTGTCACTTACAAGTATTTTGGGGAAGTTGTGTGAAATAATTATCAAAGAAAAATGGCTTAAATTTCTAGAAAAGGAGCAAGTCATATCGAACAGATAATTTGGGTTCAGAACAGGGAGGTCATGTGTATCAAACTTATTAAGCTTCTACTCGGGAGTTATTGCAGGACATTGCAGGACTGAAAAACAGAGATGGATGGGTGGACACAGTATACCTGGATATAAAAAAGGAGGTTAGGGATTATTTGAAAGAAGATGCCGAGTGTAATGTGCATCGTTGAAACAAAACGAAGAGAGGAAATTCATGTTAACTTTAAAGAGGAGGGATATAATAGCTGTAGGAGAGACAGGAAGGATAAAGGGGGAGGAGGAGTGCTAGTAATGGTTCATGATAATATATGTGTGGAGGATGTGCAATATGGTGAGGACAAAGTGGAAGTAATGTGTGTAACAATCAAAATAGAGGAATTGAAGAAGAGAAAAATTATAGTTACATATGTGCCACCTAAGACAAATACATGGAAACTGAAGAACATGAAGGTATGCAAAGAGAGGTGATCAAGTGCCTAGATAACATGATAAGAAGAGATAGAGAATACTTTAGTTGGAAACTTTAAGTGCAAAAAAGTAAACTGGAGAGAGATGGAAGTAATGGATAATGCTGGGCAGTGGAGCGAGAAAGTGTTACAGTTGACTGTGGTTAATGCAATGGAACAGTGGCTGGAGGAGTCAACAAGGTACAGAGGGGAAGAAGAACCATCGTTGCTTGACTTAGTATTCACAAAGAAACTAGAACCCCCTCCATTTATACAATACATTAGTCCAATGGGAAGAGGTGGTCATGTGACATTAGAGATGCAAATTCAGGAGGAGGATGGGATAATATACAGAGATGACTATAAAGGAGAGAGATTAAATTATGCAAGAGTGGATTTTGAAAAATTAAAGATCTATTTTGCTGATATTGAGGGGAGTAATATTATGTACAGAAAGACAGTGCAAGGGAAATATGACAAATTTTTACAGAAATATAATGGAGTAAAAAAAAAATGTACTTGATATAAAGTTAAGAAAAAATATGTGCTTGGTACTATGCTAAATGCATACAAGCTAAAAAGGCAAAAGATAAAGCTTGGAAGAAACTCATAAAACAGAGAAGTGACTATAACAGATGACAGTACAGGGATGCAAGAAATGAATATATTAAAGAAACCTTGAGAAAGATGTGGTGAATAAAAGCAAAGATGAACCCAAACTTTTCTACAAGTTTATATATGGCAAAACAAAGAACAAGGAAACAATTGAAAAAATAATTGGGAGGGAAGGCTTATCAAACTGAGAAGGATATGTGTGAAATAATGAATGAGAGCTTCAAAACAGTGTTCATTGCAGAAGAAGATTTCACAGAACCTAATAGGACATTGCATTGCCAAGGATTACAGGAGATTGCAGTGCACAAAGAGGATATTGGAAGATTACTGGATAAGTTGGATGTCAGAAAAGCAATGGGGCCAGATGGTGTATCAGGCTGGGTGTTAAAAGAATGTATAGAGCAACTACTGAATCCAATTTGGGAAATAAGTTCAATAAATGAAGGGAAAGTTTCATTAGAATGGAAGAGAGCCAATGTAATACCAATATTTAAAGGAGGAAAGGCAACTGAAACACTAAACTACAGACCAGTGTCACTTACAAGTATTTTGGGGAAGTTGTGTGAAATAATTATCAAAGAAAAATGGCTTAAATTTCTAGAAAAGGAGCAAGTCATATCGAACAGATAATTTGGGTTCAGAACAGGGAGGTCATGTGTATCAAACTTATTAAGCTTCTACTCGGGAGTTATTGCAGGACATTGCAGGACTGAAAAACAGAGATGGATGGGTGGACACAGTATACCTGGATATAAAAAAGGCTTTTGATAAAGTCTCTCATGGAAGACTACTTTGGAAACTAGAGAACATAGGAGAACTGCAAGGAATTTTGCTAGAATGGACAAGAGATTATTTGAAGAATAGTGAGATGAGAACTGTGATCAGAGATACATACTCATCTTGGGGTAAAGTAACAAGCGGAGTGCCACAAGGGTCAGCGTTAGCCCCCATTATGTTTCAGATTTATGTAAACAACATTGATATTGGGGTAAACAGTTATATAAATTTATTTACTGATGATGCAAAGCTGCTAAGAGTTATCAAAACCAGAGAGGACTGTCTGCTATTACAGGAAGATATAAACAAGATCTATGAGTGGAGCAGGAAGTGGGAATTGGAGATTAGTACCAAGAAATATCACATAATGTAACTAGGAAAGAGTAAAAGAAGACCGGTATGGAATTATCTCATGGGAGAGGAACAAATAATGAAGACCAAAGAGGAAAAAGATCTGGGATTGATCATACAGGAAAATCTGAGCCCCAAAAAACACATAAGCAAGATATTTGGATTATCACATAAAATGTTGACTAATATGAGTGGCATTTCAATACATGGACAAAGTTATGATAAAAAAAAGATCATCACAAGCACGATACATCCAAGGCTGGAATGTGCAGCATTGGTGTGGTGTCCAAGCTCTAAAAAGGATATAAGAAAATTGGAAAGGATACAGAAGATTGTAACAAAGATGGTGCTGGAATTAAAGAACCTTACATATGAAGAACGACTGAAGGAACTTTACAAGATAGAAGAGAACGTAGAGACCTAATAACAATGTACAAGATAGTCATTGGCATTGAAAAGATAGACAAGGAAGACCTGGTGCTGTTGACAGAAGATGGAAGGACAAGAGGACATGTAAAGAAGATCAGGATGATGCAGTGTGTGAAGGATATTGGAAAATACAGTTTTCTTCACAGAATGGTGGAAAAAATGGAATGCATTGGATAATGAAGTTACAGTACATAATGTGCATAACTTTAACCCATTTACGCCGCTCGTTGCGTCAACGCAACGTGAAACAAGCTACAACATGATGTCGAGCTACACTGATAGAACGGCATGTTGTATCCTGTAGCTGCTTCCGATGCCAGTAGACACCCAGAACTCCCAGTGGAAGGTTCATATGATGTCACATGTCTCATCATTTGAGGGGAAAAGGAAGTGAAAGAAGCTCCATTTTCTGAAATACAATGTCTTCATCAAAAAGGAGGTGAGTAAGGAAAACTATCATCGGGGATTTGTTCATATCTATGTCATAAGAATCTTCTATGTTTCTATTCATGACAGAACCCTTTTGAACCATATTTTATTTGATAGTATGCTGATGACAGTTGTCTAAAAACTTTATAAAGAAAAAGTTGCGCTAACGCAACCATCAGCACCGGCCTCTTCATTGAAGTAGTTATTTTGTAACGCATAATTTTTTTTTTTGCGCATATAATTGCAGTGAATGAATACATCTGTGTAGCCTAACTTGTTTGTTGAAAGCATACATATCGTCTACAAACATTTTACGATATATAAATTCCATTATTATTGTATTTTTTTTCAGAAAAATGAATTTGAATGAGATCTTAGACGAGCTAGAGAGACCTACTATGTCTGACGAGAGTGAAATTAGTGATGAAGATGAATCCACTGGAATGGTAAAACAAACTGAAACACATGACGTTTACATCATGCCTGCAAATGATGGTGCTATGACGGATGAAGATTCTGGCGAAGAAGAAAGCGTGGATATCTCTAATCTTCCTGGAACACAGCTAACTGCTTTTGCAGTGTTAGATTCCACAGTATCGCAAGATGATGTAGATGAAAATGTTGAAAGACAGGCATCCCAGAAAAAGAAAATCATAAAACTCAGAAAATGGAAAGCACAGGATCTCCCAGAAAAGACAAATGTTCCATGTTACCCATATAAACCATCAATTGCTGATATTCCACGTAAGCCTAGTGAGACCCTTGAGCTTTTCTTGGATGTATTAGCTATTGATCACCTTGTGAAACAAACTGTAAACTATGCAGTACAGAATGGTAAACATTCATTTGCACTGACAAGTGATGAAATGAAAACCTTCATAGGAATTTTGTTAGTGTCAGGCTACTGTTGCATTCCACGTCGCAGACTGTATTGGCAGAGACAATCAGACGTGTACAATGAGCTTATTGCTGACTCCATGCGCAGCGATCGCTTTGATGAGATCATGAAATATTTTCATGCTGCAGACAACACAAAGCTTCCCATAAAGGACAAGTATGGCAAAGTTTCTCCCCTCATGGAAATCCTGAATGGCAACTTTCTCAAGTACGGGGAAGTATTTGGGCCAATAAATATATCCATTGATGAGTCAATGATACCTTATTTTGGTCGGTATCCCACAAAACAGTTCATCAGGGGAAAACCTGTACAATGAGGTTATAAAGCATGGGTTGCAGCTGATCCAAATGGTTATGTTTTTGATATATCTGTTTACCAAGGCAAAGATGGTGCTAAGGATAAGGCTAATGCATCTTATGGACTTGGTGGAAAAGTTGTACTTGATGTTTTGGATGTGATAGAAAAACGTTATCCAACAAAGAAGTTATCCCTTTACTTTGATAACTTCTTCACATCCCTCAAACTTGTAGAAAAAATCAAGAGCATGGGTCATGATGCTGCTGGCACACTAAGAAAAAATTGAATCGAAAAATGCCCATTTACAAATCCTGCAAAGTTTATGAAATTACCTAGGGGAACTGAAGAACATTTTTGTGATGCTGAATCTGGGATAATTGCAGCACGCTGGCAAGATAATGGCATTGTAACAATTGCATCATCTGAGTATGGAGTATCACCACTAGTGGAGGCTGAACGCTATGTTGCTTCTCAGAAGAAACGTATGAATGCTTTGATGCCAAATGCCATCCATCAGTATAATCGGAAAATGGGTGGTGTTGATAGGGTAGATGAAAATATTGCTCAGTACAGGCCCTCTATTCGTGGGAAAAGTGGTACTTTCCAATTGTCACATACTTGTTTACAGTATGTGTAAACAATGCCTGGATTTTTGCAAGAGAAGGAGGTTACAAAGAGGATATGTTGTCATTCATACATGCTGCTGCTACTGAATGGCTACAGAATCACGGCAAAAAGCCAAATAATCCAGGAAGATCACGATCAGTTCTCAGTGTTGCAGGTGTATCGGCACAAATGCGCTATGATAATGTTGGGCATTACATCGTGAAATAGGATCCTCCAAAAATGCTGTCGTTGCAGGTTGTGCAACAGTCAGACTGTATTCATATGCCAGAAATGTAAAGTATACCTGCATCAAAAGTGTTCAGTGCAGTACCATACCATGTAGGCCAGGAGAATCCTGTGAAAATATATCTAAGATAGGTTGTACTAATTCTTTATCATGATTTTTCTTTTTTATTATCACATGCACCTCATTTCTCCACTTCGAGAGCTATATTATCTCTAAGGGCTGTATTCTTTGGTTTCCTTTAGTTTATAATGAAGAAATTCAAGGTTTCCTTTTTAGTCAGGAAATTCTAATTATGTATCAAAAGTGAATTTTGAATATCATTTTGAAAATTCTTCTTCCATGCTAAGAATTGTATCCTAGCTGGCTCCTTTAGATTTTCATATGAAGACGAGCAAATGTGTTTCCTATTATGCAAATATGTGTGTATGTATGTATGTTTTTTTTTTCCTGATGTTTTTCCTTGTGTGCCGATAGTTGCGTTTACGCAACATGTATTGTGGTCGAAACGCCGCTCGTTGCGCTTGCGCAACAACACATTTTCGTCAATAAAATGAGAACCATTGTACATATGGAGTAATTTTCATCATATGCTTGCAGTTTAGGTTCACATTATGCATATATCAAAGCTGCAACATCAAATTCTTACTTTCATTTTTTTTCGGCTTAAATGGGTTAAGGAAAAATTAGATAAATGGAGACATGGAGACAGGACATGATAAGCTCCACTCAAATCCTGTACAATACAGCTAGCTAAATACAACTAGGTAAATACACACACATTCTGCTAAGTTTTTATACTTGGATAGCAGATGAGGTAGAGGTACATGGGAGAGATGGATGGGTGCACACAGTGTATTTAGATATTAAAAAGACTTTTAAGGAAAATAAACACATAGGAGGAATACAGGGAAGTATCTTAAGCTGGCCGAGGGACTACTTAACAGAAAGAGAAATGAGGACAGTGATAAGAGGCACCCCCATCAAGTTGGAGCACATTAACAAGTGGCATACCACAGGGATCAGCACTGGCGACAATTATGTTTGAAATATATATCAATGATATACAGGAGAACCTGAGTGGCTACATGAATTTGTTTGCTGATGATGCAAAACTCTTGATGGTAATAAAGAACCATGAAAATTGTATGAAATTGCAGAGAGATACAGATAAGATCTGGAAATGGTACCAGAAGTGGAAATTAAAATTTAATGCCAAAAAAAAAATCATGTGATAGAAATGGGTTAAAGTAATAGAAGGCGTATGTGGGAGTACTGAATGTGAGAACAGATTATAATGAAAAACAAGGAAGAGAAGGACTTGAGAGTGATTATACAGGACACCCTGACTCCAGAAAGGCACAAAATCGGTTATTTGCTTCAACATATAAAGCTTTAACATATATCAGGGTGGCATTTAACTACATGGACAAGAGTATGATAAAAAATATCATAACCATGATGATAAGACCTAGACTTGAATATGCAGCAGTGGTGTAGTGGATAAGATGGTGAGTGAGGGATTGGCCAGACATCCAAGCATAGGTTTGAATCCCACCATATACCACTTTGAAGCTGTACCATTTGTCGAGTGGTTTAAAGTTACCTACATATCACCATGATACTCAGGTTCTAGATGGTTACACCAAAGATGCACTTGGGTGGTGATATGGTTCCTAATATGGATACCACTATAAATAAAATTGCCTGTGCCACTAATGGCCAGAAGCTGAACAGCATTTCCCACATACAGATGCAAAAAGACATCAGGAAATTAAAAAGAATCCAAAGGATAGCCACAAAGATGGTGCCAGAAATGCAGGACTTTTGCTATGAAGATAGACTAAAAGAAATGGAACTACCAACTTTGAAGGATAGACAGGTGAGAGATCTAATATTAATGTACAAGATAGTTAACAGTGTGAAAAAGATAGATAGGCAAGAACTGGTATCTCTGATTGAAGATGGAGACAGACAGACAAGAGGACACTCAAAGAAGATCAGGAAAAGTTTTTGTTTCAGAAACATTGAAAAATTTAGTTTTCCACATAGGATGGTGTACATCTGGAACAGTTTGAATGATGAGATTGTAACAGCAGGAAGTGTGCACAAATTTAAAGAAAAGTTTTATAATATTAGGTATGGAGACAGATCCCTGTAATATACAACTAGGTAAATGCACCAAGAAATGAATAAGGAAGGGAATGGGAATGGAAAGAAGAAAACAGAAATTTAAAAATAATGTTGGTTACTTATTACACACTCAGCACTTACTGATTAAATTAATATCAAAGAGAGGATTAATGGGAAGCACATGGCCATTTTATAGCCTCATGAAAAATGTCCAGCTTTTAGTAGAACTCACTCAGGTCACTGCATTCACTACAATAAAATTCCTCACCTTATCTGTGGCTAAGAAATTTTTCATAACATAAATCTCCAAAATTCAATTCAGTGTATGTATGTCAAAATATTCTTATATCAACATTTTTTCTTCTTGACTTGAGCAACACTGTCCTACAACAAATAACTTTATCTTTTTGTTTCAGTACTTGATGGAGCAGAGCCATGAGGCGCTGGTGCAGGGTGGCTATGGGGCCCTGCAGGGACAGCCTCTCTTTAAGAAGCTAGCTGCTATCTATGCTGAAGAAGCCAACAAGACACCAAGAATAAAGGTACTGATCTGCCTCTGAATAATAGTATTGTGACAGAGTGAAGACTAAGATGTGATAGAGTGAGATTGACTAAATTTTAGCTAACTTCTTTATTGAAAACAACAAATCTGCCTAAAACTCAACTTGAAGCATTGAAGCATTCACAGGTAGGCAACGTTGTCCTTGCCTTCATGTTATATCTTCAGTGAAAAACAATAAAAGTCACTGCAATGAGTTTATTCTAGACAAGTTAGCATTTCATTATTCTGTGAGACTATCACAAATTGTGTATCTCATGTTGACAGGATATGAAGAGAAATAAATAAAATGTAATAGAAGGTAAAATAAAAGACATGAAAATTTGTATCTTCTATTTGCAGATTAATTAAAGAACTTGCTAAGGAAGCAAGGGCAGCTATGTCTCAAAAACAAATAGTTACTCTATTGTGGTGGTACACATATTTCATTCTTTATATTGCCCCTGATTGGAAACTAGTACTCAATAACTAAGTGTGAGGGAGTATTTTAGTGGTATACATGATGAAATGATTTATGAAGTATATTAAACTATGCATTACTGAGTGTGCAATCCAGTGGCCCATTGGTTCTTATTTTATGTTTAGGCATTTACTTTTTTTTCATATGCTCAGATAGATTTCGGCCACAAGATGAATTTTGTGTGAAATAGAACTGTAAGTGTAAAGAAGTGGAAGTCATGGATTGGTAAAGAGGTGTTTGGGCATCAATACAAATAGTCCTCACTTAATGAATGATCTTTTGAACGAGTGCTTAGAGATGTGCTGACTTGAGTTCTGGCATATTTTGAAAGAATCAGCAGAAATAATATAGAACTACTGTATATTTCATCACTTAAGTTAGCACTTGAATCATCGTAACCCCTTCAGTACTGGGACGCTTTTTCTCTCTCTCCTTTTTTTTTTTTTTTTTTTTTTATAGCATGAGTTTTGGTTACGGCTAGATGATTTTATTTACATTGTGAACTGTCTATGGAGGTCAGAAGATTAATGGTTCAGAGTCTTCACTATTTTAATCCCCACATAAAATTCTGAAGTTGTATAAAATCACCAAATAGTAAGCAGAATAGATATGAAAACATGTCCTCGTACTGAAGGGGTTAAAATGCAAAGAAAGGGATTGTCCAGTACAGCAGATACAAAAACAGTGACTGTAAAATTTTGCTCTAACAACAGATGCTAGCACTTGACTTTTGCCAGTTCTGGCCATATAATATCTCAGTAGCAACACCAGATAACCCCACACCAGATGTAGGCTTCAGTTTTTCTTTGATTGGTTCAACCCTTCAGAAACTAAGTGTTTAGGCTCCACCCACTTGATCTTCCTTCCTCACCATGTCCTGGCCTTCCCAATGATCAGTGCATTACTATATCATCTCCCTCTCCATCACCCTCCTCTGTGTATTTACCTGGTTATAGTTTTACAGGGCCAGCGTAAAGCCCAGGCCCAGGTTTGAGTGGGGCTCATAATGTCCTGTCTCCACATCTCCACTTTTCTAATTTTCTTTCAAGCTATGCACATTATGTGCTGTAACAACTTCATCATTCAATGCATTCCACTTTTCCACCATTTTATGTAGAAAATTGTGTTTTCCAATATCCTTCACACACTGCCTCTTCCTGATCTTTGCATGCCCTTTTGTCCTTTCAGCTTCTCTGTCACCAGCACCAGGTTTTGCTTGTCCATTTCAATGCCATTAACTATTTTGTACAATGTTATTAGCTCTCCTCTTTCTCTTCTATCCTGTAAGGTTGGCAGCTCCATTTCCTTCAGTCTTTCTTTATATGGCAGGTCCTTTGGTTCCAGCACCACTGCTGCATATTCCAACTTTGGATGTATCATACTTGTAATAATTTTTTTCATCACATCCTTGTCCAAGTAACGAAATGCCACCCTAATATCAGTCAACATTTTATATATTGATCCAAATATCTTGTGTGTTTTTCGGGGCTCAGAGTGTCTTGTATAATCACTCCCAGGTCTTTTTCCTCTTTAGTCTTTATTATTTGTTCCTCTCCTATCAAATAGTTCCATCCTGGTCTTCTCGTACTCTTTCCTAATTCCATTATATGGCATTTCTTGGCACTTAATTCTAACTTCCACTTCCTACTCCACTCATAAATTTTGTCTACCTATACCTTCCTGCATCAGCAAACAGTTTTCTTGGGTCTTGATTACTCTTAGCAATTTTGTATCATCAGCAAACTAATTATATAACTGGTCACTTTACTCTGTATGTCATTTACATATACCTGGAACATAATGGGGGCTAACTCTGACCCTTGTGGCACTCCACTTGTAACTTTACTCCATGCTGAGTATGTATCACAATTCTCATATCTCTGTCCTTCAAGTAATCCCCTATCCAATCTAACTTTATTCCTCTCAGTCCTATGTTCTCTAACTTGCTATGTAATCTGCTATGAGGGACTTTATCAAAAGCCATTTTTTATGTCTTGGTACAGTGTCCACTCATCCATCTCTGCTCTTCAGTCTTTCTGCTACTTTTGAGTAGAAACTTTGTAGATTTGACACACATGATCCCTGAATCCAGACTGTCTGTTCTATATAAGTTGTTTTTCTTTCAGATATTTCACTTACTTTTCTTTGACAATAATTTTATGTATCTTCCTCACAACACTAGTAGGTGACACCGGTCTGTAATTTAATGGCTCAGTTAACTTTCTGCCTTTGAATATTGGGAGGCAATGTAAAAGAAGATTAGGATGGAGCAGTGTGTGAAGGATATTGGAAAATACAGTTTTCCACTTAGAATGGTGGAAAAGTGGAATGCATTGAGTAATGAAGTTGTTGCAGCAGATAATATGCATAACTTTAAAGAAAATTGGATAAATGGAGACTTGGAGACAGGACACTATGAGACCCGCTTGAATCCAGTACAATACAACTAGGTAAACACACACACACACATACACACACACACACATGATGATGATAATGTTAAGGAAGGATGATGACAATGTTAAGGAAGGAGATAGTGATAAACCAAGTGGAATGTGGGGAAGGAAAAGCAGTACTGTATGTTAAGATGCATATTAATAAAAAAGAGTTAACAATCATTGTAACATATGTGCCACCAAAAACAAATTCATGGACCAATCAAGAATATAAAGACATGATAGATGACACAATAAGGAGTCTAACGAGAATCATTAAGGAAAGGAGAAAAGTGATATTAGTAGGAGATTTCAACTGTAAATAAGTGGACTGGGAAAATGATGAAAATGGTATGGGGGAAGAAGCCTGGGGAGAAAGATTCCTGAACCTAATGATAGACAATATGATGGACCAGAGAGTAAAGGAATGCACAAGATTCAGAGGAAATGACGAGCCGGTGAGATTGGACCTAGTTTTTACAAGGGGTATACAAATGAATGATGATATAAGATATAAGTGCCCATTGGGAAAAGAGTGACCATGTAATATTAGAAATGGATATAGAAGAGGGAAAGGAAGATAGAGACGATTCATACAAAGGAGACTGATTAAATTACAGAAAGGCTGATATTGAGAATCTCAAGAATTATTTTAAAAACATAGACAGGGGGGAGATGGAAAACTCAGAGACGATGCAAGAGAAATATAACTTATTTTTGGAAATATACAAAACAGGAGTCAGGGAATATGTCCCGAAATATAGACCTAAAGAAGGAAAGAAAGATTGGTTTAATGCAAGGTGTGCTAGGGCAAAGAAGAAAAGAGATGGAGCATGGAAAAGATGGAGGAGAAATAGAAATCCAGTAAATAAGGAAAACTTCAAGGTAGTGAGAAATTAATATGTTAATGTGAGGAAGGAAGAGGAAAAGAACTTTGAAAAGGACATTGTCGAAAAATGTAAGGAGCAACTGAAATTGTTTTATAGATTCATAAATGGAAAAATTAGGCAAAAAGAAACTATAGAAAAGTTAAAAGGAGAGAACGGGATGGTGGAAGACCCAAAAAGTATGGCAGAACTATTAAATAATAAATTCCAGGAGGTCTTTACTAAGGAATCCAAATTTGAAAGGCCACAGGGTAATAGAGAGAGAGTCTATATGAAAGAGATTAAAGTAACCAAGCTTGAAATAAAAGAGTTAATGAAGGAACTAGATGAAGAGAAGGCAATGGGACCAGATGAAATCTCAGGCAGAATACTGAAAGAATGTAGGGAAGAACTAGCAAGTCCTATATACAACATCATAAAATGCTAATAGAAAATGGAACAGTACCAGTAGAATGGAAAAGAGCTGAGGTGGTTCCATATATAAGAGAGGAAAGAAGGAAGAACCTTTGAATTACAGACCGGTATCACTCACTAAATTTTTTTTTAGTGTAATATGCAAGATGTGTGAAAGAGTAATAAAGAAACAATGGATCAAGTTCCTTGAAGACAACAAATTAATATAAAAAAGCCAATTTGTTTTTAGAGAAAGACGGTCGTGTGTAACTAATTTATTGAGTTTCTATTCTAGAATAGTTGATAGAGTACAAGAGAGAGAGGGATGGGTTGACTGTATTTATTTGGATTTAAAAGCATTTGACAAAGTGCCACATGCAAGATTACTATAGAAGTTAGAGGAGAAGGGTGACTTAAAAGGAAGCACATTGAGATGGATAGAAAATTATTTGAGGGGGAGAGAAATAAGGACAGTAGTTAAAGATATGAAGTCCAAGTGGAGAGCAGTAGAAATCAGAGTGCCACAGGGGTCAGTATTGATGCCAATACTTTTCCTCATTTATATTAAAGACATGCCAGAAGGAGTAAACAGCTACATAAATCTGTTTGCAGATGATACGAAACAGTGCAGAGTTATAAAGCAAAAAGAGGATTGTTAAATACTGTAAGAAGACCTAAATAAGATCTGGGAATGGAGTAAAAAGTGGGAAGTGGAATTCAATGCGGACAAAAGCCATGTCATGGCATTGGGAAAGAGTGAAAGATGACCAGTGGGAATCTATAAGATGGGAGATGGAGTAGAACTGGAGAAAGTAAAAAAGGAAAAGGACTTAGGAATGACGATGGAAGAGAACAATCAACCGGTAAGCCATATTGATAGAATTTTTAGAGAGACATATAATTTGCTAAGGAATATTGGAGTAGCATTTCACTACATGGAGAAAGAAATGATGAAGAAATTGATAAGTACTTTAATAAGACCCAGATTGGAATATGCAGGTGTAGTGTGGACCCCTCATAAAAAGAAACACATAGGAAGTTGGAGAGACTACAAAAAATGGCTACAAGAATGGTTCTAGAATTTGAAGGGATGACATAAAAGGAGAGACTAAAGGCTATGGATCTACCAACCCTGGAACAAAGACGGGAGAGAGGAGACCTGATACAAGTTTATAAATTGATCAACGGAATGGACCAAGTGGATAATGAGAAACTGATCCTGAGAGAAGAATATGACATCCAAAGCACAAGATCGTATAGTAAAAAGCTGAGAAAAGGAAGATGTCTGAGAGATGTTAAAAAATATAGTTTCCGCAAAGATGTATTGAGACGTGGAACAGTTTAAATGAAGAAGTAGTGTCTGCAACGAGTGTGCATACTTTTAAAGTAAGATTGGATAAGTGTAGATATGGAGACGGGGCCACACGAGCATAAAGCCCAGGCCCTGTAAAACTACAACTAGGTAAATACAACTAGGTAAAATACACACACACACACACACACACACACACACACACACACACACACACACACACACACACACACACACACACACACACGGGACATCGTCGATGGCGGATGTGGTCGCTGAGCTCCAGAGCAATCATCTCTAATTCTACAGTTACCATTGCCTAAGAGTAACCAAGGTGGGAAAGGAGCTGGTAATGTTTGTCCCGTCTCCATATAGTCAAGTTAACTGTTGATTAGCAAAATAATGTCCAGGGAAGGTAAATATAAACTGTAGCCTGCGTTTGAGCCATCAGCTGGTTTGTTTACATCTGCGCAACATGGCGGCCGTGAACTCGAAAGATGAATCAGACTTCACAGGATTTCAAGGAATAATGGAGAAGAGCGCTTATGTGAAGAAAATTCTGGAGTTGGAAGGTAAAATTGAAAACTGTTTGAAAAGTATGGGGGCCTGGAAACGAGTTATGACAATGTATTGAAAAAGTGTGCCGATATGAAGAAGGAAAATGAAGCATTGAAAGAGGAAGTTAAGCTAATTAAAGTGAATTGCGAAAAATGTGGAGAATCTCTAGGAAAAGTGATGGAGAAGCAGGCTGAATGGAAAAAAAGTCAGGAAGTGGAAAGAAAGGAGGTAAATTACAAAGTTGCAAGTCTGGAAAAGGAAATCAAAGAGTCTGGGGAGAAAACTTTGGGCCTTGCTGAAATTATAGATCAACAGATCATAGAAGAGAAGATTGCTGAGAAAGTGGTGAAGGTTATTAAATCAAATGAGACATTGGTGAGGGAAACTGTAGACAAAAGAGATGTGTGGTGATATTTGGTGTGGAGGAGGATAAGACACCGAGTAAAATGGAGAGAGAGAAAACATAAAAAGGTGATAAATAATATCATTAATGTGGTGCAGGAGGAGGAAAAGACCTAGTACAAGAAATAGAGGACTTCCATAGAATTGGAAAGTTCACAAGAGAAGGTATGAGGCCAATAAGAATCAAACTTAAGTCACAAAAGGATGTAGATGAATTGGTGGAGAAGTCATGGAGGCTAGCCCAGCAGGAAACAACAAGGAAGATTTGGTTGAGAAGAGATCTCGGTGAAAAGGAAAGAGAAATGTTAAATGAGTTGAGAAAGGAGGCTTTGAAAAAATGAAGAGAGGACAGAAGAGGAGAAGAAAGAGTTTTTCTGGAGAATCTTGGATATGAGACTGAGGAAGTGGTTCATAACCCAGAAAAGTACAGCAAGAAAGGACTAAAGAAACTTATGTATGAGCGGAATGTAATGTATTCCAACATAAATGGAGTGATATCGGGATTTTAGAACTCAACGATTACTTGAGGGACAAGAACCCAGATATTGTGGGTCTTACTGAAACAAAACTGAGAGAGGAGAAGACCTGATGATGGTTGGAGAAGGAAATATAATGTTTGGAAGAGAAATAGAGTAGGTAAGATGGGAGGAGGAGTGATGTTGCTGGTTAAAAAGATATAAAGGTGGATCAAGTGAAAGAAGGTATGGGAAAGGCAGAAGTGCTAAAGATCAGAGCAGAAACTAATGAAGGAAAAAGAGGCACTACATAGTGGTGTACGTACCACCTAAGACAAATGCATGGTCAGTACAGGAATATGAAGAAATGATAAGTGATACAGGAACATGTCTGGAAGAAATGTTGGGTGGCTGTGAACGAACTATAATGATGGGAGATTTTAATTGTAAAGAGGTGTGTTGGGAGGACTGGTCAATGGAAGGATCAGAGACAACATGGGGAAATACACTATTGACACTGGCAATGGAAAATGTGTTAACTCAGTGGGTCAAAGAAGATACTAGGTTTGGAGGAGAGGGAGCATCATCAAGACTGGACTTGGTCTTTAGTACAGAGCCAATGGTCATTGAGGAGATGAGGGTGGAGTGCCCTTTAGCAAAGAGTGATCATGCAGTTTTGGAGTTCAAGGTGATAAATGAAGAGAAATCTAGAAGAAATGAAGAATATAAAGTGGGAAGATGGAATTATGCCAAGACAGATTTTGGAAACCTAAAGAAATTCTTTCAAGAGACAAATTGGATGAAATTCAAGAGTGCTAAGGAGCAAATGAAAAGTGGAAGGAATTTATAAAAATATACAAAGAAGGTGAGAAAAAATTTGTACCAATAAGACAACATAGAGAAGTTGGAAAGAAGGACTGGTTTAACGATAGATGTGAAAAGGCTAGAACAAGAAAAGAGGATGCATGGAAGAGGTGGAGAAGGAAAAGACGGATTAAGCAGTGGGAAAGTTACAAAAGAGCAAGAAATGAATATGTGTTGACTAGAAGAGAAGAAAGAAAGAAACAAGAAAAGGATATAATTGATAAATGTAAAGACCAACCAAGGCTTTTTTACAGACATGTGAACAACAACATCAAAAATAGAGAAAGTATTGAAAGTTTAGAAGTAAATGGAGTATGCAGTGAAGATCCCAGGAAATGGCAGAGGCTATGAATGGATGCTTTCGGAAGGTATTCACAAAGGAGACTGCTTTTGACAAACCACTGGTAATGGAACAGAAAGGGATTATGAAGGAGTTTCAAGTAACTGTGGAGGAGATCAAGAATATGATGGGGAGTTTAGAAGTGAGAAAAGCTGTGGGACCTGATGGGGTATCAGGATGGATTTTAAGAGAATGCAGGAGCAACTGGCAGAAAAAGTTTGTGAAGTAATTGATGCCTCATTAAGGGAAGGTGTAGTGCCCCAAGACTGGAAAAGAGCTAACATTGTCCCAATCTATAAATCAGGTAACAAGAGAGACCCATTGAACTATAGACCAGTGTCACTTACAAGTGTGGTAGCTAAGATGTGTGAGAGGGTGGTGAAGAATAGATGGACAGACTTCTTGGAGAAAATGACATACTTTGTGAGTGTCAATTTGGTTTTAGAAAAGGGCGTTCATGCACGACAAACCTGATATGTTACTATTCGAGGGTGATAGATGTAATACAGGAAAGAGATGGTTGGGCTGATGGAATATATCTGGATTTAAAAAGGCCTTTGATAAGGTACCACACCGAGACTGATCTGGAAACTTGAAATGGTAGGAGGAGTGCATGGCAGTTTACTAAAATGGATGGAAGACTTTTGGTAGGAAGAGAAATGAGAACAATAATTAAGGACAGACCATCAGAATGGGGCTTGGTGGAGAGTGGAGTTCCACAGGGATCAGTGTTGGCACCAGTAATGTTCGCGGTCTACATAAATGACATGGTGGATGGGGTGTCCAGTTATGTGAGCCTATTTGCAGACGATGCAAAATTGTTAAGAAAAGTGAGATGTGACAAAGATTGCGAACTACTCCAGGAAGACTTGGACAGAATATGGAAATGGAGCTGTACATGGCAAATGGAGTTCAACACGACAAAATGCAAGAAAATAGAGTTTGGCAAGAGTGAAAGAAGAATCAGGAGTATGTACAAGATAGGAAATGAAGACATAAAACCAGTCATGAAGAAAAGACCTTGGGGTGACAATTACCAATGACCTATCGCCAGAGAGACATATAAACAAAATAATTGGAGAAGTATTGAACTTATTGAGGAACATAAGAGTGGCGTCAGATATTTAGATGAAGAAATGATGAAGAAAATAATTACTGCAATGATAAGACCGAGGCTTGAATATGCAACAATACAGTGGGCTCCGAACTTAAAGAAACACATAAGGAAACTAGAGAAAGTACAGAGGGCTGCAACAAAAATGGTGCCTGACTTAAGAGATTTGACTTATGAAGACAGACTGAAAAGAATGCAACTTCCGACACTGGAAAACAGAAGAGAAAGGGAGACCTGATAGCAATATACAGAGTGATGATTGGCATGGAAAAATGGATAGGGAAGATCTGTGTATGTGGAATGAAAGAATGTTGAGAGGGCATGGGAAAAAACTAAAAATGGCCACTTATAGGAGAGATGTGAAAAAATATAGCTTCCCTCATAGAAGGGTGGAAGCATGGAATAGTTTAGACGTGGAAGTGGTCAACGCAAGGAATATTCATGATTTTAAGAAAAAGCTGGACATTAATAGATATGGAGACGGGACAACACGAGCATAGCTCTTTTCCCGTATGTTACAATTAGGTAAATACAATTAGGTAAATACACACGGAATGGATGAAGTGGATACGGAATGGATGAAGTGGATAATGAGAAACTGATCCTGAGAGAAGAATATGACTTTAGAAGCACAAGATCGCATAGTAAGAAACTAAGGAAGGGACGATGTCTGAGAGATGTTAAAAATTTAGTTTCAAAGATGTGTTGAGACTTGGAACAGTTTGAGTGAGGAAGTGGTATCAGCAAAGAGTGTACATAGTTTTAAAGAAAAATTGGATAAGTGTAGATATGGAGACGGGACCACACGAGCATAAAGCCCAGGCCCTGTAAAACTACAACTAGGTAAATACAACTAGGTAAATACACACACACACACACACACCCACACATGGAAGAAAGAGACTAGGAATGGAATACAAGTAACTTACATGAATATAGATGGATTTCTGTCTAAGAGGCTAGAATGTATGGATTACCTAAGAAATAATGAACCGGACATTATGTGTGTGGTGGAAACAAAGCTAAGGCCCGAAATAAAGCAAGATTGGTTTGCTGTAAAACACTACAAAGTATGGAGAAATGATAGAAAAAATAAAGGAGGTGGTGGTATAATGGTTCTTACTAAGGAAGATCTGATAGTGAAGGAGGTGAACTATAGTAAGAGAAATGAGGAAGTGATAAGTATCCTTATAACAGATGGTAAGAGGGACATTAATATTATAACAGTATACATACCACCCAGAACCAATGCTTGGGAATATGAACAGTATCAAATGGTGATGAGAAACACTCTAGACAGAATGAAGCAAGAACTCATCAGAAAGGATAGAGTGATGATAGTCGGGGACTTTAATTGTAAAGAAATAGTGCGGGAGGACTGCGAAGTGGTGAACGGTGGTGAGTGGACAGAGGAATTGTTAAATGTAGCAACAAATAACTTGATGATACAGTGGGTGAGATCACCAACAAGGTGCAGGGGACAGGATGTTGCAGCAAGGTTGGATTTGGTATTTAGCAGGGCATCTCTAAAAGAGGAAATTGAACATGAATGTCCCTTAGGGAAAAGCGATCATGATGTCCTAAGTTTTGAGCTGGATACGGAATTAAGCATGAATGAGATTGTGGAACGCAGGGAGGAAAAATTAAATTATATTAGGGCAAATTATAACCATATAAGGGAGTTCTTTAATGAAATTGACTGGTCCGTGGTATACCAGGAAAGGGATATGCAATTGAAATACGATAAATTTATGGATTTATATAACTTTGCTGTGAAAAAGTTTGTGCCATATCATAGAAAGAGGACTTTAAATAATAAACAGTGGTTTAATAGAAATTGTGAAGAAGCAAAAAGAACAAAGAAAAGGCATGGAAGAAACTTAAGAAAAACAGTGATGTATTATCAAGAGAAGTTTACAAAACAGCAAGGAATAGATATGTTGAAGTAAGGAGAACAGCACAAAAGGAATATGAACAGAGGGTGGTGGAAAACTGTGATAGTGACCCTAAAATGTTTTACAAATTCATAAATGGAAAACTAAATATAAGGGAGGCAATAGAAAAGGTAAAAAATGGAGAAGTATATGAGGATGCTAGAGATATAGCTGAAATTTTGAACGACAACTTTTGGAAAGTGTTTACAAAGGAGGAGCATTTTATAGGAGAAAGGCCTATGGAAATAAAGAAAATGCAGGACATCATGGTTACTAAGGAAGATGTAAGGAAAATTATAAGCAATTTGGATATTAATAAATCAATGGGGCCTGATGGCATATCTGGGAGGTTGCTAAAAGAATGTAAGGATCAATTGTTGAACCCCGTATTTGATATTGTGGAAACCTCCATATGAACAGGATTAGTCCCGAAAGAGTGGAAAAGAGCTGACATTGTGCCTATATATAAGAATGGTAGTAGAATGGAACCGCTAAATTATAGACCAGTATCGTTGACTAGTATATTGTGCAAGGTATGTGAAGAAGTAATTAAAGCTAAGTGGAGTGAGTATCTAGAAAGTGAAAACATTCTGAGTGAAAGACAGTTTGGTTTCAGAAAAGGAAGATCGTGTATCCAATTTATTATGTTTTTATTCAAGAGTGACTGACATACTACAACATAGAGAGGGATGGGTGGATGCTATCTACCTGGACTTGAGAAAGGCCTTTGATAAAGTGCCACACAATAGACTGATGTGGAAACTAAAGAAGATTGGAGGAGTAAATGATAAACTAGCAAAATGGATGGAAAATTACTTAGTGGGAAGAGAAATGAGAACAGTGGTGAGAGGAAGGAAGTCCGAGTGGAAGAAGGTAACCAGTGGAGTTCCACAAGGGTCAGTGCTTGGTCCCATCATGTTTTTGATTTATGTTAATGATATGCCAGTAGGAATTGACAGTTACATGAACATGTTTATGGACGATACTAAAATTATGAGGAGAGTAAAGAATGTGGAAGATTGTAACAAGTTACAGGAAGATCTTGATAAAATATATGAGTGGAGTAAAGAGTGGCAGATGGAATTTAATATAGACAAGACCCATGTTATGAAAATGGGAAGAAGTAGATACAGACCAAACAGGGATTACAGGCTGGGTGATGAGAAAATTAAAGAGACCAATGAGGAGAAAGACTTAGGAGTAACTGCAAAACACTTTGTCATCGGAGAAACACATTAACAAGATATTTGGAAAACATATAACATGCTTCAAAATATTGGCCTTGTATTCCACTACCTAGATGAAGGAATGATGAAGAAGATATTATGTACCTTAATAAGACCCCAGTTAGAATATGCAGCTTGTGTCTGGTCACCGCATATGAAGAAAAATGTGAAGAAGGTGGAAAGGGTACAGAGGCTGGCAACAAGGATGGTACCAGGACTCAGGGAGTTAGACTATGAGGAAAGACTGAGGAAGCTGGGGCTGACCACATTAGAAGAGAGAAGAACAAGATGAGACATGATAACTATGTATAAATTGGTGAACAAGATTGACATATTATCTGGACAGAGAGTTGATAAAGGTGACCACAAGTAATCATCTCGAGGACATGGAAAAATTAATAAAAGACATCTGTCTAAATGACGTGAGAAAATACAGTTTCCTGCATCGTAGTATTGATAAGTGGAATAAACTGAGCAGTGATGTCGTTGACACGGTGTGTGTCAATCAGATGAAAGAGAGATATGACAGGAGTGGACAAGGAGACAGGACACAGAGAGCTTAGCTTGGGCCCTGTAATACACAAATAGGTAAATACAAATAGGTAAATACACAGTCACAGAGAGAGAGAGAGAGAGAGAGAGAGAGAGAGAGAGAGAGAGAGAGAGAGAGAGAGAGAGATCAGGATGATAGAGAGAAATGATTTGGTAACACTCTGATCATGGGGAGGGACAGGACATGGATCAGATGGGGAAGGAAGATCAAGCTTTGTTTGTGAGGGGGCGTTGAACTAGTCGAAGGAAAACTAAAGCCTGCATTTGGTGTGGGACTCCCAAGTGTCACTGCTGAGAAATTGTATGCCTAGGATTAGCAAGAAATCAAGTGCTGGCGTCTATACCATTGCATATAACCAACAACCTCACATCACAACTTTGGAAAGTCAGAAACAGTAAAATGGAATCTGCTGGCATTGTATATGAATGGGTAAAGCAGGAGTTTGTTCATCTATTCTTTTTCATGATAATATACAAATATACTCAATGTGAATTTTATTTTAACTTAAGTTTTGCATGTGAAGATTATAATATCTTTTTACTGGTAATATGTTCAGGGTACTTTATGAATTTTGCTGGTATATACAGTGTATCCCCCTCTTATTTGTATAGTGGTCACTGACTCAAACTTCACTACAGCATGTTTGGTTGTTTTGTTCTCATCTTGTATGACCAACACATGTATCACCTTAAACCTTGAAATTCAGACTGAAATTTAGGGATCATCATATATCTTGAAATATACAGTAGTATGTATTTTTTTTCCCATTATGGCCTATGTTGCTTGTGGGCATTCTTGAAGAGTATATTTTTTATTTTATTTATACCATGTGGGCTTTTCACGGGAATTTATGGGCTAAAGTGGATACTTTATAGGGTACCTCCTATCTCAAAGCCCATCCGCTAGGAAACCGTTGCCCTGAGTGAGGAAGCCCAACCTGCACTCAGACCATGGACAGGATTCGAACCCGTGCGCTTGGAGACCCCTCAGATCCCAGAGCACGCATGGTTCCACTGTACCACGGCGGCCCCGTATATGTGGGAAATGTTGTTAAGCTTCCTCCCATTAGTGGCGCAGGCAATTTTGTTTATTGTGGTACCCATATTAGGGCCCATATCACTACCCAAGTGCATCTTTGGTGTAACCACCTAGAACCTGGGTATCATGGTGACGTGTAGGTAACTTTAAACCACTCGACAAATGGCATAGTTTCAAAGTGGTATGTGGTTGGATTCTAACCTATGTGTGGATGTCTCCCCAATCCCACGCTCACCTCCTTATCCACTACGCCACCGCCTCCCATATGGAAACTTGGTCGAGATGGTAGCAAGATCCAGTATACCTTTGTCACCCACCAATAACTCTCTTACTGTTTTAAGATAATCATTATCATAGTCATTATTATTATTATTATTATTATTATTATTATTATTATTATTATTATTATTATTGTTATTGTTATTATCTTCTTCATTATTATTACTCTTATTACAGTAAACCCTCAATATAATGGATAATATGGGAACAGGGGTCTCTTGTTATATTCAAAGATCTGTTATAACTTAGGATCAGTTATATCCAATGGAAATACCTGACATATCCATCATATCCTGAAGTTTGTCCGGTGTTTATACCCGCTGCTGCCCAGCTCCCATAGCACGACATGTGGAATTCATGCGACATCATGTTATGGGACGATGCCCTCACTGTAATGGATGAAAATCTGTTATAACAGATGGAAGTCCATTATAGCGAGGGCTTGTCAGATCAGATTTTTGTCCATTATATCAAATATCCGGTATATCAAGATCCGTTATATTGAGGGTTTACTGTATTATTATTATTATTATTATTATTATTATTATTATTATTATTATTATTATTATTATTATTAAATTAGTGTTTATTTGTTGATTTAGCTTTAATTGTGGTTTAACCCAGCATTAGTACCTTTGGTAAGAGGAAGTTGGAACGGGGAGGGGGGGAGGGTTCTCTTATCACTAATTTTGCCTGCCACCGACAGGTGTCAGGAAACCTAAGCTTGTCGTTAAGTGTGAACAATCTGTACCCATTTTCCTTGTCACCTTGCTGTTATTCTCTGGCAAATATTCATCTCACTGAGTTTCATTTTCATCAGACATTGTAACTTATTTTCAAGAACCACTTTATGCTTGGACTCGCTCTTGGATGGAGATAAGGACTAGATACAATAATACATGGCACTCTCTTAGTTCATGGCATGCATCATCACCCACACCCCACACTACCACACTGCCTTTGAAACATTTGTCTTTATGAATCATAGAATCATGCGCTTTGTTGAAATCAAGTTCTGTGTTGTCAGTAAGGCTATGACTTGTTGGAGGGATTCATCAGCTCCTCAGAGGCAATTTTATGTTAACTCATATATAGTGAAGTGGTTAAAGGCTTTCTTGGAGGTGATCTTAGTGATATGTCATTCAACTGTTCATTAATCATGGTCTTGAAGTCTTATTATTCTCTTGTAGTATAATTAGGAATTTCCATCTTTAATTTGCAAAAGGCAAAAGGCAAAACTTTAAAGGGGAAAGCATTAATGTTGATGGGGGGGGGAAATTAGGAAGATGTTATTTGGAATTGTGACACTAATACATTTTCAGAGTATCAGTTTGACACACAAATTGTTGGATAAGTTGGTGAAACGAGAAAATTTGAACTGTTTGGTGGTGAACCTGTACCGAGGCAATGAAGGCTATTCCCTTGCTATCAAGATGTCATCAGGACTTGAAACTGAAACTGTCCGTCTTCCATATGAAGAAGATTCTTTCCTGACTTACATTGGTAAGTGAATTAAATTTATGTGCACTTCCAGTTATTTAATCTAAGAGTTGAAAAGTATTGCAGTAATGTAGATTCATATGATAGCATTGATCTAAGCTTATTCTTACAATTTTCAAAATAATTTCAACTATCAAGTATTTTTAAAGTTTTGATTTGGCATGGTTGTCTTAGAATTTGTTTGGTGTACTGCTAATGTGCAATAAAAATCTTTTCAGCATATACAAGACTATTAAAAAAAACATTGAATATGTGGGAAGATCAGTAGTGAATTTCATCAGCTATATTAGCAATGAATAAATGAGAACATAGGCTATTATTTATTTACTTATTCATAGAAAATGCACCGTAATGTTTCCATAAGAACATAAGAAAAGAGGGAAGCTGCAAGATGCCACCAGGCCCATACGAGGCAGTCCCTGTATGTTTAAAGCTACCTAATTCCATCTATCATCCCCATCCATGAATTTATCTAATCATCTTTTACAGCTCCCTATTGACTCATCCATGACCACATGACCACTGAGTCTGCTTCATTCATCAGCCACTCTGTTTGAAGACCAGTTCCTTCCCATTTGTTTCCTAAACCTGAATTTTTCAAGTTTAAATCCATTATTTCTGGTTCTGTCCCCACTATTAATCTTAAGAACTGCATTCATGTCCCCTTTTTAAAACCCTTACATCACTTAGATACTTAAATCAGGTCTCCTTGTAACCTATGTCTCTCTAAGGAATGCAGATTAATTTTTTTCAGTCTCGCTGCATAAGGAAAATCCCTCATCCCCTGTATCTTTTTAGTCATCCTCCTCTGCACTGACTCCAACATAGCTATATCCTTCCTATAATGTGGGGACCAGAATTGTGCCGCATAGTCAAGATGTGGCCTGACCAGCGCCAAGTATAATTTAAGTATTATACGTGTTCTATTCGTCTTATTCCTGGCCTCAATACATTGCTTCCTTGTACCGAGATCAGAACTAACTATGACTCCTAAATCTTTCTCATACGTGGAACTTCCTAGTGCTTCGTGATCTACTGTGTACCTATTGCTTGGATTATCTCTACTTACGCTCAATACCCTGCACTTGTTAATATTGAACTGCATTTGCCATCAATCTGTCCATTCTTTCATCCTATCCAAGTCTGAAGGAATGGATTCCAAAGCAAACAATATAAATGTGTAAGTCTAATGTAAGGATATAAAACTAGACTATTTTAGTTTTTCTGTTGGAGATTGTGAGGGCCTGCTTGCAGTTTTGGGTGATACTGTCTGCAGATATGATCACCAGACAAAAAAAAAAAAGCCTTTCTAGTCGACCATGCACACTAAAGTTTGTAAATTATTCAGCCAGAAATGTAGTGCTTTCTGAATTAAGAGGGAAATTACATTGTTATAAATTGAGAATAATGTTTATCATTGAACTTTCCTGTGCTTTTGAATGTAAGCACTCACAAAGTGAGTGAAGAAATGTATGAAAAATATTCTCATATACCATTCAGATCATCATAACTAGGGTTGCTGCAACTAGCAGTAGAGCTTACACTTATGGGGACCGTCCGGTGACCATGGTATCAAAAAATCTGAAAAAAAAATTGAAAATCCCCAAAACACCACCAGAGCATCCCCAAACATATGACAACATAGTGATGAAGTATTTTGGAGAAATACGCTAAAATACATGGGGTATTTAAACTTTAAAGGACCCCTGCCACACCCACCGCAGCCCAGAGCTTCCCCCCACCCCACTCCACCCCACTCTCTGTACCATAAATGATGATAATAAGCATGGAAAAACCCATGGAAAGTGGTTTCTTTGGTAAGGAAAGGTGGGCACTGGCAACTCAGTACTATGGCGTACACAGGAACACACACTCTCCCCTTCCATTTCAGTGTCCATTTGACTGCGATGGGAGGAGGATCTATTGAGTATCTCGCCCGTTATTTCACACTTTGCAAGCCACAATCCAGCTTATTTTACCTGCCTTTTTTGCCTTATAATATCTAAACAAATGGTGCCATATGAGTTGTACAGAATATTCTAAACATGCCTAAAAAGGACATATGATGCACATGGTGGTGTATAAGCATGAAATATCCAACCCAAATAAATGTACAGGGTCATAGAGGACAAAAATAATATCTCTGGGGTTTTTTGCCTTTTTCTCAGTTTCCACTTTTTATCATTCAAATCAAATTTTCTCCCACATTTCTTAATGGATTATTATAATTTTATATAAAAAAAAATCGAAAAAATAAAAAAAATCATAATGGCCATAAAAAAAAAAAAAAAAAAAAAAAAAAATAAAAAATTCTGAGGTAAAAAGTTTTGGTATGTGACATATTTCATATCCGTACTGGCAAAATGGAAATATGTCATCTAGTGACAAAGTTTATAGGAAAGAATTTTTTTTTAAAATTGATTTTTTTTTTTTCATGCAGTTATTTATGGGTCGATTCACTTATAACTACTAAACTGACATCGTGTAATAAACATCTATCAGCGAAAAAAAAATTACCCACGTACCTTTTTATTTTCTTTACTGTATTTCAAAAACCTCACGGGATGGTCCCCTTAATGGGAGACAGTTTTGGTGCCTGAGTTCCTATCTTGTGTAATTATAGGTCAGGTTATTTTTAGAATGGGAATATATTGCAAAATGCTGAAGCATCAGATTTTCTGAGATAGTGTATGCTGAAAAACAGGGGTTATAACACTATTCACAAGAAATCTGCTTCTGTTCTTCTTGAAGAATATAGACTCATCTCAGTTTTTTTTATTTCATCAAAAGTTTGAGCATCTGCTTGTTAAATGACTCATTAACCTTTTAAAATCTTTAATCTATGATCTACGTGCTGTGGGATTATAATATATGCTGATGAAATGTCATTGTTCATTTCCATCACATCCTCTCAATTCAGAGATTGACTTGCCTGTGATATTCAAAAAAGCTACCAAAATTATATGTTTTCTTAATCAGTTGAAGTCAAAACTAAATTCTTTGATGATCAAAGAATTTTTATAATTAGCAGGTCTAGAACTAATTTTTCTAAATGTTATGGCATTATTTTTTATTATGCTGTGACTAGAACTGGTGAATCTATAATTAGCTAAGACTCAAGACACTAAATTGCAGGAAGATCGTGATGATATGACCAGTTAAATTCCATTTGAATTTCTTTTATAGTGAATTCTCATATGAAAACACTACCAATTGCAAAAAGAGGTTTGGTTGTGTGAGATGTCAAAGGTGTGTTTGCTAGCTAAAATATACAATACCAGAGAAAACAAAAGTGTGTCCATTGCAAAATTGTTGATAAAGCAATCTGTAAAAGGAAAAAGCATATAAAGAGCATATCATATTAATTAAAGACATAACACTCACCACCCTTGTGCCCCTTAACCCTTTCAATATGGTGACGCCTATGTAGGCGTCATGAAGCCCCAGTAGCATATACAGTGACGCCTACGTAGGCGTCATATTTTTTTTCTGAGCTTTCTTCAGTTCAGTTGTCCCGTATAATGTGTTGGATACCAACTACACATGCCGTATGCTGTCCTTAAAATCCTAGTGCTCCTCCCACCATCCTTGTCTCCACCAATCACTAAAGATAAGCTACATGCATCCTGCCTTGTGTCTAAAATTACCCAATGGCATAGACTGTTCCCATCTCTCTCTCTCTCTCTCTCTCTCTCTCTCTCTCTCTCTCTCTCTCTCTCTCTCTCTCTCTCTCTCTCTCTCTCTCTCTCTCTCTCTCTCTCTCTCTCTCTCCCTCTCTCCTTCTCCTCCCATCTCCCTTCTTACCTCCCTTCTCTCCCTCTCGAAAGATAAGTTACATGCCTTGTAACATTCGTGAAAACACACACACACACACACACACACACACACACACACACACACACACACACACACACACACACACACACACACACACACACACACACACACACCTGATGGGGTATCAGGATGGATTTTAAGAGAATGCAGGGAGCAACTGGCAGAAAAAGTTTGTGAAGTAATTGATGCCTCATTAAGGGAAGGTGTAGTGCCCCAAGACTGGAAAAGAGCTAACATTGTCCCAATTTATAAATCAGGTAACAAGAGAGACCCATTGAACTATAGACCAGTGTCACTTACAAGTGTGGTAGCTAAGATGTGTGAGAGGGTGGTGAAGAATAGATGGACAGAATTCTTGGCGAAAAATGACATACTTTGTGAGTGTCAATTTGGTTTTAGAGAAGGGCGTTCATGCACGACAAACCTGATATGTTACTATTCGAGGGTGATAGATGTAATACAGGAAAGAGATGGTTGGGCTGATGGAATATATCTGGATTTAAAAAAGGCCTTTGATAAGGTACCACACCGGAGACTGATCTGGAAACTTGAAATGGTAGGAGGAGTGCATGGCAGTTTACTAAAATGGATGGAAGACTTTTGGTAGGAAGAGAAATGAGAACAATAATTAAGGACAGACCATCAGAATGGGGCTTGGTGGAGAGTGGAGTCCCACAGGATCAGTGTTGGCACCAGTAATGTTTGCAGTCTACATAAATGACATGGTGGATGGGGTGTCCAGTTATGTGAGCCTATTTGCAGACGATGCAAAATTGTTAAGAAAAGTGAGATGTGACAAAGATTGCGAACTACTCCAGGAAGACTTGGACAGAATATGGAAATGGAGCTGTACATGGCAAATGGAGTTCAACACAACAAAATGCAAGAAATTAGAGTTTGGCAAGAGTGAAAGAAGAATCAGGAGTATGTACAAGATAGGAAATGAAGACATAAAACCAGTCATGAAGAAAAGACCTTGGGGTGACAATTACCAATGACCTATCGCCAGAGAGACATATAAACAAAATAATTGGAGAAGTATTGAACTTATTGAGGAACATAAGAGTGGCGTCAGATATTTAGATGAAGAAATGATGAAGAAAATAATTACTGCAATGATAAGACCAAGGCTTGAATATGCAACAATACAGTGGGCTCGAACTTAAAGAAACACATAAGGAAACTAGAGAAAGTACAGAGGGCTGCAACAAAAATGGTGCCTGACTTAAGAGATTTGACTTATGAAGACAGACTGAACAGAATGCAACTTCCGACCCTGGAAAACAGAAGAGAAAGGAAGACCTGATAGCAATATACAGAGTGATGATTGGCATGGAAAAATGGATAGGGAAGATCTGTGTATGTGGAATGAAAGAGTGTCGAGAGGGCATGGGAAAAACTAAAATGGCCACTTATAGGAGAGATGTGAAAAATATAGCTTCCTCATAGAAGGGTGGAAGCATGGAATAGTTTAGACGTGGAAGTGGTCAACGAAGGAATATTCATGATTTTAAGAAAAGCTGGACATTAGTAGATATGGAGACGGGACAGTACGAGCATAGCTCTTTCCGTATGTTACAATTAGGTAAATACAATTAGGTAAATACACACACACACACACACACACACACACACACACACACAACACACACACACACACAAATACAACACACACAGGTAAGGTAGCTCAACACACAGTGAGTAGTACGGGATGTACGAGGACACACACACACATAAGATCGGAAATAACACACACAGACTGCACAGATCAAACAGTGAATTACATACACACACACACACACACACACACACACACACACACACACACACACACACACACACACACACACACACACACACACACACACACACACACACACACATTGAGGAGATGAGGGTGGAGTGCCCTTTAGCAAAGAGTGATCATGCAGTTTTGGAGTTCAAGGTGATAGATGAAGAGAAATCTAGAAGAAATGAAGAATATAAGGTGGGAAGATGGAATTATGCCAAGACAGATTTTGGAAACCTAAAGAAATTCTTTCAAGAGACAAATTGGATGAAATTCAAGAGTGCTAAGGGAGCAAATGAAAAGTGGAAGGAATTTATAAAAATATACAAAGAAGGTGAGAAAAATTTGTACCAATAAGACAACATAGAGAAGTTGGAAAGCAGGACTGGTTTAACGATAGATGTGAAAAGGCTAGAACAAGAAAAGAGGATGCATGGAAGAGGTGGAGAAGGAAAAGACGGATTAAGCAGTGGGAAAGTTACAAAAGAGCAAGAAATGAATATGTGTTGATTAGAAGAGAAGAAAGAAAGAAACAAGAAAAGGATATAATTGATAAATGTAAAGACCAACCAAGGCTTTTTACAGACATGTGAACAACAACATCAAAAATAGAGAAAGTATTGAAAGTTTAGAAGTAAATGGAGTATGCAGTGAGGATCCCAGGAAATGGCAGAGGCTATGAATGGATGCTTTCGGAAGGTATTCACAAAGGAGACTGCTTTTGACAAACCACTGGTAATGGAACAGAAAGGGATTATGAAGGAGTTTCAAGTAACTGTGGAGGAGATCAAGAATATGATGGGGAGTTTAGAAGTGAGAAAAGCTGTGGGACCTGATGGGGTATCAGGATGGATTTTAAGAGAATGCAGGGAGCAACTGGCAGAAAAAGTTTGTGAAGTAATTGATGCCTCATTAAGGGAAGGTGTAGTGCCCCAAGACTGGAAAAGAGCTAACATTGTCCCAATTTATAAATCAGGTAACAAGAGAGACCCATTGAACTATAGACCAGTGTCACTTACAAGTGTGGTAGCTAAGATGTGTGAGAGGGTGGTGAAGAATAGATGGACAGACTTCTTGGAGAAAAATGACATACTTTGTGAGTGTCAATTTGGTTTTAGAAAAGGGCGTTCATGCACGACAAACCTGATATGTTACTATTCGAGGGTGATAGATGTAATACAGGAAAGAGATGGTTGGGCTGATGGAATATATCTGGATTTAAAAAAGGCCTTTGATAAGGTACCACACCGGAGACTGATCTGGAAACTTGAAATGGTAGGAGGAGTGCATGGCAGTTTACTAAAATGGATGGAAGACTTTTGGTAGGAAGAGAAATGAGAACAATAATTAAGGACAGACCATCAGAATGGGGTTTGGTGGAGAGTGGAGTTCCACAGGGATCAGTGTTGGCACCAGTAATGTTTGCGGTCTACATAAATGACATGGTGGATGGGGTGTCCAGTTATGTGAGCCTATTTGCAGACGATGCAAAATTGTTAAGAAAAGTGAGATGTGACAAAGATTGCGAACTACTCCAGGAAGACTTGGACAGAATATGGAAATGGAGCTGTACATGGCAAATGGAGTTCAACACGACAAAATGCAAGAAATTAGAGTTTGGCAAGAGTGAAAGAAGAATCAGGAGTATGTACAAGATAGGAAATGAAGACATAAAACCAGTCATGAAGAAAAAGACCTTGGGGTGACAATTACCAATGACCTATCGCCAGAGAGACATATAAACAAAATAATTGGAGAAGTATTGAACTTATTGAGGAACATAAGAGTGGCGTCAGATATTTAGATGAAGAAATGATGAAGAAAATAATTACTGCAATGATAAGACCAAGGCTTGAATATGCAACAATACAGTGGGCTCCGAACTTAAAGAAACACATAAGGAAACTAGAGAAAGTACAGAGGGCTGCAACAAAATGATGCCTGACTTAAGAGATTTGACTTATGAAGACAGACTGAACAGAATGCAACTTCCGACCCTGGAAAACAGAAGAGAAAGGGAAGACCTGATAGCAATATACAGAGTGATGATTGGCATGGAAAAAATGGATAGGGAAGATCTGTGTATGTGGAATGAAAGAATGTTGAGAGGGCATGGGAAAAACTAAAATGGCCACTTATAGGAGAGATGTGAAAAATATAGCTTCCTCATAGAAGGGTGGAAGCATGGAATAGTTTAGACGTGGAAGTGGTCAACGCAAGGAATATTCATGATTTTAAGAAAAAGCTGGACATTAGTAGATATGGAGACTGGACAGTACGAGCATAGCTCTTTTCCCGTATGTTACAATTAGGTAAATACAATTAGGTAAATACACACACACACACACACACACACACACACACACACACACACACACACACACACACACACACACACACACACACACACACACAAATACAAAACAAAATTTTCTAATCTCTCTCTCTCTCTCTCTCTCTCTCTCTCTCTCTCTCTCTCTCTCTCTCTCTCTCTCTCTCTCTCTCTCTCTCTCTCTCTCTTCTCTGAAAAAAGTCCACTTTCCTCTTCGAAGGCGATATAGTAACTAAAAAATAGCAGCATAATACACAAAGACGACAAGTATGACAAGCTTGCACTAGTTTCCCAGCGGCGGCGGGCACTACCACCCGTATATCATACAATTTTTACCTTCTTTGGAACTGTTATTGGTACACTTGCTTGTTTAGCATTACTGCTGGAACTCACACCAGAATGCACTGGCAGCTCAGGAGGCATAGGTAGCACTTAAAATAAGCCACAATTTATACACCATGTGGTCAGTCAAACACACAACACACCAAAGATAGCGAAGGACAGAAATGCCAGGGATAACACTAACATATCCAAGTGATGATCTGTCATATAAAGCACTCTACAGGTCTTTCCTACTATACCGATATACAGTGGAACTTTGGTTCTTGTACTGAATTAGTTCCTGAATGTTGTTCAGAATCTGAAGTGTTAAAAAACTGAAGCTCTTTTCCCCATCCACCTTATCTTAGCAGCTTATGAGAGATGATCCCACAGATAAGATGGCTGCCACATCACCAGGTCAGAAATCATAAATCCAGAAAGAATGTAATGAGTGACTTTCATGACAGAACTCACTAGTAGATATTCTTTAGATCATGCAGATTTCTATCACAAAGACCTGTTTTTCATACAAAAATTAGTAGTTCCACTGGTTTACTTCCTTCCACTGAGATGAAAAAAGTCTACATTTGACGCTGCACCTGTGCTGCTGAGGGTATCCTAATTTTGTCCATGTTTTGCTATTTGTATTCATCTGATTGACATGAAATTTTCACACATTATTCATTCAATGGTGGCTTCCTGGAGCATGATAGGATGATAATACATCAGATCTCTGCTTCTCTAGAAAATATTAGTCACTCATACATTGGAAAAAGTTTAGGGTAATCATTTCTCTAAATGAGCTGCAGTGCACATTCATTGGTCACTTCTTCAGCTGGGTTTGAAAAGTAGCCTGTCATTGAGTAGCAGCTGTCAATCCCCCACACCATGAAGGGAAGGAACTCGAGAGGAGGAAAGTCAAGGAGGGATTAGCACCAGTAATCATCTTCACTTCATGCAATTCTCACATTACATGATCCCTTGAGGAATGTATCCCTTTCATAAATTGAGAAATTCCTTTGATGGGAGTGTCTATCATAATCTGCTAAGACAAGGTGGACTAATGTCTTGGAATGGATTAATCCATTTTACATTGATTAATATGAGGAGAATACCATATATAATGCCTTATAAAATGCAGCTTTATTTTCCCTCCCCCAAAAATAGCCTCAGAAAAAAAGGCAGTGGCTGGTGTTAAGTCTGTGGTGACAGTGGCCCTTAATTCAAACCACAAATATCTTTGCACATGTAAACAAAGTGATGATTGCTTCAGTGCCCAAACTAACTTTTTTGCAAGGTAACAGTATACAACAGGTAGTACTTACTGTTAATTCACTTGAAATTATACCAGTCAGGAAGAATTTACTGAAGTGATGATGCTTTCATTGCATGTACTGTACCAAAACAAACTTGCAGAGGCTCACACACCAAACCTGGTGACATGTGCAAGATTCATTGTGTTCCTTAGCTTGGTGCCTATCTTCACATATCCTTACGCTTTGAAAATGTACTGAAATTTTACAAACATGTGCATTGATGATATAGATATGGCCAAACTTTTTTATCTCTGTGCTCTGACGAGGGCTTAAAATGTCAGTTGAAACCCTTCACTTCATATTTGCAGTGTAATCGTGCTCTTTTTTTTTCTTTTCAATGCCTGTCTAAACAGTGTAGCATCTTAAAAAGGTCATGTTTTATAATGTGTTAAATATAATAGCATGTGGTTTGAAGTACATATTTGATATTTTAACTGGCATTCAGAAAAAACTTAAGTTTAAGAACAGGTTCAAATGTTAGTACAGTAGTGATGTTTATGTACCTGTCAAAATCATGAGCAAGTACATGATCTTTGGGTAGGTGATTGGTGATTTTGTACCCTGGGTATTATTGATCCCATATCTTGCAAGTTTCTAGTTCAAGTGGGCAAGAGTGCACATTGCAGTTGCAAAGTGCAGGACTTGCATTTACTAGATATTGTATGTGCTAGATGTTATTATTATATTGGTATGTGTCATTTATTCCAATCTTTTCTGTATTTTCAGATAATGAAAAACTCCCTCCAATGTTGCTAGACTTATTAGACGATTCCAACATAGAAATTTATCACTCGGGATGTGTCATAGCAGAGTTGCGTGATTACAGAAGGATGCTGGACTCTTCTTATGAGACAAGATACGTTCTTCTTCAGCCAACAGGCCAGGTGTGTGCTGCATGGAATATGATAGGTACAATTATTTATATTGATGGTAATATGTTGTAAATTGTGGCAAAGTGAATAGCATATGCTGTTTTATGTATATAGGAGATGCACTGGCCAATGGCAACAAAATTAAAGGAGAAAAGGGCCAGTTAGGTGCCAGATCCAAACAGAATTAGAAATAGTCATCAGAAATTTGAGGTTAAGTATCTTGAAACCAGGGATGGAAACATAATAATCTTTTATTAAAAAAAAAAAAAAAAAAAAATATATATATATATATATATATATATATATATATATATATATATATATATATATATATATATATATATATATATAATTTTTTCTTTTAATAAAACATTATTATTTTTCCATCCATGGTTTCAAGCTACTTAACCTCAAATTTCTGATGACTATTTCTAATTCTGTTTAGATCTGGTACCTAAGTGGCCCTTTTCTCCTATAATTGATGTATATATATATATATATATATATATATATATATATATATATATATATATATATATATATATATATATATATATATATATATATATATTGTGATGGGCACCGTCTTAATCCCCTTTAATGTATTATTTCATTATATGTGAAGCCTATGGCCACCCATCGCGGGCCCCTCGGGCTGTTTGCTGAAGAGACGACCCGCCACCCTCCTCTTTGTATCCACCATTTTGTGTGCCTGCGAGCTTCACAGTCAGTAACCAGCTAGCCTTCAGCGGAGATAGACATGCACTCTCGTCGGTCTGGCACAGTGTTAGGGAGATTCGTGTTGCTGGGCTTCGCTTGTTACTCGCTAGTCATTGGTCTGGGAGTTGTGCCCTCCCGTTGAGTAGCTGGCTTGTTACTCAGTAGACCGTGGTTATGTAGGACAACGGGCTTGTTGTCCTGAGGAAAGTGTAGCCGGTTGGGGCTGCATTTCCTGTTGTGCGTTCGTCCACTCGGGTGTGGCGACGCGGAGAGACACGCTTTGTCTCGTCCTGTTTGTTTGTTGGTGGCCGTGGTCACCAGTGGGTTTGGTGGGCGGCTGTGTGCCCCACCATCTTTTGTATAGTTTCAGTAGTATACTGTATTGTAGTGGTAGTAGCCACGCACACTATTGAATGCTGAGAGGCTTCATGTCGGCCAGTGGTGCGTAGTTGTCGTCCGCCAGACTTGTCTGCGACGAGTATTTGGACTCGTGTATAGCTGGTGTCACCCGTAGGTGGTGTCTGGGCTTGTGTGTACATCACCGGATGTGCTGTACACATCATATATTGCAGTAGTAGTAGGCCAGGGATGTCAGTCTGACAGGTGTTAGGAAGCACCTGTTGTAGTAGGATAGTATAGTAATATATATACTGCACGTTTTGTCCCAGTCTGTGAGTTATCACAGCCTGGGTGCAAGGCGTGTGGAGAGGCATTAATACTTCATAGAGAAGTGGGTGGAATTGTCCTTGTGGGCGGTTTCTCTAGGGGTATTAAGGCCTCGCCCTGTTACACATAACATCTACCATTTATAAATTCTACTTGGTTGGGTACAGGAGGAGAAGGAGTTGCTGAGGAGATTCCCTTACAGTGGGGGAAATTATACACTGTTGGCGACCTTGAAAGAACCTGAGGGTTACGGCGGCTGTGAGTTATAGTAGTGGGGACTCTGTGGAGTGTTTTATAATCCCCACTGTACTGACCGTAACAAAGTTGGCGATTTTGCCAGAATAACAGTCTAGTGAGCTGTAGCAGCTAACCGCAGCCGGGTGACGTACGTAAACCGTAACAGTGGCGACCTCGCCAGGATAAACCAAGTGCTTTATAGTGTGTAGTATATTGTGTGGGGTATTATTACTTATATTATTTTATTGTTTGTGAGAACGAGTCCCTGTGAGCACCATGGAGAGAGTTACTGGTCTTTTCACCCCACCAGTGGAGGGTGAGGATGCGAGTGTGAGCCGGCGAGACTCACCACGTGGGTATGATGAGTCGGTGGCCGCGCGTGGGGTCAGTGAGGACGCATTTACTACGTGTCATGATAACGCACGTGGCGGTCCCAGTGAAGGTGATGTGGGATATATTAGCCCTGGCAGAAGTATCGGAAGCAGGGGAAGGCTCCCGACGATCTAGTCCAGCAAGCAGTATTGATGATAGTGTCCAGTCAGCTGCCAGACTGGAGGAACTGCGATTGAAGCTGGAAATAAGGAAAATGGAGATAGAAGCAGAAGAGAGGCGAGAGTTGAAGAGATTAGCTGCGGAAGAGAGACGAGAGTCAAACAGACTAGCAGCAGAGCAAGAGGCTAGAGAGGCGGAAGAGAGGGCTAGAGAAGCGGAAGAAAGACGAGAACTTCAGAGACTAGCAGCAGAGCAGGAGGCTAGAGAGGTGGAAGAGAGACGAGAGTTAAACAGACTAGCAGCAGAGAAGGAGGCTAGAGAGATGGAGAGAGAAAGGGCAGATAAAGATAGAGAGTTGGAGTGGGAGAGAACTCGCCATGCAATAAGTACGCCTGGAGTTGTTGGTAGTGTAGGAGGAGGAGGAGAACAGAGTGTAGAGCGTACTTTAGTTCAAAGTCTCCAGCTAGTCCCCGAATTTGATGAGGCTAAGGTGGCTGAATGGTTTGTCCGCTTCGAGAGGAAAGCCAAGGAGTTTGCTTGGTCTCGAGAGAGATGGGTAGGCTTGGTCGCGAATAAACTCAAGGGAAAAGCCTTGGAAGTTTATGATAAAATGTCAGCTGATGATCTGGATGATTATGAGGAGTTTAAGGCTGACATTTTGCGGGCATATGAGCTGCGACCAGAAGCCTATCGCTTGCAATTCAGAGGAAAGAGGAAGCGAGCAAGTGACTCCTACCTCGAGTGTGCTCGTTCACTGGAGCAAGTGTTTGAGAGATGGGTTGCTAGCGAGGGTGTTGACTCTCTCGAGGCTTTGAAGGAGTTAGTAGTTATGGAGCAGTTCATTGATATTGCTGATAAGGAGCTGGTACCTCTGTTGAGGGAGAAGAGGTTTAGGACCTTGAAGGAGGCTGCTACATGGGCTGATGATTATGTGTTGGCCCACCGTCCTGTGCAGCAGCCTGGGAGTTGGAGTCGTAAGGAAGGTGGTCCTAAGGGAGGCCCAGGGAGTGGTGGCAGTTCTTCCTCGGGCTCTCCAGGCCACTTTAGGCGATATACTGGATTCGGCAGTAAAATGGGTTTTGAAAGCCCCAGGCCCCACCCTCCTTTTTCTGCGAAGGACGGGACGGCGGGAAGGCGGCCCCTAGAACGCCCAAGTATGATTCCCAGCCTACGTGCTATCACTGCCGAGGGAAAGGGCATTTTAAGTTCAATTGCCCAAAATTAGTAACAGCTGAAACTCCAAAGTCCTCGCAGAAACCAGTTGCCTTGTTGGTGTGGCCAGATAAAGTTTGTGGTGATGAGTTGACTGCTCCTTCAGGCTTTAGAAGTGAGAAGGCACGGCGTGTGCCTGAGTGGTGTTTGGAGGAGAGAGAGCAGGTTGGCCCACCTGTCCCTCCCCCTGTTGCCTCGCCCGCTGTTGTTAAGGATAGTGAGCTTGACTGGTGCCGTCCTTTCCTGTGTGGAGGCACGGTTGAGATTGATGGCACAAATTATCCCATCACTGTACTGCGTGATACGGGAGCACAGCAGTCAGTGTGCCGAAATGTCACTGGGAAGAAGGTGACGTCTAGCAAGGCAGTGTTGTGTCGTGGACTTAACACTGTGGAGGAGTTCGTGACGGCTGAGGTGACGCTGTCATGTCCTCTTGTCACTGCTACGGCGCAGGTAGCAGTGGCAGACGAACTGCCAGTCGCAGGAGTGGACTTCCTGCTTGGGAATGATTTGGCTGGTGGTCGTGTATGGATCCCAACCTCTGATGAGGATGAGGTTGCTGAAGAGTCTGGGCCAGTGGTGCAAGACTCTGTAAATGTTGTTACCCGCTCTCAGGCCCGCTGGGCTGAGAGAGAGCCTGTTACTACCCAGGAGGTTGCTAGCAGCCAGGTGGGATTGACTCCAGATGGGAGTAGCAGTGCTGATGTGGTGGAGCCAGTGTTGGGCTCACCATTGAGTTCTGGTGTAGAGGCTGACGGTGACGGCGTAGAGTCACTTGTTAATGCACCGGACTCGGCTTTGGGAGTTGTTGCTGAGAGTGAGGACGGAGTGTTGGGTGTAGCTGAGTTGTTTGATGGTTATCCTCACTCTGCAGAGCACTCCGGAGGGAGCACTCGTGCTGAGTCGCTTCCTGGTGTGGAGGCTGAGGGCTCTGATGTTCAGCACAGGCCCCAGCATGATAAGTCAGGCAGTTTGTTGGAAGTTGGCGCCCAGGGTGGGAGACTTCCAGTTCTGCGGGGGGGTTGGAGGTTTCTCCCCCTGTGGAGCATCGTGGAGGCAGGGAGCGAGCTGTTCCCTTGCCTGGTGACTGCCTGGCTGGTGGTGATGATCCTTCTGAGGACTCACCGGATCACATGGCAGGAGCGGAGCAGCCTGGGCCAGCTCTCCGTCCTCGATGCCGTGTGGGACGTAGGGTTGCAGCGTTGCCTCAACCCCATGACCCTATAGTCCCCCTTTCTCTTACCCAGCTAGAGCCTGCAGAGCTCATTCGTAGGCAGCAGGAGGACCCGGCGTTGGCCTCCTTCTTTGCTCGAGTGGGTGAGGGAAGTGAGGAGTTGGAGGGCAGGGAGGAGTTTGTTTTGCATCAAGGGGTGTTGTGTCGTAGATGGCAGGAGAGTGACGGTGGTGAGTTATTGCAAGTAGTTGTGCCGCAGAAGCTGCGTGAGGCACTTGTGCTGTTGGCACATGAGGGGCCCATGGCTGGACACCTGGGCATCCGAAAGACCGTCGCTCGCCTGCGTCGCAATTTTGGTGGCCCAGCATGTCTGGAGAAGTAGCCACGATTCTTAAGTGCTGCCACACTTGTCAAGTGGTGGGCAAGCCTAATCAGACACCCCCTGTGGCGCCACTCCACCCCATCCCTGCTGTTGATCCTCCCTTCACGAGGGTTTTGATTGATATAGTAGGTCCTCTGCCTACTACCAGGGCTGGTCACAAGTATTTGTTGACCATAATGGATGTTACCACGCGGTACCCTGAAGCAATTCCCCTGAGAAGCACTCACTCTAAGGTGGTGCTGAAGGCTTTGTTAACCTTCTTTACACACTTTGGATTGCCAGCAGAGCTGCAGTCCGATCAGGGGACCAACTTTACTTCAAAGTTGTTTAAGGATACGATGACTGCGTGGGGGATCAAGCATATTGTGTCCAGTGCTTATCATCCACAGTCTCAGGGAGCCCTGGAGAGACATCATCAAACTCTCAAAACCATGCTCAAGAGTTTCTGCATGGAGAGAGATAAGGATTGGGACGAGGGTGTCCCTTTGTCTTATTTGCGGTGAGAGAAGCGCCCACTGAGTCCTTGGGTTTCTCACCCAATCAGCTAGTGTTTGGACACCGAGTGCGTGGACCGCTCGACGTAGTTCGGGAGGCTTGGTGTCAGCCGTCGCCTGAGCGCCCTGTCTCACTGCTTAAGAGCCTCATGAGCAGTCGAGAAAGATTAGCCAAGGCATTAGAGGTGGCGCAGGCCCACCTGTGTAAGGCCCAGCAGAGTATGAAGGGGTATTATGACCGAAGGGCCGAGTATCGGAGTTTTGCCCTGGAGATGAAGTGCTTGTGCTGTTACCACTTCAGGGCCAGCCGCTTGCTGCCCGCTATAGTGGCCCCTATATTATAGAGAAGAAGGTAGGTGACCTCGACTACCTGGTGGTCACTCCTGACCGGCGCAAGAGGGCTCAGCTGTGTCACGTTAACATGCTGAAGCCCTATTTTCGTTCTACTAGCCAGAAGGGCTCTTTTAGTTCTGCCGTGCAAGAGGCATCTTCAGTTTTATTTTTCTGCCGGGAGGGAGAGGCTCCAGAAGTTATTGGGCCTGAACCTGTTGTTCCTACAGGGCAGTGGGAACGGAATAGCCTCCATCTCTTGAAAGAGAAGGTTGAACATTTAGGGATCAGCAATATGAGTTGCTTCGGCGGCTGAGAAAGTACTCTTCAGTGTTTAGCAGTGTCCCGGCAGGACACAGTTGATAGAACACGATATTGATGTTGGGGACGCAGAGCCTGTCAAACTGCCCCCTACCGAGTAAATCCTATGAAGCAAGCACTGGTGGAGAAGGAGTTGGAGTACATGCTTGAGCATGGGCTCATTACTCGGACTTACAGTCAATGGAGTTCCCCAGTCACCCTGCAGCCTAAGCCTGATGGCAAGGTCAGGTTTTGTATTGACTTCAGGCGGGTTAATGCTCTAACAAAAGTAGACACTTATCCCTTGCCCCGTGTAGATGACTCTGTGGACCGAATCGGGTCAGCTACTTTTATCACCAAAGTGGACCTTGTCAAGGGTACTGGCAGGTCCCATTGACGGAGCGGGCTAAGGAGATAGCGAGTTTTGTGGCCAACGGCGCTGTCTATCAGTGCCAAGTGATGCCTTATGGGCTGCGAAATGCCCCAGCCACATTTCAGCGTCTCATGGACCGAGTTACTGATGGTCTGACTCACTGTGTCGTATACATTGATGACGTGGTCATCTATGACACAACATGGGCTGAGCATCTGACTAATGTAGAAGCCCTCTTTGCACGACTCCAGGAAGCGGGATTAGTTGTCAACTTGGAGAAGTGTGAATTTGTACAAGCTCGGGTGCAATACCTGGGTTACCGAGTGGGCCATGGCTACATCACTCCTCCTGAAGCCAAAGTAGAAGCGATCAGGCGGTTCCCGCACCGACCTGTCGCCGTGCCTTGCAGAGATTCTTAGGAGTGGTAGGTTACTACCGTCGTTTTGTACCGGGGTATTCGACCCTCCTGGCACCTCTTACAGATCTCTTGCAGAAGGGTAAGAAGTGGGTCTGGAGTGAAGACTGTGAGAGCGCCTTCCACCGAGTTAAGACCATTTTATGCGAGATGCCAGTGCTCCAGGCCCCTGACTTCAGAAGAAGTTTTGCTCTCGCAGTAGATGCCAGTCAGGTGGGAGTAGGCGCAGTTTTATTGCAGCCTGATGACCAGGGTGTTAACCACCCTGTGTGTTATTTTTCGAAAAGTTTACTCCCGCCCAGAAGAACTATTCAGTCATTGAGCAAGAGCTGCTTGCCATTTTGTTAGCCTTGCAGCATTTTGAAATTTACATCCCGCTTATGGGCCCCAAGTAGTCATCTATTCAGATCATAGTCCCCTTCAGTTCTTAGAAAAGTTTAAATTTAAAAATCAGCGTTTAACTCGCTGGAGTCTTCTACTCCAGGAGTACAATATCATTGTCAGACATATAAAAGGAGCAGACAACGTTGTAGCTGATTGTCTGTCCCGGGGCCATTCCCTTTAATCAGTTCCATGCCTTTTAAAAAATTTTGTAAATGTTTTGTTTCCAAAATTTTTTCTTTTAAGGGAGGGCGTGTGATGGGCACCGTCTTAATCCCCTTTAATTTATTATTTCATTATATGTGAAGCCTATGGCCACCCATCGCGGGCCCCTCGGGCTGTTATGCTGAGCAGACGACCCGCCACCCTCCTCTTTGTTTCCACCATTTTGTGTGCCTGCGAGCTTCACAGACAGCTAGCCTTCAGCGGAGATAGACACGCACTCTCGTCGGTCTGGCACAGTGTTAGGGAGATTCGTGTTGCTGGGCTTCGCTTGTTACTCGCTAGTCATTGGTCTGGGAGTTGTGCCCTCCTGTTGAGTAGCTGGCTTGTTACTCGGTAGACCGTGGCTGTGTAGGACAACGGGCTTGTTGTCCTGAGGAAAGTGTAGCCGGTTGGGGCTGCATTTCCTATTGTGCGTTCGTCCACTCGGGTGTGGCGACGCGGAGAGACACGCTTTGTCTTGTCCTGTTTGTTTGTTGGTGGCCGTGGTCACCAGTGCGTTTGGTGGGCGGCTGTGTGCCCCCACCATCTGTTGTGTAGTATCAGTAGTATACTGTTTACAGTACCAGCCAGTCTTCAGCGGAGTAGACACGTATGTTCTGGCACAGGAAGAGACACGTGTTGCTGGGCTGTGCTTACAAGTACTCATTAGTCATTGGTCTGGGAGTTGTGCCTCCTGTTGAGTAGCTGGCTTGCTACTGGGTAGACCGTGGCTGTTGGGACAACGGGCTTGTTGCTCTGAGGAAAGTGTAGTAAGTTTGGCTGCATTTCTGTGTGTTCGTCCACTCGGGTGTGGCGACGCGAGAGACACGCTTTGTCTCGTCCTGTTGTTGCTGTTGGTGGCTGTGGTCACCAGTGGGGTTTGGTGGGCGGCTGTGCCCCCACCATCTTTTGTATAGTTTCAGTAGTATACTGTATTGTAGTGGTAGTAGCCACGCACACTATTGAATGCTGAGAGGCTTCATGTCGGCCAGTGGTGCGTAGTTGTCGTCCGCCAGACTTGTCTGCGACGAGTATTTGGACTCGTGTATAGCTGGTGTCACCCGTAGGTGGTGTCTGGGCTTGTGTGTACATCACCGGATGTGCTGTACACATCATATATTGCAGTAGTAGTAGGCCAGGGATGTCAGTCTGACAGGTGTTAGGAAGCACTTGTTGTAGTAGGATAGTATAGTAATATATATACTGCACGTTTTGTCCCAGTCTGTGAATCACAGCCTGGGTGCAAGGCGTGTGGAGAGGCATTAATACTTCATAGAGAAGTGGGTGGAATTGTCCTTGTGGGCGGTTTCTCTAGGGGGTATTAAGGCCTCGCCCTGTTACACATAACATCTACCATTTATAAATTCTACTTGGTTGGGTACAGGAGGAGAAGGAGTTGCTGAGGAGATTCCCTTACAGTGGGGGAAATTATACACTGTTGGCGACCTTGAAAGAACCTGAGGGTTATGGCGGCTGTGAGTTATAGTAGTGGGGACTCTGTGGAGTGTTTTATAATCCCCACTGTACTGATCGTAACAAAGTTGGAGATTTTGCCAGAATAACAGTCTAGTGAGATGTAGCAGCTAACCGCAGCCGGGTGACGTATGTAAAACTGTAACAATATATATATATATATATATATATATATATATATATATATATATATATATATATATATATATATATATATATATATATATATATATATATATATATATATATATATATATATATATATATATATATATATATATATATATATATATATATATATATATATATATATATATATATATATATATATATATATATATATATATATATATATATATATATATATATATATATATATATATATATATATATATATATATATATATATATATATATATATATATATATATATATATATATATATATGATTTAAATAAGATTTCTTTGATTTAGATAATTTTTCTAAATGAATATTTCTTTTGCTTTATTTTTTCATTAATTTTTTTTTATTTTTTTTGCCATCAATGTTAAATGGAACCTTACCATAGCTTAGTGTTATGCAATACCCATTACCCAAAATCAGTTCTTCCTTGAAAATTATAACTAAGATTAATTATCTTATTCTCATCTTATCTTATCTTATTTTATCTTATCTTATAGTATCATATCAATGAAGCCTCCACATGTCTCTTCATTCTTGTCACTAGCCTTTGAATTTGTTGTTTTCATTTTTTTGCATTTTGCTCTGAATTCTTTGCCTTTGGGAATCCTGTCAAATGATGGCCTCACTGGGTCTCTTTCCCTTCCAGAGTCACTCTTTCCACAGTGTTCATTTGGCATTATTGTGCATCAAATAACAGTGAATCACCCACAATCTACTCTAAAACAAAGCAATATTATTTGAATGTGAACTGTGAAGAGGCCACAGGCCAGCAATCCTTGGTATAGTATGGGTGAGATTACTCTACTCAGGCAGCAGTGGGCAGGCTTCATCCCTAGCTATTAAACACTGATGAAGCTGCCAATTTGTCTATTTGTGTGTTGTCAGATTTGGATTCATATTGATAAGAAATTATACTTGATAATTTTCTTATTCATTTGAAAAATAAACCCATTGAACTTCACATCTACATCTGCTGGTATTATCAGTATAAATACATTTTTTTTTATGCTTTTGAATATTTGTCTTATTAAAGGAGACTTGCTAGAGGACCAGTGCAGAACATGGACAGGACAAGCAGAGCTGTCCTGAGGTGTACAAGTAGATCATATATTCTAATACAAGATATTTCAGTTTGATTTAATTCATTATTTAAAAAAATTTGGTCTAAATTAATTTTAAATCACTTAATTTGATTTAAATCAAAACAACCTGTCTTGAAACGTCCTTCTTGAGAGTTCAAGTCATAGGAAGGAGGAAATACAGAAACAGGCTATGAGTTTCAAAAATTATCAAAAGAGTGAGTGAATGAATGCTTGAAAATACTGGTTAATTCTTTTATAAGAGTGGTGGACAGAATAGGGTCAGAGAAAGTAGAAAGTCTGTGCGGTTAGGCTACTGGGGGAGAGAAGACATGCAGTTAGGAAAATCAGAAGATGATATAACTTTTCTTTTATGTAAGAGAGGAAAACTGGCCAAAGGCAACAAAAATTTTTTGGGAAAAAAAAGGCCCACTTCATTGCCAGTCCCTGTGCAGGTTTTAGAGAGTTGCCAAAAGAAGGGGATAAATATCTTGAAACCTTTTCACAGTGATGAACTCTGCTTTAGCTACTGTAGAGAGAATTACAGGGATCCCTGTATGTTACACAGAGTAAAGGTCTTTTTCTTTGCTCTGAAACCTGATGTTGCCCTAACTTGCATGACCAGCTTTGTCAGGCAGCCCTTTCCTGTTAATATGTACTGTGCCTGTTGTTATAGTATATTTCTACCACAGATACTTAAATAATTTAGGTGAAGAAAAAGTAATTGTCCAAACCAAGATGGTAACCATGGTAAAAAATGTCTGCCTTAGTCAGAAGCCTCATCACAAGATCATGCATGGCACCCCTTCTCTGATTGGTAAATGTTTCCTTCCTTTGTACACTTCAAAGGTTACAGTATATCCTGACTCAGCTTCACACAAGCACCACACCTTTAACCCATAGCATACATGGTGCTTGTTAGGCATATTCTGCCACAAATGAGAGATTTACTACCAAAATCCTATCATGCTTTCATCAATAGAAATTTTGCATTCTTGGATATAATTACTCTGTAACACTTTATGAAAGTGGTCTATAACAGGCTGGATTTTGAATAACTGAAAAGCAGGATCTTCTTTTGGAGACATTGTTTTATCATCATTGAAATGAATAAACTTTAGCATTGAACCAGGGAGTGGACTGACTGGGTTAGAACAGTTGCAGTATAACTTGAGAGTTGAACTCCTAATTAGCCCCATATTCATAATCATTCCTAGTGTAGCAAGCCATAATTTTCATTGAAAAAGAAAGACTTTGTTCTAAATTGATATTACATATATTTAAGATAAAGTAAATTACATTAGACCATAGGCATCCGGTATACCAGATGACCAAGTTGCCGGTAATATGCTATCAGAATGGGACAGTGATGGTTGTGAGAAGGGACAGGCCAGAGCTTTGTTTATGACCAAATGTGTTGCTGTTTGATTACCAGATATTTTCACCACTAATAAGCCTTTGGTGATAATGTAAGTTTATAAAAGAAAAACTACAGACAGAATGCACAAGAATGTTATTCTGACGACCACGACAGCACAACTGGTGGCGTGAGGTAAAGGAGAGGCCAGGGAACCTTGGTTTCCAACAATGTGCTTGGGCATTCGACTTTTAGGTATTTTTTGAGTACAGGGGATCCTTGCAAAATTTGACAGGGTTAGGGTGGTTTTCATCAGTCGTATCAGCGTTTATTCAAATCATGAAGCCATTTTTCCCATAAGATACTTAAGAATTAGGGGGAATAGAGACCAACCTCCAGCCTAGAGTGCCACAAAACATCACTGTAACTTTAAAAACACTAACCTAGACTGAATCAGTACTATTAAAGGCTTCATTTATAACTTGTTTTATTAAACACATTAGGGTGCTGTACAGTACATTTTTTGGAAATAAAAACACTTGCAGTGGTCTCGTGGTACTTGTCCCTGTTCTTCCAAATTGTTGATACTGTTGATCTAGGGACACCCATTTGCACTGCAACGACACTGTGAGCTATACCTGCCTCACACTTTCTTATAAGCTCAAGCTTATCTTTCAACGGCAGGAAATTGTGCTTCTTAGGGCTGGGGATGGAGGAAGCTTTCCGTCGTCTTGAGTCAGACAAAACAAACATTTTAGTCAAATTAAGATCTATGGATTCTAATGAACACTTTTATAATAAAATTTATAAAATAATTTTCTTGTTAATTAGAATGATGCTATAATCTCAAATCAGTAGAATCTTAATAAGCAGATGTACATATATTTGTATATATATATATATATATATATATATATATATATATATATATATATATATATATATATATATATATATATATATATATATATATATATGTTCTTATTTTTTTTTTTGTCTTAGCCTAACAGTGAAAAGTAGTTCAGTTGTTTGTTTACATTTCTCTGGGACTGCGACGTTCCAAGGCAGAATTTCCAAGGAACAACTGGCCAAGATGAGCAGCTCTGTTGTTTATGAGTGGACAAAACTGTCTGAAGAGTTTCTCATAGGGAGCATTAAAGGCCAAAAATAACGACGAAAAAATAACAACGGCTTGCTGGGGGTGAAGGGGTTACCATGTTTGTTTATGCTACAAAGGTGGAAGCGAGCTTGTATGTGACGACCAGCGTCAACAAAAGTTGACAATCTTCAGAAAGTTGACAGAAAAAGTTGACGGAAAAGTGTTGGTGTGACACAGCCTTAAATGACGCACAGGGTAGCGTCAGTTTACGCTTCTGCCTGGCGGGTTTGTGGCGAATTTGGGGTGGCGGTGGATTAGACAGGGTGGGTGGTTACATAAAGAAAAAAGGCATAGCTTTTTCAAATAAATTGAAAGTTTGCCACAAATTGCCTCCTTGTGATACTCTTACATTTATGATTACAGGATTTTCCTAAAAAAATTAACAAATGTCAAAATATGTATACCTTGTAAAATGATATTAGATTTGCTATCTTCCTCATTGTGCTTATCACTGAGAGAGTAAATGAAAATAGCATTGTTATACAAAGTCTCCATTTTACCAAACAGTCGGTGATGGCTGATGTTGCATCTATGAGCCAAGACCGGGACTGGAGCACTGAAGAGAAGCTGTATGTAGAAGCTGAGATTATTAAGAGAATGGCTCCTTCCCTCAACCTGTCTCCATCACCCCTGGTGGCCATCATCAGTAACAAGCTGCACCAGAGGAAGTACAAGTTTTCAACAGTGCCAGTCAAAAGAGCAGCAAGGAGGTTTAGTCAGGTGAGATTTGACCTGTAATTGTATTTTAGTATCACAAATTCACTGTCATCTCTTCTACTTATCTGCTTCATTTCACTTAAAGGAAAAGTTACATTGCTCTTTTTCCATATTTTTTTGTAGATTTCCAATCCTACAGGAATTCAACGACTTGTACAGGGAAGCCACAGAATGCCTGCCTTCGGATCTTTCTATAATTTCTGATTAGGACAGAGCAAACTTTGGTAATGTTCATTGCTTTAAAGATTCAATTCCTCCATCAATTAGTTAGTACTATGTATAACCTTCTATGTAATTATCCTCTCTTTTTCATTGACGCTCAACTGTCCGGCTATTTTACCCTGTACATTGCCAGGCATTGAGAGGAGGTCATGAATCTTTTAGCTCTCTAATTTTTTAGAAATGATTACTTCCTTACAGGCATAAATTTGACGAGAATTAGAATCAGAAACTTCAAGAAAAGACAGCAACAAGAAACAAATGTGTAATTGCAGACAGTTGTGGCTGACAGCTTGACCTTGAACCCTCACCTCCCCTCTGTCATGTGTGTTATCTCCCTCTCCTAGACCCTCACATCACCCCATGCCTCACTGCCATGCTTCTCCACCCTCTATCTATATCATAAGACTGCTATGATCTTTTCACTTTTTTTTTCTTCTCTCTACCTTCATCACAACTATATGTCACATAACTCACAATAATGTAGAGAGGTATAAAGGTGGACAGAGGTATAGAGCTGGACAAGATGACTAATAATTAGTTCACAGTATCATTATCTCACTTCAACACAATAATAATGACTCAGAGGGTCCAGTTCAGTCATAAAACGGCAGACTGCTGTGACACTGCTGATGGCTCTTTCTGAACCCTCGTCATGAAAAGTTTAGGGAAATTGACCAAAATGAATTGACAGTTTTTTTCATGTTTCGTTTTCCTCTACACGGTTGAACACATGTCTGCCGACCTCTTGTGTGAAATGTGTCCTTATTGGTTTGTGACCATGACCTGCTATCCTGTCCTCACCTGCTCTTTCCCTCTAAAGACACACGGGGAAGAGTGATGAGGGGGGAAGGAAAGGAGTAGATGCAGGCAGTAGGGATTACCACCTCTCTCTCTCTCTCTCTCTCTCTCTCTCTCTCTCTCTCTCTCTCTCTCTCTCTCTCTCTCTCTCTCTCTCTCTCTCTCTCTCTCTCTCTCTCTCTCTCTCTCTCTCTCTCTCTCTCTGTGTGTGTGTGTGTGTGTGTGTGTGTGTGTGTGTGTGTGTTTGGTGTCAAGTGTCTATACAGGTGTGGCAGGGTAAATCAAATGCAGAGAGTCAATTTCTTGGCGTTTACTCATTGGAGCCACGAATACAAGTTCTTCCTCTTAAGCGCCATTCCTTCGCCTCCCGGACCCTCATCAAAACAAACCCCGAAAACAACTGACGATAGAGAAGCGCGAGGCGCGCATTATGAATGTTAACAGACTCCCTTCTCTTTAAACAAAAAAAAAAAAAATCAAAGCACTTTCACAAAAAGAAATGAGGCAAATACTAACTGAAAAACAAAACAATGCAATTGAGCAATCTCTTACTATTATCTTAACATACATATATGTAATCACATTACATACACAAAGATCCATTTTCAAAAACTCTAGCTATTTTCAATGGATTGACTCCCTTTTTAGTGAGCACATCTGCTAGCTGTGCTTTTGATTCTAACCAGAAAATCTTTACTTCCTCATTTTGTATAATTTCTTTGAGAATAGCTAGATCAATTCTTAATCTCTTTTCTGACACACTCTTTACTGAGTACACATTATCAAAAAGTGAATGATTGTCAACATAGAGCTCCACTGTCATTTTGCTTTCCCTGTTGTACAATATCTGAGACAACATGTGTCCTAGATAAAAGGCCATATCTACTGCCTCCACAGCTGCTAGCATTTCTGAGGCCAGGGTACTCTTAACAACTCTTCTTATTTTCTTGGCCTCCCAGTATAAAGGACAACTATTTCCATTCTCTCCAACAAGAAAAATCACAAAACCTCCAGCACTACTGAATCCATCAGGAAGATTAGCATGTGAAGCATCACTGTACACAGCCAACTTGCACTTGGTAACATCACCTAAACATGGGAAGTACATTGAGCTCTTAAAAGTACAGGCTTTTCTTAGACACTTGTTTGCCTCAAGCAAATCTTCTACTTTGGGTGTGTTTACTTTACAACTAAGTTCCAATACATCATATGACAAATCAGGTCTTGAGTTGGTACATAACCACCCTAGTTGGCCTACTAGACTCCAAAAATTCTCCTTTTCTTCTTCATTACACTCCACATTCTTATTAAGTCCTCTCATGGCACTCACATTAACACAGTCTAAAGTCTTGCAGTACTCATTTTGGTGAAGTGTTACACCAAGTTCATTTTGTACAACATTCATTCCTATGTATCTGAAAACAGTGTCATTTTGTTCCCTAACTTGAAAATGCCTCCTGATCTGAGCAATGACAATATTTTCAAATCTCTCAGTTCCTCCCCACAAAAAAATCATCTACATGCATCAAAAACATTCCACACAGTTTTCCTTCACAATGCCAATAGAATGCTGCAGGGTCAGTTTTCACCTGAATACACCCCGTCTTTAACAAGAAACTCTTCACTGTTAGATACCAATTCCTAGCAGCATCATTAAGGCCATAGACACATTTTTTCAATTTCCATAGCAAACTGTCATCACAACCAGCCTCATCAGGGGGAACAAGATACACTTCTCGCTCAAGGTGTTCACTTTGTAGGAATGCAGCTTTAATGTCAATGGAATTCACTGCCCATCCTTTGGATGACAATATAGCCATGAATGATCTCAACACTTCCTTACTCACTGTTGGTGAATCTGACTGAACCTTTTCTTTTTCTTCAAAACCTCTGGCAAAGTCTGTGTGTATGATTCCAACCAGTCAATGCCACACACTGTAGTATTGCAGGCAGTGTCTAGAATGGCATAACTAACAGACTCTGCCATTAACACTGGCATCACTGTAGAATTCTCAACAACAGCATATGACTCTGCCTCTTTGTACTCATCTTCAGTATAATTGGTTACATACACACTTCTTGTACATGCTGGGGACAAGTGATACTCTGAGCCACATATGAAACACTTTCTAACATTACCAAACCTGTCAGCACTGTTTTTCTGTCCACTTCTCTCACTTCTATAACGCATACTTCCTCTAGCTCTAATTCCTCCACGTCCTCTTCTCCTTGTGACCACATTGACATCCTCTGTGTTGAACACCGGTTCAGATTTTACTACAACTGCAGGAGGCTCACTGACACTGTTCCCAGACCCGGCACCTAAGGACAGCACTTCTTGACTACCAAAGAATTTCTTGAGGGCTTTCTGCATAGAATCAAACATTTCATCTGGCTCACTGAAAGACACTGCTGTCAACACTATCTGTTTGTCTTTAACTTCTAGTCCGGAACAGTCCAACAGCTTGAATGCCAAAATACACTTTGGTATACTCACTTTGTACTTCTCCAAAGCCGAATTCCTCTTCACAAACTCCAAGATATACTGCTCCATAGTACCTTCCTTTCCTTTCTTGTAGCTGTCGAACCTCGTCCACGCCTCATACGCAGCTGACATCTCATCCTTTTTGTACCATTTGTCCAGATGTCTCAACAAAACCTCCACTCCATCATCCTTCGCCAAATCATCAATGTTAACTTCCTCAAAAATCTTGCCTCTCACCTCACTTCCTTCTGGGAATGCCAAGGCGACGGTCACAGCTTGTTTCTTCTTCTCAACATTAGTGACAAGCTGCCATCCCCTTAATTCCTGCTTCCACCGGTCATAGGTCTTGTCCCCTCCAAATCTTGGGACCAACGCTCGCCCGCCGTTGTCGCCCATGTTTACCTCGTCTTCTTTCTTCCTTGTTTTCGAGTGTCGCCTTCACCCTGCCACGCAACTACGCTCTGCTACCATTTGTCAAGTGTCTATACAGGTGTGGCAGGGTAAATCAAATGCAGAGAGTCAATTTCTTGGCGTTTACTCATTGGAGCCACGAATACAAGTTCTTCCTCTTAAGCGCCATTCCTTCGCTCTCCCCGGACCCTCATCAAAACAAACCCCCGAAAACAACTGACGATAGAGAAGCGTGAGGCGCGCATTATGAATGTTAACATTTGGATTTGTGCACGTGCGCTCGCAGACTGATGATGATAATGTTGCGCTGTCAGCCTTCCCAAGGCTGCACAACATGGACCCATTTCCCTGAGTGAGACCGGACTTAGTGTGTGCGTGTAGGCGGGCCGCTTCTTTTCCCTTCCAGGTTCCCCAGGCACAGGAAAACACTATTCTTCCTCCTTTGTGTTTACTTTATGTACAAGTTCTGGCACTGGTACAGGTTGTAGGGGCGAGAGGTGAGGAGGTAGTGCAAGGACTTCAAGGCTCCTGTCCTCACTGACTAGTCCTGTGCAGCTCACCACCTCACCACCTCGCTTCCAAACACACACGCATGCACACACACAAACCTGAATTCAACAACTGAATCACACACTCGTTACACTAAACACACACACACACACACAAACCTGAATCCAAAACCCAAACCACACACATATAACAATAATAATGGGTAGGTAGTGCAGAGCTGGTGATAATCCCTCCTTGACTTTTCTCCTCCCTTGAGTCCCTTCCCTTCATGATGGGGGTTGACAGCTGCTACTTAATCACAGGCTACCTTTCAAACCCAGCTGCAGAAGTGATTGAGGAATGTGTACTGCAGCCTATTTAGAGAAATGTTTACCTTAAACTTTTTTATGATATATGAGTGAATAATATTTTCTAGAATAGTGGAGATCTTTTTTTTTTTTTTTTTTCTTTATACCATGTGGGCTTTTTATGGGAATGTTTGGGCTAAAGGGGGTACTTTTTAGGGTACCTCCTATCTCAAAGCCCACCCACTAGGAAACCGTTGCCCTGAGTGAGGAAGCCCAACCTACACTCGGACCGTGGACAGGATCCGAACCCGTACGCTTGGAGACCCTCGGACCCCAAAGCACGCATGGTTCTACTTTACCACGGCTCCAGGAGGTCGCCATTGATTAAACAATCCAGCAAAAATTTCCTGTCAATCAGATGAATACAAATAGTAATAGACATAATTATGAAAAATATTTAGGAGCGAATATCTCGGTGTTTTTTTTACACTTCAAAAATTTTCACAAAATCAGTATAAACTCTGATTGACTTTTGTTTGGTATCATTTTAAACTATAAGAAAGATGTTGTTTTTGTTGGAATTGTATATTTGATAGTGTCAATAGAAAACAAAATGAAAGAAACTAAAAAAAAAAGAAAAAAAAAATGGGCTGGCAGTTCAACTAGGACTTTAGTCCCTGGGTTGGTCAGAGACTTATTGCAAAATCTGAGTTATTGGGGTCCAAGTTATCAAGGTTCAATAGTAGTGTTTTTAGAAAAGGTTTGAGCAAAGACTTAATTTTAAAAAAATCAGATGGCATTGATGCCGTCATGATCAAATAAAGAGGGAGAGGTGTATAGGTAAAGTTACCAGAGATGTTTTAGGCTAGGTGTCAGAAATTTTAGGCAGAGTTAGATTGCCAAAGAGTTTTTGGCTATTTGGAGACTAGATGACATGATTTTGGGCAGAAATACAAAGTGCATTAGATTCAGGTAATGGAAGGCAGCAACCTCTCTATCATGAGAACAGGCTGTGTTAAACCAAGGTTTGGAAGGTTTAGGTCTAGAGAAAGAGTGAGGAATGTATCCCTTCATGCCAGACACTGTCACTTCTGCTATGTGGTCAGCACAGTGACTGGTCTCTGACATGGAAGTCCTCCCAAGTAGCAGAGGCAAAATACCAGAGGCACTTCTGTTTTGGTGGTTTCTGAGGATTGATTGGAGCAATGGGACAAGATATATATAATAGATTGTGATTGGAGGGCCCTGATGGAAAATAAAAAGTAACAGCTTAAGCAGATGGATTAGAAGTTAGGAAAAGGTCAAGAACTTTGGTCATATCTCCAAGAAAGTCAGGAATGTGCCTTTGTTAGTGTGGAAATTATGTAGTTTAGAAAGCAAGTGAGGTTTACCCTCCACACAACATGTTGCCAGAGAATTTGTCCTCTCTACAGGGGTTGCTGGATTAGGATTTGACTTACTTACGAAGGAATGTGAGTCAATCCCAAATGGGAGCACAGTTGTTACTTTATGGGATAGCTTTCTTTGACAATTTATTTGGACAGCTATGTGGGATCCTCTGTTGGTGTATTTTCTAGTTAGCAGTTTGTATTTTAGGGTGAATTTAGTTATTTATGTAAATATATTTTTTTCACATCTCTAAACACTTTTCAATTTTTTTTTCAGATTGCTCAGAATCGGAAAAAGGTGTTTGAGGAGTTTGCAGCGCCCAAGTGCCTAAGGTTACACAATTTCCTGAGTGGCAAGAAGGAAAGACGATCCAATGGGAAGAATGTAACAAAACCAGTAAGTTCCCTATAAAGTGTGTATACTTATGACTATTTTCAAGATTTGCTAACTCTATCTTGAAATGTTTGGATAGGGAGAGGTGGAGTCTTATAACCACTCCTTCTTTGGGGACACTCTTGTAGGTAATGAGGCTTCAGGAAGATTTATATATAGTGGATATTGTCCTGTTCCTGCTGAATAACTGATTCCAAGTGCTTCTTGGTACAGAGCAATCTGAAAGACAGGTTATTCCAGAAGTTGAGATGAATATTTTTGGATATAATAATTTTGTCATCTTATGGGTTATTTTTTATATTATTTTGTGAAAAGTTAAGGTTCTTTTGATGTATGTAAGGTTTTGGTAACTTAGTGGTGCCAGACACAAACCTTGGCTAGAATGTTACTTAGCCTCTTGTGGTGGGCAATCCAGCCACTCAATTCTTTTTAGTTCTTTAAAGGAAACCATTTTTAACTTTTCTTTCTATAGACATTTTTTTTTTTATATTTATCTGTTTAAATTTGATACATGGGTTTGATTAGTATTTTTATTTGGTTAAGGTTTTATTTTGTATATAATGTATGAAAGTCCTTCCTGAAGCAATTCTCCCCATTTATCTATCTTGGCTTTGAACTTGCACTAAATCATACTGACTTGTGTCCTTACTCTCAAGGGAACAGGAAGTAAACCAGATGCCTGAAATAATGTCCCTACTTCAGGGTGGGACTGGAACTAAAAATATCCCTCATTGTAGTTGAACAAACTTCCTTGAGTTTTTTTTTTTTTTTATGTAAGACAAGGAGGCCAGCCAAGGGCAGCAAAATTAATTAAAGAAAGGCCCACTAAGGTGCCAGTCACTGAACAGGGTCGAGAGATTTAACTAAAAGAATGGGAAAAATATTTTTAAAACCTCCCTCAGAAATTAATTCAAGTCATAGATGGATGGAAATACAGAAGCAGGCAGGGAATCTAGAACTTACCAGAGAAAAGGTGAACAAGTGAGAGTGCTGGTTAATTTCTTGCATTAAAGAGGTACAAAGAATATGAGTGAGAGGAAGAAAAAAGTCTTGTGCAGCAAGGCCACAGGAGGGAAGGCATGCAGTTAGCAAGATCAGAAGAAGTTGGCATCAAAATAATGATAGAAGACAGCAAGAGATGAAACATTGCAGCAGTAGAAAAAGAGACTGAAGATAGTCAGAGGAGAGGAGTTAATAAAAAAGCTTTTGATTCTATCGTATTTAGGAGAGCAGTATGAGTGGAACACCAACACACATTGAAGAATACGCCTTACATGGACAAATAAGGCCATGTAAATGGTTAGCAGTTGGGGGGAAGGGAAAAAAAATCAAAACAAAACTGGCAGGTACAACTCAGAATGCCCAACTTCATAGAAGCTGTTTTAGCTAAAGAAGAGATGTGAAGTTTTCAATTTAGATTATGAGTAAAGTAGAAGAGGGGGCCAGTTTAATGTTATTGAAGAAGAGGGGATAATTGTCTGGAAGGTTGTGTCATTAGGTGGAAATATTGAGTTTTCGAAGCATTGAACACTATTAAGTTTTCTCTGACTGAATCAAATTTTTGAGTGATCAGAAGTGAAGCATTTCATGGCATCTACTTCCTGAAGGGTTGGTCATCTCTGAAAAGGAGTGGAAAAGTGTTGGATGATGTCATCAGCATAGGAGTGTAGAGCACAAGAAGTGCGGAAGTGCGGGACCGGACCGAGGGAAAAAAAATTTAGGTGCGGAAGTACAGATACGGACTACCTGCATTTCGAGGTCCAGAGACGTGGTATCGGACTACCCGATATCCAGTAACGCACCCAGCTCTGCATATTTCACACATTATCGGGTTCCCCTACATTTCTCACATCCAGTTCCTCTAATGATTTTCTCACTTGTACTGATGTCTGTATTATTTCCAGGTAACTGATATTTATTTCCTTCATGTCATGTGCATCAGAGCTACTTCCCCGCTCATTCTATTCTTTGACAATCTGAAACATTCTGCTTGATTCTGTTTAATTTTTTTGTGACATGACATTTTCAAGAATAGTGTATCAAAATAATTCTGTAACTGAATTGGCTAACCAGATTAGAATTTTTTCTATTGAAGTTTTGATGTAGCAATAATTAGTAACTTTTTTTTATCATTTATTATTTTTTCCTTCCCCTTAGCCAGCATTTTCCTACTAAGACCCTTGTATGATCTGGTAGGAAGGAAAGGAATAGTTTATGCACCTACCAGGCGTGTCATATAACGAAAAATGTATGAATAATTTTTTAGATGTTACTAACTGCATTCTTTTCTTCTTTCTGCAGCCTTGTTGCACAATACTATTTTCTCATCCCTGTTCTGTCCACCTCTAATAGGAAAAGACCCAAACTGTTAAGTTTTCAGTGTTTGCCAGCTGTTTTAATTCAGAAGTTGGTCAGCATTATATCGCAGTAGAGAGTAGTTATCTCAAAACACTATATTACGATATATTTACTGATTTACCATGCTTTTATTCCTTCCAGTATTTATTTATCTGTTTTTTTATTATACTTTGATGTCTTTAATAGTTACTTGAGTTTTTATGACTAGCAATGTTATAGTTGCCCATTGTACTAAACTCTTTAATTTTTAGAGACTTTAATATATCACACAACTTTAACACACATTTTGACATACATCTCTCACATTAGCATAAAGCCCAGGCCCTGTAAAACTACAACTAGGTAAATCTGCAAAGGCTGATGCTTCACAATAAAAGGGTGTGGAGCAATTTTTGTTTAGTTTTCTTTATGAGGAAAGGGAAAATTTGCTACTGAAACTGAAATAGCCTGAGGGTGTTGCAGTGCTGTTATGAGCCTATCCCTAAACTGTGTCTTGCTTGCCATTGCTTGAACTTGTTATGCCATTAGACTAAAACGTTTTGCAAGGAGGTCCATCAAGTCTCTATGATGCTGACATTGTGTATACCAAAGAGTGGTTCTTTTATTTGAGAGGCAGAGACAATCTCTTTATCAGACTTTGATTTCTAAAGTTATGAACATAAATTCATCTGCAGGACTTTATATGTTCATGGTTTCTTGTAGTCTACTTCTTAAAAGAAAAAATATCATTCCTACTGAATTATCAATCAAGAAATGAAAATATAAGACAATTCTATAAGAAGAAAAAAATCACTTGTCTTCTTCAACACTGTTTTACTTACCATCTTTTTTTTTTTTTTTTTTTCTAATCTTTATCCTGTCATGTTGTGTCTTCTTCGCCTTCAGCTCCTTCTCTTTCACTACATATTCTAACTCAACTTCTTTCTCCTATTTGTTCTTTTTCTCCTTGTAATGAAGTTATATTTTGTCCCATAAATAGAGGTGGTGAAAAACACAACACATGTATGTAACTTTAATTCTACTATTAAAGTGTTTATGTCGTAGATACACGTTCAAAATGCTTTTGATATTGTAATATCTTGGTATGTGATCGTAGAATACCCAAAAATGTATAATATTCACTTGATCAACTTTTGTTTGGAATATTATGGTATTTGGTGAATCTGGCAACTGCAGCTGGAGTTTGGGTTCTTTCCTATTCAGTTCCTATTCTATTCTTATTTTGTATTCTCATTCTTTTGTCCATCTTTTTGGTGAACTCTGGAACTTCCTGTTTGTTTCTGTATTTCTTCATACCAATGACTCTGAAGAGGAAAACTTCTTAGCACTTACCCTCCAATTATGAGTAAACAGTTTGGTTGGATAGGATCTTTATTTCTTCCTTTTTTGTTGCCTTTGGCACAGTGAGTGGCATTAATATGGTATATTGGTGTGGAGGAAAATGTCACACTACTGAAGTCAATTTCTTGTAGATCCACTAGTGTCTGGGTGTGACAGAATCATTGAGATAGTAAATTTGAGATTGAATTATTTCTTTAATGCCCCACAAATAGATAGTATTAAGAATTATGCAATTAATGATTTCCTTTTTTCTTTACATTCAGCTGATCCCTACATCAATGGACAGTATCCCAGATCTGAGTGTTCCTGAAAGCATTGACGTTCCCAAAGTTGCTCGTATGTATGAACGTCCAAGCTACACCACAGACAACTCCCTTGTGTTCATTGAGGAGCTGGTGCTGGAGACTGAGCGGGCCCAGGGCAGGATATACCACACCAAGTAAGCCAGTCTCTCTCTCTCTCTCTCTCTCTCTCTCTCTCTCTCTCTCTCTCTCTCTCTCTCTCTCTCTCTCTCTCTCTCTCTCTCTCTCTCTCTCTCTCTCTCTCTCTCTCTCTCTCTCTCTCTCTCTCTCTCTCAAGGACTTCTTCCAAGAAATATTTTTCATGTTATAGATTACTACCATAGATCGGTTGTGTAGGTGCCCATATATCACAAGCTTGCAGCTGGAGAATGGTCCACAGTGAGACTGCATGTGTGAGGACAGGTCAGGACTGACTGGCAAGTCTTGTTAGGGGGAGTTATTGGCAAGGTCACATTCTCCCACTCATATGCTACCCTTCTACAGAAAAAATGCCTTGATTTGTACCTTAGTGGTGATGTGGGACAAAAGTTAGAATAATTTTGGAAATCATTTCAGAAACATCAATTTACTTAGAAACAGAGGGAGAGAAAGAAGAACGGAGATAGAGGGTAAGGAGCTGAAGCGGTGTTAGAAAAAGAAGTCAAGTCCATGATCTATAGAGAGGTAGCAATAGTGGGGGAATCCTGGTGAAACCCCAGCCACATCTATCAGTCATTTTGAATTTGTTTCTGCATCAAGTTGGTTGTTCTTGCACATGTATGTAAACTGATATAATTTTTTATAAAAATTTGTATTACTGCATGGTATTTTATTTTTTTTTTTATGTAGGAGAGAAGGCCAGCCAAGGGCAACACTGTAAAAAAAAAAGGGCCCACTTGAAGCTGGTTCTCTAAAAGATAAGAAAGGTTATCCAAAATTAGGGAGCAAGTGTCTCGACACCTCTCTCTTAAAAGAAGTTAAGTCATAGAAAGATGGAAATACAGAAGCAGGTAGAGAGTTCCACAGATTGAGAATACTGGTTAACTCTTGTATTAGAGGGTTGGACAGAATAGGGATGAGAGGAAGAAGAAAGCCTTTTGCAGTGGGGATGCAAGAGGATGGGAGGCATGCAGTTAGCAAGATCAGTAGAACAGTTAACATGAAAGTAGTGATAAAAGATGGAAAGGAATGCAACATTTCAGTGGAGAGAAAGAGGTTGAAGACAGTCAGTCAGAGGAAGAAAGTTGATGAGACAAAAACTTTTGATTCCACCCAATCTAACAAAGCTGTATGAGTGGAACCTGCCCCCGAAAAAAAACATGCAAAAAGTGTTTCATACAAGGATGGATCAGGCCCATGTACAGAGTTAGCAGTTGGAGGGGTGAGAAAAGCTGGCGGAGATGCCGCAGAACGTCCAACTTCATAGAAGCTGTTTTAGCAAGAGATGGGATGTGAAGTTTCCAGTTAAGATTATGAGTAAAGGACAGACCAAGGATATTTAGTGTGGAAGAGGGAGACAGTTGAGTGTCATAGAAGAAGAGGGGATAGTTGTCTGGAAGGTTGTTCTGAGTTGATAGGTGGAGGAATTGAGTTTTTGAGGCATTGAAAACTACTAAGTTTTCTCTGCCCCAATCAGAAAGTTTAGAAAGATCAGAAGTAAGGCATTCTGTGGCATCCCTGTGTGATCTGTTGACTTCCTGAAGGGTTGGTCATCTCTGAAAGGATGTGGAAAGATGTAGGGTGGTATCATCAGCGTAGGAGTGGATAGAGCAAGAAGTTTGGTTAAGAAGGTCATTAATGAATAATAGAAAGAGAGTAGGTGATAGGATGGAACCCTGAGGAACACTACCGTTAATGGATTTAATAGAAGAAAAGTGGCTGTCTACCACATCTGCAATTGAACGGTCAGAAATGAAACTTGAGATACAGTTGCAGAGAGCAGGATAGAAACTGTAGGAGGGCAGTTTTGAAATGAAAGTTTTGTGCCAGACTCTATCAAAAGCTTTTGATATGTCTAATGCCACAGTAAAAGTTTTGCCGAAATCTTTGAAAGCGGATGACCAAGACTCAGTAAGGAACGCCAGATCACCAGTAGAGTGATCTTGACGGAAGACATACTGGCGATCAGATAGAAAATTGTGAAGTGACAGATGTTTAAGATTCTTCTTATTGAGGATAGATTAATAAACTTTAGACAAGCTAGAGATTAAAGCTAATGGGCAGTAGTTTGAAGGATTAGAATGGTTTCCCTTTTCAGGAACTGGTTGAATGTAGGCAAACTTCCAGCTAGAAGGAAAGGTAGAGGTCGATAGGCATAGTTGAATGAGTTTGGCCAGGAAAGATGCAAGCATGGAAGCACAGTTTTTGATAACAGTAGGAGGAACCCCATCAGGACCATAAGCCTTCCCAGGGTTTAAGCCAGCAAGGGCAAGGAAAACATCATTACAAAGAATTTTGATTGAAAACATGAAATATTCAGAGGGAGGAGGAGGAGAGGGAGGGACAAGCCTGGAATCATCCAAGGTTGAGTTTTTAGCAAAGGTTTGAGAGAAGAGTTCAGCTTTAGAGACAGATGAGATGGCAGTGGTGCCATCAGGATGAAATAAAGGAGGCAAAGATGAAGAAGTAAAGTTATTGATGTTTTTGGCTATATGCCAGAAGTCATGAGAGGAGTTAGATTTTGAAAGATTTTGAAATTTTTTGTTTATGAAGGAGTGTTTGGCAAGTTGAAGAACAGAGTTGGCATGATTCTGGGCAGAAATATAAAGTGCATGTGATTCAGGAGATGGAAGGCTCAAGTACATTTTGTGGGTAACCTCTCTATCATGTATAGCACGAGAACAGGCTGAGTTGAACCAAGGTTTAGAAAGTTTAGGTTGAGGAAAAGAATGAGGAAGTACGCCTCCATGCCAGACACTATCATCTCCGTTTTGCGTTCAGCACACAGAGGTGGGTCTCTGACATGGAAACTGTAATCAGTAGAGGGAAAATCAGCATGGTACCTCCTCAGGTCCCCCTATCTAGCAGAGCTAAAATGCCAGAGGTACCTCTGCTTTGGGGGATCCTGAGGAGGGATTGGAGAAATAGGACAAGATACACATGTGAGACTGTGATCGGAGGAGCCCAATGGAGAAGATAGGGTAACAGCATAAGCTGAAGGATTAGAGGTAAGGAAGAGATCAAGAATGTTGGTCATGTCTCTAAGACGGTCAGGAATACGAGTAGGGTGTTGCACCAGTTGCTGTTAAGTCATGGAGGAAAGCAAAGTTGAAGACTAGTTCACCAGGATGGTCAATGAAGGGAGAGGAAAGCTAAAGCTGGTGGTGAACATTGAAATTTCCAAGGATGGAAATCTCCATGAACGGGTAGAGGGACAGAATGTGCTCCACCTTGGAAGTTAAATAATCAAAGAATTTACTATAGTTAGAGGAGTTAGGGAGATATAGACAGCACAGATGAATTTAGTTGGAGAAAGACTTTATATATTCTATGCCAGATGGTGGAAAACTAAGAAGATTCAAGAGCATGGGCACAAGAGCAATTTAAGTCATTGCGCACATATATGCAACATCCAGCTTTGGAGTGAAAATGAGGACAGAGAAAGTAGGAGGGAACAGAGAAAGGGCTACTGTCAGTTGTCTCAGACAGCTGTGTTTTGGTGAGGAAAGGAAGATGAGATTTAGTAAAGGAAAGGTGGTGTTCTACAGATTGGAAGTTAGATCTAAGACCGCAAATGTTGCAGAAGTTAATAAAGAAAAAGTTGAGAGAGGTGTCAAGACATTTTGGGTCGCCAACGAGAGAGCAGTCCGACCTTGGGACATTTCTGGTCCCCTCCCTAGAAAGGGACTGTGAGTGATATGTCATGAAATCTATTTTTTAGTAATAGTGAAAGCAGAGGAAAGTAGATATTTTCAAAACACTGATGATATGGCAGTACTCTGAGCCAGTTAACAAAAAGGCAATGAACCAGCACAAGCATAAGAAATTGTTAACTTGGTTAGATTATTGAGTAAGATATATTATTGTGTTAGCAGAATTAAGGTATGAATTTGTGTTGTCTCAGTAACATTCTTATTGACTTTTGTTTTCAGACTGACGATATCACAAAGGAAAACAGATGAGGTGTACTTTGGTGAACTGTATGTTGACCGGGACTACCAAGAAGGAAAACAAAATGGATCTACTTGCAAGTAAGTTGATGTTTTTTTTTGTAATATTTTATATTCTTATCTTTACCTAATGGTATTAATCATAGATTTTAGGAATTGAGTTGTTATTTTTGACAATTTTATCCCCTCAGTAATAGATGTTCCTTGTTTGCATTATCATGTTTTATAAATCAATTTCCAGTTAAGAATCTCTTTATCAGTTCTCCATTCCTTTTTTTTTTGTAAATATTATTCTGCTGTATCCTCCTGTGACTTCGTTTTCTTTTAAATGTGTAGTTGAAATGCTTTCTTTCTTTGGTTTTTCTACATGTCTATGAATAGTTAAGTGATAGGGCCTACCTTTCTCACAGATATAAACATGTATTTTGAGTACCTATTTTGTGGTGGTTTTCTTTGATGTGATTACTGATTGTCAGTAATCACATCAGAAGAAATTCTGCGTCACCTGTAGCATCAAGATCAAGATCAAGATCATGCGCACCACTAACTCCCCAGTCAAAACATAACAGCATCACCAGCAGCTCATCTTCCCTAGTTCAACTTACCACCAAAAAGCCCTGCAATGTGGCCTAACGTTCCTAAGAAGACCAGGAAGTGTCTTACTCTCGAAGTGAAGCTGGGTATTATTCACAGACAAGAGAGAGGCCAGAAAACTAATAACATTGCTTGCCACCATCTTGACTCCATCTACTGTCTACTATTTTCAAGTCAGCAGACTCTATTAAGAAAGCTGGTGAGACCGTATCTTCCTTGAAAGCTAAAAGAACCACCTGAACTCGTGACTCTACAATGGATAAAATGGAAAGCCTTGTGGAAATGTGGTACATAAGTTTTGTATGCAGTACCATGATGCGCACTTTGTTTACATTCCACAGGTTGCCGGTTAGTGTATTTCCCGTTTCACTCTCCCTCCCTTCATAAAGTTAAGATCATCAACATTATAAAGTTATGTATATACATACATTAGTGTACATTATAATGACTTAAATTAAACTACCTAAATGTTTAACTTCATAAATTTTACTTTCATTAAACCTTTTACTGTACTATGATGCACTCTCGCTTTGCTTACTCTCAATGGAAGATAAAATCAGGGGTTAAAGTTGTTATAATCGGTTCGCTTAACGAAGTTTCGCTTAACGAAGTGTTTTTAGGAACGTAACCCCTTTGTTAAGGTTTTTTTTTTTTTTTTTTACATTACAAGGGCACTGGCCAAGGGAAAACAAAGTGTTGGAGAAAAAAAAAAATCCCGCTGGTTGCCAGGCCCTGTGAAGAGGAAAGTAGGAGAAAGAGAAAAAACAAAAAAATCTAAAAGGAGGGTCCAGTTAACGTAAGAGGTGTCTTGACACTCCTCTTTTGAAAGAGTTTAAGTCATAGGCAGGTGGAAATACAGACACAGGTAGAGAGTTCCAGAGTTTACCAGTGTAGGGAATGAAGGAGTGAAGATACTGGTTAACTCTTGCATTAGGAAGATGGACAGAATAGGGATGAGAAGAAGTAGAGAGTCTTGTGCAGCGAGGCCGCAGGAGGGGAAGGCAAGCAGTTAGCAAGTTCAGAAGAGCAGACAGCATGAAAACAGCGGTAGAAGACAGATAAAGATGCAACATTGCGGCGGTGACTTAAAGAATCAAGACAGTCAGTTAGAGGAGAAGAGTTGATAAGACGAAAAGCTTTAGATTCCACCTTGTTTAGTAAAGCTGTGTGTGGATCCCCAGACATGAGAGCCATACTCCATACACGGGCGGATAAGGCCCTGTACAGAGCAAGCAGCTGGGAGGAGAGAAAAATGGACGAAGACGCCACAGGACACCTAACTTCTTGGAAGCTGATTTAGCAAGAGTAGAGATGTGAAATTTCCAGTTTAGATTTTTAGTGAAGGATAGACCGAGTGTGTTTAATGTAGAGGAGAGGGAAGTTGAGTGTTATTGAAGAAGAGAGGATAGTTGTCTGGAAGGTTATGTCGAGTAGATAGTTGTAGAAATTGAGTTTTGAGGCATTGAACAAAACCAGGTTTTCTCTGCCCCAATCAGAAACAAGTGAAAGATCAGAAGTTAGGCGTCCTATAGCATCTCGCCTTGAGTCATTTAATTGTTGTTGGGTTGGGCGTCTGTTGAACGCTGTTGAATAATGCAAGGTGGTATCATCAGCATAGGAGTGGATAGGGCATTGAGTCAGATTTAGGAGATCATTGATGAATAATAGAAAGAGAGTGGGTGATAGGACAGAACCCTGTGGAACACCACTGTTGATAGTTTTAGGGAAGAACAGTGACCGTCTACTACAGCAGCAATAGAACGATCGGAAAGGAAACTGGAGATGAAGGTACAGAGAGAAGGATAGAATCCGTAGGAGGGTAGTTTAGAAATTAAAGATTTGTGCCAGACTCTATCGAAGGCTTTCGATATGTCAAGGCCGACAGCAAAGGTTTCACCGAAGTCCCTAAAGAGGATGACCAAGATTCAGTTAGGAAAGTAAGAAGATCACCAGTAGATCTGCCTTTACGGAAACCATACTGGCAATCAGAGAGAAGGTTGTGAGCTGATAGATGCCTCATTATCTTCCTATTAAGGATAGACTCAAAGGCTTTAGAAAGGCAGGAAATCAAAGCTATAGGGCGGTAGTTAGAAGGATTGGAGTGGTCACCTTTTTAGGGACAGGTTGAATGTGAGCAAACTTCCAGCAAGAAGGATAAATAGAAGTAGAGACACAGATGAAAGAGTTTGACCAGGCAGTGAGCGAGTTCGGAAGCACAGTTTTGAGAACAACAGGAGGGACTCCATCCGGACCGTAAGCCTTCCGAGAATCAAGGCCAGAGAGGGCCAGGAAAACGTCTTTATAAAGAATTTTAATTTTAGGGATGAAGTAGTCAGAGGGTGGAGGAGTAGGAGGAATATGCCCAGAATCATCCAAAGTTGAGTTGGTAGCAAAGGTTTGAGCGAAGAGTTCAGCTTTAGAAAAGAAGAGACAGCTGTAGAGCCATCTGGATGAAGTAAAGGAGGAAAGACGAAGAAGTAAAGTTGTTAGAGATATTATTGGCTAGATGCCAGAAATCTCGAGAGGAGTTAGAATTGGAAAGACTTTGACATTTTCTATTGATGAAAGAGTTTTAGTAAGTTGGAGAATAGATTTGGCATGATTACGGGCAGAAATATATAGGGCATGAGTTTCAGCAGTTGGATGGCTACGGAACCGTTTGTGAGCCGCCTCTCTATCATTGACAGCACGAGAACAAGCAGAGTTAAACCAAGGCTTTTTAGCTTTAGGGTTAGAGAAAGTATGAGGAATGTATAGCTCCATGCCAGAGATAATCACCTCTGTTATGCGCTCGGCACAAAGAGAAGGATCTCTGACATGAAAACAATAATCATCCCAAGGAAATCAGAATAGTACTGCCTTAGTTCCTCCCACTTAGCAGAGTTAAAATGCCAGAAGCACCTCCGCTTAGGCGGGTCCTGAGGCTGCACTGGAGTGATAGAACAGGTAACGGAAATTAGATTGTGGTCGGAGGAGCCCAACGGAGAGGAAAGTTTAACAGAGTAAGCAGAAGGGTTGGAGGTTAGGAAAAGATCAAGAATGTTGGGCGTGTCTCCAAGGCGGTCAGGAATACGGGTAGGGAACTGCACTAGCTGCTCTAGGTCATGAAGGATAGCAAAGTTGAAGGTTTGTTCACCAGGTTGGTCAGTGAAAGAAGATGAAAGCCAAAGCTGGTGGTGAACATTGAAATCTAAAATGGAGATCTCAGCAAAAGGAAAGTGAGATAAGATGTGCTCCACCTTGGAAGTCAAATAGTCAAAGAATTTTACATAGTCAGAGGAATTAGGTGAGAGGTATACAGCACAGATGAATTTAGTTAGAGAGTGACATTGAAGTCTTAGCCAGATGGTAGAAAATTCTGAAGATTCAAGATTGTGGGCACGAGAGCAAGTGGTGTCGTTACGCACGTATGCGCAACATCCAGCTTTGGATTGAAAATGAGGATAGAGCAAGTAGGAGGGAACAGAAAAGGGCTGCTGTCAGTAGTCACAGACAACTGTGTTTCAGTTAGGAAGAGAAGATGAGGTTTAGTAGAGGAGAGGTGGTGTTCCACAGATTGAAAATTAGAACGAAGGCCACGAATGTTGCAGAAATTGATAGTGAAAGTATTAGATGAAGTGTCAAGACACCCAAGGTCGACAGCAGAGGGCAGTCCGACCTGGGGACATTTATGGTCCCCTCCCAGAGGGGACTCCGAGGCAGGGCGTGGTGAAGCCATTATTAAATTTTGATTTGAAGAGAGTGTAAAAGTGTAAGGTGTTGTAGTGTAGTGTAGGAAGTAGTAGAAGTTGTCTTTAGAGGGCAGGCTGCAGCTGCTCAATTGTATAAATGAGACCACAAAGGGAACCGGGAAGAGAGGACACGGGAATCACTCAGTCTGCAGCACTGCCTACATCCCGTAAGTACATCTCCTGGAGTATTCCACCGGGCGGCAGGTGACTACTGCCTACTCCATATATATATATATATATATATATATATATATATATATATATATATATATATATATATATATATATATATATATATATATATATATATATATATATATATATATATATATATACTGTTTAACGAACACCAAACTCGCTTTAACGAAGTTTTATCCAGGTAATTTTTTTTCAAAATTTGAAAGCCCCACCATATCACGCAAGCTGACAGGCTTTTGAATACACCAGGAGCTGCTGGTACTAAGGCCTGCCTCAGGAAAAATCCTGGGACACCTATAGAATAAAGATCAAGATCAAGATCAAGATCAAGCCTCTCGTGGACAACGCGCAACACTCACTCCCTAGTCAAAACATAACAGCCTCAGCAGCAGCTTGTCTTCCCTAGCTCAACTTACCACCAAAACGCCCTGCAATTGGCCTAGTGTTTGTAAGAAGACCAGGAAGTTTCTTACTCTCCAAATGAAGCTAGATATTATTCACAGACATGAGAGAGGCCAGAAAACTATAGCAGTGCTGGCCACTATCTTGACTCCATATTATACTGTCTCTATTTTCAAGTCAGCAGACTCTATTAAGGAGGCTGGTGAGACCGTATCTTCCTTGCAAGCTAAAAGAACCACCTGAACTCTTGACTCTACAATGGATAGAATGGAAAGCCTTGTGGAAATGTGGTACATAAGTTTTGTATGCAATACAATGATGCGCACTTTGTTTACATTCCACAGGTTGCCGGTTAGTGTCTTTCCCGTTTCACGCTTCCTCCCTTCATAAAGTTAAGATCATTAACATTATAAAGTTACATACATACATACATTAGTGTACATTATAATGACTTAAATTAAACTACCTAAATGTTTAACTTCATAAATTTTACTTTCATTAAACCTTTTACTGTACTATGATGCACTCTCGCTTTGCTTACTCTCAATGGAAGTTCAAATCAGGGGTTAAACTTGTTATAATCGGTTCGCTTAACGAAGTTTCGCTTAACGAAGTGTTTTTTAGGAACGTAACCCTTCGTTAAAGGGGTTGCCTGTATATATATATATATATATATATATATATATATATATATATATATATATATATATATATATATATGTATATTTATATCAGGCAAAGTTTGGTGACTCAACAAAAATATATATATATATATATATATATATATATATATATATATATATATATATATATATATATATATATATATATATATATATATATATTTAGAATTTTTTGTTGAGTCACCAAACTTTGCCTGATTCATCAGACTATAGACATTTATATAGGATCAATAGGATAAGTGCTAATGTGATGGCACCTTAGGCAGAGGTATGGTGTCACAAGCACCTCTGTTTTGCTGGCATCCCTAGAGTATGGAAACAAATACTCAGAGAAGAAATGCTGGACAGAGTAAGCTTAAAGGGTGGAAATTAGGAAAAGATCAAGATTATATACTTGATATGATATCAGGAATGCAAGTAGAGTAAAACTGAAGGCTTATTCATTTGATTAACCCATGGAAGATGACATCCAGAGACTTGGGCGAGCATACAAGTTTCCAAGTACTTTGATGTGCTTTGCTTTGGATGTCATGTTATTAAGAGGTTAGGCATTGAGGAATTGGATGAAGAATATACAGTATATTAATTTAGGAAGAATGACACTGAAGTCTCAGCCAGATAGTAGAAAATAAAGGAAATATGAAAGTGGGCCTGATAACAAGTCATTATATAAATTTTTATATAAATTATTATTATTATAAAAAAGTAGGATGGAACAAAAAATATTCTGCTTTCAATAAAGTGAGGCATCCTTGGAGTCCCTTTCTGGGGAAGGGGCCAAAAATGTCCCCAGGTCAGTATGCTCTTGGAATTGACCCTAAATCTCTTAACATCTGTCTCAATATTTTGTTCATTAATTTCTTCAGCATTGGTGGTCATTGATCCAATTTTAAATCTGTAGAATACGAACTCTCCTTCACTAAACCTCATCATCTTTTCTTTACCTAAACAACTGTCTGAGGTAATTAACAATAGCCCTTTTTCCATTCTCTCCTACTTCTTCTTTCTTCATTTCCATTCCAAAACTATGTTGCATCTCTGTGTGCAACAACTTGACTTGCCCTCATGCTATGCTCTTGAAATTTCTGAGTTTTTCATCATCTGACTCTGACTTCAGAGTCACTACCTGAATTTATCTGTGCTGTATATCTCTCATATAACTCCTCTGACTATAAGAATTTCTTTGACTATATAACTTCAAAAGTGGAGGACATTCTGTTACTCTTTTCTTGGAGACTTCATTGTTTACTACCAGCTTTGGCTTTCCTCCCTCTTTTCACTGACCATCTTGATTAACTAGCCTATCCTATCCTTTGTGACTTAGAGCAACTTGTCTGACACCCTACTCATATTCCTGACCGTCTTGGAGATACGCCCAACATTCTTGACCGTTTTCCAACCTTTAATAGTGACCTGGGGAGATATTATGATTATTTTCCCTGGAATGACTAATGCTTTTTATATCAGACCATCTCTTTGTGCTGTATGTGCTGAGTACATACCAGAGGTGATAGTGTCTGGCATGGAGGCTTAAACTCATTCTTTCTCTCAAAATAAACATCTCATTCCTTGATTCAACATTGCCTGTTCTTGTCCTATACATGATAAAAAGGTGGCCCACAATACGTACTTTATATTTTTACCTGGAATCATGCCAAGTGTGTTCTCCAGCTTGTCAAGAAATCCTTCATTCATAAAAAGTGTCAAAATCTTTCGAGATCCAACTCTCCTTGAGACTTCTGGCACGTGGCAAAAATAATCTCCAATAACTATACTTCTTCATCTTTCCCTCCATCACTTCATCCTGATGGCACAATTGCCATTATATCTGTTTCTAATGCTGAACTCTACCTTGGATGATTCTGGGTTTGTTCCTCCCTCTCCTCCCTTTCACTATTTCATGCCATCAATTAAAATTCTTTGACATGATGTTTTCCATGTCCTTGCTGACCTTAACCCTTGGAAGGCTTATGGACCTCCTGATGGAGGTCTGTCTTATTGTTCTTATAAACTGTACCTCTGTGCTTGCATCTTGCCTAGTCAAATTCTTTAACTCTGTATATCTACTTCTATCTTTCCTTCTTGCTGGAAGTTTGCCTACATTCACCATGTACCTAAATAGGATAATGTTTTAATCTATCCTGAACAGGAAAACTCTTTTAACATCTCTCACTTCACAGTCTTCTATCTTATTGCCAGTATGGCATCTGTAAAATACACTCTACTATTGATCTGGCTTTCCATACCGAGTCTTGGCCATCCTCTTTTAGAGATTTTGGTGAAACATTGCTGTTGCCTTAGACATATCAAAAGCTTTTTATAGAATCTGGCACAAAGCTTTGATCTATAACCTACCCTCCTACTGCTTCTATCCTTCTCTCTGCAACCTCATCTCAAGTTTACTTTCTGATCATTTTATTCTTTTTTTTTTTTTTTACGTAGGGAAGAGGGCCAGCCAAGGGCAAAAAAAAAAATAAAGTTAGAAAAAGGCCCACTTGAGCGCTGGCTCTCAAAGAGTACAAAAAGTGCCAAAACCGTCAGCCAGAATTAGGGGAGCAAATGCCTCGATACCTCCCTCTTAAAAGAAGACAAGTTGTAGGAATTCGGAAATACAGATGCAGGGAGGGAGTTCCAGAGTTTACCAGTGAAAGGGATGAATGATTGAGTGTACTGGTTAACTCTTGCATTAGAGAGTTGGACAGAATAGGGATGAGAGGAAGAAGAAAGCCTTGTGCAGCGTGGCCACAGGAGGAGGTGAGGCATGCAGATAGCAATATCAGTAGAACAGTTACCATGAAAATAGCGATAAAATATAGAAAGGGATGCAACATTTCGGCGGTGAGAAAGAGACCGAAGACAGTTAGTCAGAGGTGGGGAGTTGATGAGACGAAGAGCTTTCGATTCCACCCTATCAAGCAAAACTGTGTGACTGGAACCCCCCCAAACATGCGAAGAGTACTCCATACAGGGACAGATAAGGCCCTTATACAGAGTAAGCAGTTGGAGGGACAAGAAAAACTGGTGGAGACGCCTCAGAACACCTAATTTCATAGAAGCTGTTTTAGCAAGAGATGAGATGTGAAGTTTCCAGTTAAGATTATGAGCAAAGGACAGACCGAGGATATTCATTGTGGAAGAGGGAGACAGTTGAGTGTCATTGAAGAAGAGGGGATAGTTGTCTGGAAGGTTGTGTCGAGTTGATAGATGGAGGAATTGAGTTTTTGAGGCATTGAAAACTACTAGATTTTCTCTGCCCCAATCGGAAATCTTAGAAAGATCGGAAGTCAGGCGTTCTGTGGCGTCCCCGCGTGATCTGTTAATTTCCTGAAGGGTTGGACGTCTCTGAAAGAACGTGGAAAGATGTAGGGTGGTATCATCAGCGTAGGAGTGGATAGGGCAAGAAGTTTGGTTAAGAAGGTCATTAATGAATAATAGAAAGAGAGTGGGTGACAGGACAGAACCCTGAGGAACACCACTATTAATAGGTTTAGGAAAAGAACAGTAGCCGTCTACCACAGCAGCAATAGAACGGTCGGAAAGGAAACTTGGGATAAAGTTGCAGAGAGAAGGATAGAAGAGGGCAGTTTAGAAATCAAAGCTTTAAGCCAGACTCTATCAAAAGCTTTTGATATGTCTAACGCAACAGCAAACGTTTCTCCGAAATCTCTAAAAGAGGATGACCAAGACTCAGTAAGGAAAGCCAGAAGATCACCAGTAGAGCGACCTTGACAGAAGCCATACTGGCGATCAGACAGAAGATTGTGAAGTGACAGATGTTTGAGAATCTTCCTATTCAGGATAAATTCAAAAACTTTAGACAAGCAGGAGATTAAAGCTATAGGACGGTAGTTTGAGGGGTTAGAACGGTCACCCTTTTTAGGAACAGGCTGAATGTAGGCGAACTTCCAGCAGGAAGGAAAGGTAGAAGTCGATAGACAAAGTTGGAAGAGTTTGGCCAGGCAAGGTGCAAGCACAGAAGCACAGTTTTTGAGAACAATAGGAGGGACCCCATCAGGTCCATAAGCCTTCCGAGGGTTTAGGCCAGCAAGGGCATGGAAAACATCATTACGAAGAATTTTGATTGTAGACATGAAATAGTCAGAGGGAGGAGGAGAGGGAGGACAAGCCCAGAATCGTCCAAGGTGGAGTTGTGAGCAAAGGTTTGAGAAAAGAGTTCAGCTTTAGAGACAGAAGAGATGGCAGTGGTGCCATCAGGATGAAATAAAGGAGGAAAGATGAAGAAGTGAAGTTATTTGAGATGTTTTTGGCTAGATGCCAGAAGTCACGAGGAGAGTTTGAGTTTGAAAGATTTTGACATTTCCTATTTATGAAAGAGTGTTTGGCAAGTTGAAGAACAGACTTGGCATGATTCCGGCAGAGATATAAAGTGCATGAGATTCAGGAGATGGAAGGCTCAAGTACCTTTTGTGGGCAACCTCTCTATCATGTATAGCACGAGAACAGGCTGAGTTAAACCAAGGTTTAGAAGGTTTAGGTTGAGAAAAGAATGAGGAATGTACGCCTCCATGCCAGATACTAACACCTCTGTTATGCGTTCAGCACAAAGAGATGGGTCTCTGACACGGAAGCAATAATCATTCCAGGAAAATCAGCATAATACCTCCTCAGGTCCCCCAACTGGCAGAGGCAAAATGCCAGAGGCACCTTCGCTTTGGGGATCCTGCGGAGGATTGGAAAATAGGACAAGATACAGAAATGAGATTGTGATTGGAGGAGCCCAACGGAGATGAAAGGGTGACAGCATAAGCAGAAGGGTTAGAGGTGAGGAAGAGATCAAGAATGTTGGGCGTGTCTTCAAGACGGTCAGGAATACGAGTAGGGTGTTGCACCAGTTGCTCTAGGTCATGGAGGATAGCAAAGTTGAAGGCTAGTTCACCAGGGTGGTCAGTGAAGGGAGAGGAAAGCCAAAGCTGGTGGTGAACATTGAAATCTCCAAGAATGGAAAGGGTAGAGGGACAGAATGTGCTCCACTTTAGAAGTTAAGTAGTCGAAGAAATTACTATAGTCAGAAGAGTTAGGGGAGAGATAAACAGCACAGATGAATTTAGTTTGAGAGTGACTGTTAAGTCGTAGCCAGATGGTGGAAAATTCGGAAGACTCAAGAGCGTGGGCACGAGAGCAAGTTAAGTCGTTGCGTACATAGACGCAACATCCAGCTTTGGAATGAAAATGAGAAAGTAGGAGGGAACAGAGAAGGGGCTACTGTCAGTTGCCTCAGATAGCTGTGTTTCGGTGAGGAAAAGAAGATGAGGTTTAGTAGAGGAGAGGTGGTGTCCACAGATTGAAAATTAGATCTAAGACCGCGAATGTTGCAGAAGTTAATGTAGAAAAAGTTGAGGGAGGTGTTAAGGCATTTGTGGTCTTCAACAGGAGAGGTGTCCGACCTGGGGACATTTTTGGTCCCCTCCCCAGAGGGGGACTCCGAGGCGTTGTTTATTTTGGGTCCTATTTTTCTTTTAAATTTTGATTTGGAGTGAAGGGTGTATGTGTGGCAAGTGCATGTAGTTTTGTGTGAAGAAGGAGAGCTGTCTTTAGAGGGTAGGCTGTGACTACCCCCTTGAGTTGTGAGACACAAAGGGAAACGTTCAACGAGATCACAACTAGCTTTAATGGAAGGTTCACAGCACCTCCTGAACTAGTGCTATTAGATCTCACTGGGAGTAAGTTATTGTTTCGGTAGGTGTCTACTACCTCCTCCTGGCTATGGTAAACAGCTGCTATTCTTCTAAATCTATTAAGAGTGGTGTTCCTCAGGGTATGCCCTGTCACCCACTTTTATTATTGATCATTGATCTACTCCAAATTTGTCCTATCCACTGCTATGCTGATGATGCCACTCTACACATTTTCATCTCCACACAAAGATGACCATTCCTTTAGAAAATTAGCAGATCATGCAGGGAGATCACTGCACACCTGACTTCTGATCTTTCTAAAATTTCTGATTAGGGCAGATAAAACTTAGTATTGTTCAATGCCTCAAATATTCAATTCCTCCATCTATCAACTTGACATAACCCTCCAGACAACTATCCCCTCTTTGTGAATGACGTTCAACATTCCCTCTTTTGCACAGCATATTCTCGCTTTGTCCTTTACTTATAATCTAAACTAGAAGCTTTGTCTCTACTCTAGCTAAAACAGCTTCTCTGAAGTTAGGCATTCTGAGTCATCTCTGCCAGTTTTTCTCATCTGCTAACTGTTAACCATGTACAAGGGCATTATCTGCTCATGTATGGAGTACTTTTACATCTATGGATATGTTCCTTTCACATTGTTTTATTACTTAGGGTTGAATCAACAGAAATATTGGATAATATTTGAAGAACATTACTGTTTCCATCAGAGAGCCAGGTTTAGCTAGAATTAGTTGACTTGGAGTATTTTTATAAAACCTGAAATATTTCCATTTCATATGTATAAAACAATGAGGGAGAGAGAAATATATGATTTGTTATGTACGTGGTTGGCAGAAACAGAGTTTTCGTTAATGTTATACAGATACTCAAGACAAGAATTCAAAGTTAAAAAATTAACCGTAATTACAGTAGACAGATGTGGCATATTGAAGGCAAGCCTTTCTCTTTTTTTTAGTGCATGCATGGTAAGCTCTTTTGTCCTAAATTGTCTTGTTTTTTCCAACATACCAACGTTACTGAATCACAGGTTTTCATTTTGTTATCATTATTACAAGTTAGGAAACTATTAAAACAACAAAAACAATGATCCTGAAATCAGATTGAGGTGTTGGTAATGCTTGTTTCCAGGTTAGTAAGACTCTTGATGAGAAACATCCTCTTTTAGAGATTTCAGTGAAACTTGCTGTAACGTTAGACATATCAAAAGCTTTTGATAGAGTCTGGCATAAAGCTTTGATTTCAAAACTGCCCTCCTACGGGTTCTATCCTTCTCTCTGCAACTTTATCTCAAGTTTCCTTTCCGACTGCTCTATTGCTGCTGTGATAGATGGATACTGTTCTTCTAAACCTATTAATAGTGGTGTTCCTCAGGGTTCTGTCCTGTCACCTACTCTCTTTCTATTATTCATTAATGATCTTCTTAACAAAACTTCTTGCCCTATTCATTCCTACGCTGATTATACCACCCTACATCTTTCCACGTTCTTTCAGAGACGTCCAACCCATCAGGAAGTCAACAGATCACGCAGGGATGCCACAGAATGCCTGACTTCCGATCTTTCTAAGATTTCCGATTGGGGCAGAGAAAATCTTGTAGTTTTCAATGCCTCAAAAACTCAATTCCTCCATCTATCAACTCGACACAACCTTCCAGACAACTATCCCCTCTTCTTCAATGACACTCAACTGTCTCCCTCTTCCACAATGAATATCCTCGGTCTGTCCTTTGCTCATAATCTTAACTGGAAACTTCACATCTCATCTCTTCCTAGAACAGCTTCTATGAAGTTAGGTGCTCTGAGGTGTCTCCGACAGTTTTTCTCGCCCGTCCAACTGCTTACTCTGTATAAGGGTCTTATCCGTCCCTGTATGGAGTACTCTTCGCATGTTTGTGGGGGCTTCCAGTCACACAGCTTTGCTTGATAGGATGGAATCGAAAGCTATTCGTCTCATCAATTTCCCTCCTCTCAATAACTGTCTTCAGCCTCTTTCTCACTGCTGAAATGTTGCATCCCTTTCTATCTTTTATCACTATTTTCATGGTAACTGTTCTTCTGATCTTGCTAACTGCATGCCTCCTCTTCTCCTGCGGCCTCCGTGCACAAGGCTTTCTTCTTCCTGTCATCCTTATTCTGTTCAACTCTAATGCAAGAGTTAACCAGTACTCTCAATCATTCATCCCTTTCACTGGTAAACTCTGGAACTCCCTCCCTGCATCTGTATTTCTAAATTCCTAGAACTTGTCTTCTTTTAAGAGGGAGGTATCGATGCATTTGCTCCCCTAATTCTGGCTAACGGTTTTTGCACTTTTTAAACTTTTTAGAGAGCCAGCACTGAAGTGGGCCTTTTTTTCAACTTTCTTTTTATGTCCTTGGCTGGCCCTCTTCCCTACATAAAAAGAAAAAAAAAAACAACTGTGAAATCAGCCCTAGGTCTATCAATAAAATAAACTTATTGTTACCTGTTCCCATATAATTTTTTTCCTTTTCTCAGAGCTGGCATTATCTTATAAACGTCTTCCTCCTTTTGAATATAAGGGCTCTTTACAGATAATCTTCAATAGATTTTCTCGGATTCTTTTGCTCACTTTACTTTTAATACTTTGATAATATTTATGTTTGAAATTACAACATTCTTTTACCCTAACACATGCAAACCAATCATACACTCATCCAGTCAGCAGACAACATGCTACTCATGAAACATACGTCAGTTAGCTTACCAAGCAGTCAACAATCACATATTCGAAGGTACATGCTTTCGAACTTGCAACTCTCTTTGTTTTCATCCTCTTCATTATATCATATATTTCTTTCATGGCTTTAGTTTTTGTGATATATTAATTCCTTACTTCGGTCTTTTTGCAGCCACCTTAAACACTCCATCTTTTCTTGTGTGTTACAAATTCTCAAGATTTTGTGCCCATTTCTTTCCAATTTCATCACTATTTTCATGCTAACTCATCTACTGATCTTGCTAACTGCATGCTTTCTTCCTCTCACCCCTAATTAATCTGTCCAACTCTAATATAAGAGTTAACCAGTTTCTCAATCATTCATACCTTTGTTTGATAAACTATGGAATTCCCTGCCTGCTTCTGTATTCCCATCTTCCTGCACCTTGACTACTTTTAAGAGGGAGGTTTTTAGTTGCTCTTGACCAGTGTCCCCTCTTGCATAAAAAAACAAGAACTCATATCTGCTTGCTTTTTCGTCACACAACTCATATGGCTGTACTTTGCTATGTACAGTGATACCTTGAGATATGAATTTCGTTCGTTCTGTGATGAATCTCGTATCTCAAAAAGCTTGTATCAGAAAAATTTTTCCCACTGAAATGCATTGAAATGCCATTAATATATTCCAACCTCTCCAAAAAGAGCACCCCTACATTTTTTATGTGTTTTCAGGTAAGAAAAAGGTACTTGCAAATAACAATTATTCCACAGAAACATGATAAAACAAAACAAAAGATAATATAAATAGATAAACTTCTCTTACAAATTATTTTTATCTGGAAGGGTGCATTCCATGGGATATTACTGCATTCCCAACCCTCAGTTGGGACTGTCCATCAGCTGGAGTGTACAAATATAGCCACCCACAGAAGACTGGCTGCTCTAATAATCACAGAAGAGCTCATTGACAATTCTGTAAACATTATTGAATGAATGAAGTTTTAAGTAGGACAGAGAGAGAGAGAGAGAGAGAGAGAGAGAGAGAGAGAGAGAGAGAGAGAGAGAGAGAGGTTTGTTTACATTGTTCCCCCCTCCTCTATGAGCATTGGTGGAGGAGGTAGGGGGAGATAAGAGAAATTTGTTTTGCCTTTACAGTTACCTACACATGCATACTTTACCAATGCATGAAAATTTATGGAATAATAGCAAAAGTTTACATAGTGTTCTTACCTTTGGCTATTGGTGGTAAATGGTGGAGGAGAGGGGGGAGGGAGGAAAGGATGCAGCCACCATGCACACAAAATCATTAAACATAAATCAAAGCTGCACTTCATTAGACAAAAAAAAAAAAAAAAAAAAAAAAACGTCAGTAAATGGTGTGAGAATGATAAAAGAACAATCACAGTGCATGAGATCCATAGGAAACATGTGGATACTAGCTCAACTGAGGCTGGACCAATGCACTGAGCTGCCGACTAGTGGCAACTTCCCCAAGCATGACTCGTATCTCAAAATTTTGCTCGTATCTCAAAATGAAAAAATTACCAAATTGTAGCTCATATTTTAAAAAGCTTGTATCTCAGGCAGCTTGTATCTCAAGGTACCGCTGTATTTCATGTGTCCAACCCTTCCAGTTTATCAACACCTTAGTGCATATTTCTTTTCAGTTACAACCATACATGTCTCCACAATTTACTTCATTTCCTCATTCCTTTTCCCACTTTTCTCATGTAGATAATGAGAGTTAACACACCTTTATATTGCAGGTTTCAGTTGGGAACACAACAGCAAGTGTGTCGATATATACAACAGTTCAAGGAAATATTTACTGAAGACTGGAGGAAGAGTGTCAAAATAACCCATAGGGTAAGAATGGTCTTTCAATTATTGATAATGCTGCTTTATATGTTTCAAAATGTTTCTTTCCAATATAAATTTGTTTCCCAGATTTTTCCATGGTATACATAATGTTTTTTTTTCTTATATATCTGGCATTGATAATACAAAGGAATATAGATTGGTTTACTTTGGGCTTATAACTTTAATATTCCTCAAATTTTATTTCCTGTGACTCTACACACTTAATTCATCAGTCTCTCCATTGCTGCAAGACTTCTGGAAGATTGTAATGCTTATATGGTATTACATTTTATCTTTGTAAATTTAAAGTCAAGACTCTTCCTGTGCCTTTCAGTGAATGATTTTATTGCCCTCATGTGGTGGTGGAATACTTTCTTCAGTTTTACCGCTTTAGCTACCACTGAATGAGTCAGCTCCCTTCTTGTTGATTATAATTTTGCATATGATACAAGCAGCTTTGGTGTTAACCATTGTGATTTCAAAACAAGTTTCCATAACCTTTGTCAGAATTCTAAATATTGCAGTCATTATTCCAAATGCATATGTGACACATCTTACTCAAGCCAGATGGTGATTAAACTTTTTCCTGAAAGTTTAATCTTTGTTATATATATATATATATATATATATATATATATATATATATATATATATATATATACAGGGTGTGGCAACATACCTTTCTTTTTCCAAAAGGCAAGAAAACAAGATGTATACATCAGAAAGGTTTTAATTTTGTTTCATAATGATAGTACATATTTAAAGTTTTGTTTCACACAGTTTTGAAAATCATATCAGGTAGGTGACGTCCCCCCTTATCCATACACTGCATAAACCGATTTCGGGTGCTTGCCATGACCCTCACCAGCATATCAGCGGGTATATTGGCAATTTCTTCTCGGATGTTGGCCTTCAAGTCTGGTAGGCTTCTCGGGTGGTTGACATAAACCGCATGTTTGGGGGTTCCAGTCACACAGCTTTGCTTGATAGGGTGGAATCGAAAGCTCTTCGTCTCATCAACTCCCCTCCTCTGACTAACTGTCTTCAGTCTCTTTCTCACCGCCGAAATGTTGCATCCCTTCCTATATTTTATCGCTATTTTCATGGTAACTGTTCTACTGATCTTGCTAACGGCATGCCTCCCATCCTCCTGCGCCCACGCTGCACAAGGCTTTCTTCTTCCTCTCATCCCTATTCTGTCCAACTCTCTAGTGCAAGAGTTAACCAGTACGCTCAATCAGTCATCCCTTTCACTGGTAAACTCTGGAACTCCCTCGCTGCATCTGTATTTCCGAATTCCTACAACTTGTCTTCTTTTAAGAGGGAGGTATCGAGGCATTTGCTCCCCTAATTTTGGATGACGGTTTTGGCACTTTTTGAAGTCTTTGGAGAACCAGCGCTCAAGTGGGCCTTTTTCTAATTTTTTTTTTTTTTTTTTTGCCCTTGGCTAGCCCTCTTCCCCTACGTAAAAAAAAAAAAAAAATCTTGTGCTACTACTTCTACACCCAGATTGCCACGCATTATAAAATAGGAAGTTATGTTGCCGCACTCTGTATATATATACAGGCAACCCCCGCTTAACGAAGGGGTTACATTCCTAAAAAACACTTTGTTAAGCGAAACTTCGTTAAGTGAACCGATTATAACAAGTTTAACCCCTGATTTGAACTTCCATTGAGAGTAAGTAAAGCGAGAGTGCATCATAGTACAGTAAAAGGTTTAATGAAAGTAAAAATTATGAAGTTAAACATTTAGGTAGTTAAATTTAAGTCATTATAATGTACACTAATGTACGTAACTTTATAATGTTGATGATCTTAACTTTATGAAGGGAGGGAGAGTGAAACGGGAAATACACTAACCGGCAATCTTTGGAATGTAAACAAAGTGCGCATCATGGTACCCCATACAAAACTTATGTACCACATTTCCACAAGGTTTTCCATTTTATCCATTGTAGAGTCACAAGCTCAGGTGGTTCTTTTAGCTTTCAAGGAAGATGCGGTCTCACCAGCCTTCTTAATAGAGTCTGCTGACTTGAAAATAGTAGACAGTAGATGGAGTCAAGATGGTGGCAAGCAATGTTATTAGTTTTCTGGCCTTTCTCTTGTCTGTGAATAATACCCAGCTTCACTTCGAGTGTAAAACACTTCCTGGTCTTCTTAGGAATGTTAGGCCACATTGCAGGGCATTTTGGTGGTAAGTTGAACTAGGGAAGATGAGCTGCTGGTGACGCTGTAATGTTTTGACTGGGGAGTGAGTGGTGCGCATGATCTTGATCTTGATCTTGATTCTACAGGTGACGCAGAATTTCTTCTGAGGCAGGCCTTTGTATCGGCAGTGCCTGTGTTGTCCAGGAGAGGCTTGATCTTGATCTTTATTCTACAGGTGTCTCAGGATTTCTCCTGAGGCAGGCCCTAGTACCAGCAGCTCCTGGTGTATTCAAAAGCCTTTCAGTTTGCATGATACGGTGGGGCTTTCAAATTTGGAAAAAAATTACCTGGATAAAACTTCGTTAAAGCTAGTTTGGTGTTCGTTAAACGAGCAGATGGTAGTAAAATGAAACCTTCGTTGTAGCAAAATTTCGTTGTGTGAACCTTCGTTAAAGGGGGTTGCCTGTATATATTTTTTTTTTTTTTTTTTTTTTTTTTTACATTACAAGGGCACTGGCCAAGGGAAAACAAAGTGTTGGAAAAAAAAATCCGCTGGTTGCCAGGCCCTGTTAAGAGGAATAGTATAAAGAGAAAAACAAAAAATCTAAAAGGAGGGTCCAGTTAACGTAAGAGGTGTCTTGACACTCCTCTTTGAAAGAGTTTAAGTCATAGGCAGGTGGAAATACAGACACAGGTAGAGAGTTCCAGAGTTTACCAGTGTAGGGAATGAAGGAGTGAAGATACTGGTTAACTCTTGCATTAGGAAGATGGACAGAATAGGGATGAGAAGAAGTAGAGAGTCTTGTGCAGCGAGGCCGCAGGAGGGGAAGGCATGCAGTTAGCAAGTTCAGAAGAGCAGACAGCATGAAAACAGCGGTAGAAGACAGATAAAGATGCAACATTGCGGCGGTGACTTAAAGAATCAAGACAGTCAGTTAGAGGAGAAGAGTTGATAAGACGAAAAGCTTTAGATTCCACCTTGTTTAGTAAAGCTGTGTGTGGATCCCCCAGACATGAGAGCCATACTCCATACACGGGCGGATAAGGCCCTTGTACAGAGCAAGCAGCTGGGAGGAGAGAAAAATGGACGAAGACGCCATAGGACACCTAACTTCTTGGAAGCTGATTTAGCAAGAGTAGAGATGTGAAATTTCCAGTTTAGATTTTTAGTGAAGGATAGACCGAGTGTGTTTAATGTAGAGGAGAGGGAAGTTGAGTGTTATTGAAGAAGAGAGGATAGTTGTCTGGAAGGTTATGTCGAGTAGATAGTTGTAGAAATTGAGTTTTTGAGGCATTGAACAAAACCAGGTTTTCTCTGCCCCAATCAGAAACAAGTGAAAGATCAGAAGTTAGGCGTCCTATAGCATCTCGCCTTGAGTCATTTAATTGTTGTTGGGTTGGGCGTCTGTTGAACGCTGTTGAATAATGCAGGGTGGTATCATCAGCATAGGAGTGGATAGGGCATTGAGTCAGATTTAGGAGATCATTGATGAATAATAGAAAGAGAGTGGGTGATAGGACAGAACCCTGTGGAACACCACTGTTGATAGTTTTAGGGAAGAACAGTGACCGTCTACTACAGCAGCAATAGAACGATCGGAAAGGAAACTGGAGATGAAGGTACAGAGAGAAGGATAGAATCCGTAGGAGGGTAGTTTAGAAATTAAAGATTTGTGCCAGACTCTATCGAAGGCTTTCGATATGTCAAGGCCGACAGCAAAGGTTTCACCGAAGTCCCTAAAAGAGGATGACCAAGATTCAGTTAGGAAAGTAAGAAGATCACCAGTAGATCTGCCTTTACGGAAACCATACTGGCAATCAGAGAGAAGGTTGTGAGCTGATAGATGCCTCATTATCTTCCTATTAAGGATAGACTCAAAGGCTTTAGAAAGGCAGGAAATCAAAGCTATAGGGCGGTAGTTAGAAGGATTGGAGTGGTCACCTTTTTAGGGACAGGTTGAATGTGAGCAAACTTCCAGCAAGAAGGATAAATAGAAGTAGAGAGACACAGATGAAAGAGTTTGACCAGGCAGTGAGCGAGTTCGGAAGCACAGTTTTGAGAACAACAGGAGGGACTCCATCCGGACCGTAAGCCTTCCGAGAATCAAGGCCAGAGAGGGCCAGGAAAACGTCTTTATAAAGAATTTTAATTTTAGGGATGAAGTAGTCAGAGGGTGGAGGAGTAGGAGGAATATGCCCAGAATCATCCAAAGTTGAGTTGGTAGCAAAGGTTTGAGCGAAGAGTTCAGCTTTAGAAAAGAAGAGACAGCTGTAGAGCCATCTGGATGAAGTAAAGGAGGAAAGACGAAGAAGTAAAGTTGTTAGAGATATTATTGGCTAGATGCCAGAAATCTCGAGAGGAGTTAGAATTGGAAAGACTTTGACATTTTCTATTGATGAAAGAGTTTTAGTAAGTTGGAGAATAGATTTGGCATGATTACGGGCAGAAATATATAGGGCATGAGTTTCAGCAGTTGGATGGCTACGGAACCGTTTGTGAGCCGCCTCTATCATTGACAGCACGAGAACAAGCAGAGTTAAACCAAGGCTTTTTAGCTTTAGGGTTAGAGAAAGTATGAGGAATGTATAGCTCCATGCCAGAGATAATCACCTCTGTTATGCGCTCGGCACAAAGAGAAGGATCTCTGACATGAAAACAATAATCATCCCAAGGGAAATCAGAATAGTACTGCCTTAGTTCCTTCCACTTAGCAGAGTTAAAAATATATATATATATATATATATATATATATATATATATATATATATATATATATATATATATATATATATATATATAGCTGCATTACAAACAAGTATATACAGCAATAGTATATTGGATGAAAGACAGTGTGTCATATATCAGGTGTCAACAATGTCAATCACATGTGCAATAGCTCATTGCCATGGGAACTCTCTCCTGTAATACTTCTAATGCAGTTATTCAGATTCTTCCAACCTTCCTTGCTCTTGTTCTCACTTAATTTATTGTTCCCTGTGTGGATGCCACCTTAAACAGTGAGTGGGGTGTATTGTGATTTGAAACTTTATTTGTGGGATAAGATATGGTTTTAAATGAGAGGATACTACATCTGTATTCTTGCATAATATTTTGATAATAGAAGGAATGAAAATAAACTAGTATTTCTTGTATATGAGTTAAGGTTAAATTGATGGTAAAGAAATTAAGAAAAAAATTTCTAGGTATGGCAACGTGCTATGTGGCTGGATGGTTCGGGTGGTGGGGAGATGTCCCCAGTGAAGAGAGGTATATTTGTATTGCTTTTACTGTTGAAGCCACATACATTCAGACATCCATTGTAGCACATTTCAATTTCCTTGAAATACACTTATTCCAGTTTTCATATATCTATTATTCTAAAACATTGCTCTCTCTCTCTCTCTCTCTCTCTCTCTCTCTCTCTCTCTCTCTCTCTCTCTCTCTCTCTCTCTCTCTCATTTTTATTGTTATTATTATTATTATTATTATTATTATTATTATTGTTATTATTATTATTATTATTATTATTATTATTATTATTATTATTATTATTATTATTATTAATATTGGTATTAGTATTGTCATTGTTGTTATTATTGTTTTGTTGTTATTATTATTGTTTTGTTGTTATTATTATTGTTATTGTTATTATTATTATTATTATTATTATTATTATTATTATTATTATTAGTAGTAGTAGTAGTAGTAGTAGTATTACTATTATCATTGTTATTGTCATTATATTATTATTTTTGTGGAAGGTGATGAAGAAATATGAGGGCTGGGAGGTGAATATTTTATTTCTAATTTCTAACTACTTTTGCCCATAAGGCTTCCTTAGGAGAATGTGGCTTGCAGGCCTAATTGTGTGAATTTAAGTACTACCAGATACAAGTTAAGAAGAGCTGAGTTTGTGTTGTCTTGTGTTGCTGATTGGCTCATTGTTATCTTCCTCTTAGGTCACGTAATCAACTTTATGATTGGAGAGTGTTGTTTACCAAATTTCCTGTCGTAGTTGTAATAAGTATTGTGGTGAGTTAAGCAGAGGCCTGACAACACGATTGCCTGAACACAAAGCCAATGTGTGCAACACAGGATGAGTAGTGCATTTGTAAACCACATAGATGGGAGCGGAAGTGGGAGTGTATCATGGGAAATGTGTACAGCGAGAGTGGGAGTGTATCATGGGAAGGGAAACCTTCGCTTTTACCTGGGGCTTTACAAGTTGTGAAATGCAAAATGTATCTACTGTTTTAAGTTTTCATCACACTGGCTGAGCATTCCTGATGGTACATCCTCCAAATTGTAACAATTACAATTTCCTCTTGTATTTTATAAATGACTTACAGCAATACTGTTTCGTTTAGTGTCTACAGAATGATAGATTTAGGTATTCATGTGAGTGAGTGACAGAGACTGGTGAGTGAAGGAGATAAAGGAAGTCTGGGCATTTTGAATTGGAGCCTCAGCCAGGCATGCAACCATTGAAACACAGGTTCACAAAGTGCTGAAAGTTACTTCAATTCACCACAGACACACCACATCACCTAGAGGGTTCGGGTTTGTTAAAGATTGAAGAGTAAGGATTGATAAGTGTGATGCTTTTGTTGGTCAAGGCAAAATTAAGAAATTGTTGATGGAAAATTACATTTTTGCTGAATTAGCAAAATTAACCCTGTTTTGAGAGACTTCCACAAAAATGTCCCCATCATATTGTGGTTGAATGGACAGCACTGTAATAGATACAGTGGAGACTCGACACTCGAACTTAATTAGTTTCAAATGGATGTTCGAGTATTAAAAAGTTTGGCTATTGATACCTATAAATCAAGTAATTCATTCTCATCCTACCAAAACCTCAGGTTTATAAAAATTTCAATGTACCATTTTTCATCATTTTGATTTGTACATACCATAAATGAAGGCTGGAGATGGACAACTTAGAAGAGGAGGGGAGAGGGGTGGGGAGGAGGACGGAGGTCGCCGGAAGACGAGTCACCATCCATGAAAACACCTGCTTAACTTTTCTCCAGGTGTGATTCATGTGAACCCACTAGAGGAGGGCTGTGAGTCACTTACACTTATACTCTTACTAGATTCCTTATTTTCATCACTAATAAGCCTCTTTGGTGCCATCATAAGTTTCTAAATGGAAAACTACCAGCAGAACGCAGAAGAATGTTGTTTTTCTCAAGACTGCGGCAGGACTAGGGATGTGCACCAGCATTTGGTATACCGGTATTACTGGTATACTGGTAATGTGGTGTCAGAACGGGACAGTGATAGTTGCGAGAAGGGAGAGGACAGAGCTTTGTATATGACCAATTGTGCAGCCATTTTATTACCAGATATTTTCACCACTAATAAGCCTTTGGTGTTAATGTAAGTTTATGAATGAAAAACTACAGACAGAATGCACAAGAATGTTATTCTGATGACCACGGCAGCACAACTGGCGGAGGGAGTAGAGGGAGAGGCCAGAGAGTTTTTGTTTACAACCATGTGTGTGGGCGTTCGACTATCATGTGACTATCATGTATTTTTTTAGTATTACAGTAAAAGTCCTGAAATCCGGAAGTCATGGTTCAGGCATTCCGGATTCTAGGATTTTCCGGATTGTAAGATAGTAAGGCTGAAAGTAAGATTAAAATCTTGAGGGTACTATGTAAACCCCACTAAACTAACCCCAACTTGCTATAGCTCTTTGTAGTACTGTCATAACATCTTGCAGGGATTGCTACTACCACCAGTCTACTGTGTACTTCCTCACCACACCACACAAGATTTACGTAGGCTTTTTTTTTTTCTTGAAGAATTGCCAGACTATGGGGGGAGTGGCATGGGCCTTTCCAGCCATTATGGCAGGCCATATGTGATGATTGCTCTCTTCCTACTTGTCAGCTTGTATTTGTGTAGGTGATTTCACTGTTTTACGTAGGCTATTCCACCATCCACATATACTGAGAAGTTTGAGTGATTGTACTGTACTGTACCCCACATAATATGTATACAGTCCACAATACTTATGGTTAGGGTTGTATGTTTTCTCTTTTTCACTGTCTTTGTCTGGAGGCCAAGAGGGTTTGCTGAAGCCATGATAACAGTAGTTTGGCACACACATGGTTGACTTTGTGATGGTGACAGACGAGACGTGATCCCACGTGGCAGAACACAATGGTGGACGGCGGTTGGCAGGATGTTGAATCGCTGCATTCGGTTTCGGTGATGACATGTTCGGTTTCGGCTATTATTATTATATATTTATTGCTATTATTTCTTACTTTTTACATATTTAACTCAGCCTTTCAAATTTTCTGGATTATAAGGATTTCCGGATTATAAGGTTCCAGATTTAAGGACTTTTACTGTAAATTGAACTTTTAGGTTGAGTATTGAAAATTTTGACTATTTAGATGTTCAAATATTGAGTCTCCTCTGTATTTTGATTTCAGGTGGCTGGGCAGGCAGCCTACTCCACTTTCATGCCTGGCAGTCGTGACAAAAAAGATGTGGAGCTTCTCAAACAAGCTTCAGCGCAGCAACCAGCTCAGCAACAGATTCAAGGACAGCAACAGACTCAACAACAGCAGCAACAGCAACAGCAACAGCAACAGCAGCAGCAGCAACAACAACAACAGCAGCAACAGCAGCAGCAGCAGCAACAACAACAGCAGCAACAACAGCAGCAGCAGCAGCAGCAACAACAGCAACAGCAACAACAGCAACAGCAACAACAGCAGCAGCAGCAACAACAACAACAACAACAGCAGCAGCAGCAGCAGCAACAGCAACAGCAACAGCAACAGCAACAACCACCCCAACAGAGTGTTCAGCAGGTGAGAATAACAAAATTGTTGCTTATGAGGAACCAAGAGGCAGGTGCAGTGTTCATCTTGCAGATACAAGGTTGCAGGTTTTTCTTGGTTGATGTCAGTTTTTAGTGAGAGTGATAACAATCCATTACCTGAATTATGCTAGGTCTGTTCTTCAATTTGCCAAACACACCTTTAGTAATAAAAAATGTCAAAATCTTTTGAAATGCAACTCCCCTCGAGACTTCTGGTATCTCGCCAAAAAATATTTCCACTAACTTTATTCTTTCATCTTTCCCTCCTTTATTTCATTCTGATGGCACCACTGCCATTGCTTCTATCTCCAAAGATGAACTCTTCTCTCAAACCTTTGTTATTAACACTACCTTGGGTGATTCTGCATTTGTCTCTCCCTCTTCTCCCTCTGACTATTTCATGCCTTTCATTAAAATTCTTTTCCATACCATGGCTGGCCTAAACTTTGGAAGGCTTAAAGACTTGATGTTTCACCTATTGTTCTTAAAAACTATGGCATCATGCTTGCACTTTCCCTGATCAAACTCAACTCTGTCTTTCGACTTCCATCTTTCCCTCATGCTAGGAGTTTGCATACACTTAGCTTGTCCTTTAAAAGGGTGACTGTCCTAATCCTTCAAACTACCACCCTATAACTTCGATATCTTTTTTTTCTAAATTTTTCAAATCTATCCTCATCTGGAATATTTTTGAACACTTGTCACTTCATATTCTTCTTTTACATTGCCAGTATGGCTTCCATCAAAGCTACTATAGTGGTGATATGGCTTTCTGTAGTGAGTCTAGGTCATCTTTTTAGAGATTTTGGTGAAACTTATATTGTTGCCTGAGAGATATCAAAAGCTTTTGATATAGTCTACACAAAGCTTTTATCTCCAAACTACCCTCCTATGTCTGCAGCTTCATCCTAAGTTTCCTCTCTGTCTGTTCTGTTGTTTCTCCTAAATATATTAATAGTGGTATTCCTCAAAGTTCAATCCTGTCACCCAATCTTTTCCTATGGGTAGTTTTCAGAATTAATCCACCAGATGTCACTTCTGCTACATGTTCCCTACTGACCAGAACTAAAATATTGTATTAAATCTCGGGTGTATACAGATGCATAGAACATTGATTATTATGATACTGTTGACTTTTTGTATCTACTTTTAATTCAAATATCCTTTACAGATAATTTTGGGAGAAATTGATCAAAACAGATATTTTTTTTGTGATCATCTTATAGTACTGCTATCAATATCTTTAATACAGCATATTACAAGTCTAAGATCAATCAATTTGAACAATGAAAAAGGTAAAAACCTTGACTGCACTTTATAGTATGACTCAGCATACATTGTGATATGTAGATATAGTTATTTTTGTGAGGATTTTAACATCCCTTTCACACTGCAAGCTCAAGTTGAGATCAGGATCAAGACGTGACAAAGCAATCGAGCACAAAAGAAGCATATCACAGGACTACTTTAGAATGAGGAGAGAGGAATATGTGAAGCTTTCCTCCTCCTCATGCCATAGTGGCAAGGACATTACAACTGGTTGTCTAACAATGTGTTTGTTAAGTTAAACAGGCCCAGCCCAGGTTTTTTTTTTTTTTTTTTTTTTTTATGCAAGAGGGAGACTAGCCAAAGCCAACAAAGGATTTAAAAAAAGAGGCTCTCTTGAACTGCAAGTTTCCTAAGAGATTAGTCAAGAATTAGCCAAAAGACAGGGATAAATGTCTTGAAACTTCCCTTTTAAAAGAAATCAATTTGTAGGAAGATGGAAAAGCAGAAGCAGGCAGGGAGTTTCAGAGTTTATCAGAGAAATGTATAAGTGATTGAGAACACTGGTTAACTCTTGTATTAGAGAGTTGGACAGAATAAGAGTGAGAGGAAGAAGAAAGCCTTGTGGAATGAGACTGCAGAAGGATGGGAGGCATGCAGTTGGCAATGTCAGTAGAGCAGTTAGCATGAAAATAACGATAAATGATAGATGCAACATTTCTGCGATGAGAATGAGGCTAAAGATGGTCAGTCACAGGAGGGGAGTTGATGAGATGAAAAGCTTTCCATTCCATCCTATCTAAGAAAAGTGTGTGAGTGGAACCAATAAACAAAGAGTGCTCTATACAAGGATGGAGAAGGCCCTTGTGCAGATTTAGCAGTTGGAGGGTTGAGAAAAACTGGTGGAGATGCCGCAGAATGCCTAACATCATAGAAGCAAGAGATAAGATGCAAAGTTTCCAGTTAAGATTATAAGTAAAGGACAGACCGAGAATATTCAGTGTGGAAGAGGGAAACACTTGATTGTCATTGAAGAAAAGGGGATAGTTGTCTGGAAGGTTGTGTTAAGTTGATAGGTGGAGGAATTGAGTTTTTGAGGCATTAAACTACTGTAAGTAGTTTAATGCCTCAAAGATCTTACAAAGATCAGAGGTTAAGCGTTTCATGGCGTGCCTATGTGATCTATTGACTTCCTGAAGGGTTGGTTGTCTGTGAAAGGATGTGGAAAGATGTAGGGTGGTATCATCAGTATAGGAGTGGATAGGGCAAGTAGTTTGGTTAAGAAGATCATTAATGAATAATATAAAGAGTGAGTGATAGGACAGAATCCTGAGGAACACCACTAATAATAGATTTAGAAGAACAGTGGCTGTCTACTATGGCTGCAATGGAATGGTTGGAAAGGAAACTTGAGATAAAGTTGCTTAGAGAAGGATAGAAATCATAGGAGGGCAGATTTGAAATCAAAGCTTTGTGCTGGACTCTATCAAAAGCTTTTTTGATATGTCTAACACAACAGGAAATGTTTCACCAAATTCTCTAAAAAAGGATGACCAAGACTCAGTAAGGAAAGCCAGAAGATCACCAGTACAGCGACAGTGATGGAAGCCATACTGGCGATCAGATAGAAGATTGTGAAGTGACAGATGTTTAAGAATCTTGCTATTGAGGATAGATTAAAAAACTTTAGATAATCATGAGATTAAGCTGTCCGCTGCGGCACTATTTTTCAAAACATGTACCGCCAATGTGGCAGGTTTGAGCAATTTTTTTTATTGCGGAAATGGAATCCTTGTGGTCCAAAACCAAAGAAAAATGGGTTCTAAGTACCTGTTGTATATGTAAAGTTTTGCGCTATAAGCCAGAACGTGTCTGGGCCAGGCATTTTCTACCCCCACTGTGGTGAGCGGTAAATACCAGCTGATGATGTTGCCATATTGGTCACCATTTATGTTTTACTTTGTCTACTGCATGTATATAATGTTTTTGTACCTCATATTGTCAAGGCATGTTCGTAATGATTATATGCGAATGCTTAAGTAATAAAAAACAATAAGATAAATGACCACATGACAGTAATCTCTCTCTCTCTCTCTCTCTCTCTCTCTCTCTCTCTCTCTCTCTCTCTCTCTCTCTCTCTCTCTCTCTCTCTCTCTCTCTCTCTCTCTCTCTCTCTCTCTCTCTCTCTCTCTCTCTCTCTCTCTCTCTCTCTCTCTCTCTCTCTCTCTCTCTCTCTCTCTCTCTCTCTCTCTCTCTCTCTCTCTCTCTCTCTCTCTCTCTCTCTCTCTCTCTCTCTCTCTCTCTCTCTCTCTCTCTCTCTCTCTCTCTCTCTCTCTCTCTGAGCACTAGTATGAGCACTAGCGTATATAGTGAGGTTGATAAGTGATGTGTTATCACAGATGAGTGACATGAGTGCTGTGAAACAGATGAGTGAAATGAGTCTTGTGTGTTGTGGAACAAAGGAGTATTGTGTTGTGAATTACAGTAAATGACTGACATGAGATAAGCCTCGTCCAAGGTCATGGACATAAACAAAACATGGGCAGTCTTCAGGGATGACTCTGTCAAAATTTGAGAGCTTGGTAATGCATTGGGAATATTCTGCAATATTTTTATTTGCCGACGCATAACTTACGTCGTCCACAGTCTTCGGAATTTTTTTACCGACGACACCGTGTCATCATCCGCAGTGGACGGCTTAAAGCAATGGGATGATAGTTTGAGGGATTAGAATGGTCACCATTTTTAGGAACAGGCTGAATGTAAGCAAACTTCCAGCAAGAAGGAAAGGTAGAAGTTGATACACAAAGTTGAAAGAGTTTGGCCAGGCAAGGTGCAAGCACAGAAGCACAGCTTTTGAGAACAAGAGGAGGGACCCCATTAGGACCATAAGCCTTCCAAAGGTTTAGGCCAGAGAGGGCAAGGAAAACATCATTGTGAAGAACTTTGATAGAAAGCATGAAATAGTCAGAGGGAGGAGGAGATGGAGGGACAAGCCCAGAATCATCCAAGGTGGAGTTTTTAGCAAAGGTTTGAGAGAAGAGTTCAGTCTTAGAGACAAAAGAGATGGCAGTGGTGCCATCAGGATGAAATAAAGGAGGGAAAGATAAAGAAGTAAAGTTATTGGAGATGTTTTTGGCTAGATGCCAGAAATCATGAGGGGAGTTAGAGTTTGAAAGATTTTGACATTTTTTATTTATGAAAAAGTGTTTGGCAAGTTGAAGAACAGACTTGGCATGAATCCAGGCAGAAATATATAGTGCATGAGATTCAGGAGATGGAAAGCTCAATTACCTTCAGTGAGCAATATCTCTTATCATGTATAGAAAAAGAACAGGCTGTGTTAAACCAAGGTTTAGAAGGTTTAGGTTGAGAAAAAGAAGGAGGAATGTATGCCTCCATATCAGACACAATCACCTCTGTTATGTGTTCAGCACACAAAGATAGATCTCTGACACAGAAACAGTAATCATTCCAGGGGAAATCAACATAATACGTCCTCAGGTCCCCCCCTTTTTGTAAAGGCAAAACACTAGAGGCATCTCCACTTTGGGGGATCCTGAGGAGGGATTGTGGCAGCAGAAAGTGTGCACAAATTTAAGGAAAAATTTGATAAATATAGATATAGAGACAGGTCACTGTGAGCCCCGCTCGAACCCTGTAATATACAACTAGGTAAATACAGCTAGCTAAATACACTAAAAGTTAAAATGAGATCTCAATTAGGGGCAGAAGAAATTTTGTCAAGGTGTGGAAAGCTGGCTGGCAAGACAGAATAAAAAATGATTTAGGTAAGGAAAGATATGAATCAGGAAAAAAAGGGATAAAGAAATGAGGCTTAGAAAAAAAATGAGAGAAAGACAGAGAATGAGAAGAAGAAATTCCTGAGAGAAGAATATGACATCCGAAGCACAAGATCGCATAGTAAAAAGCTGAGAAAGGGAAGATGTCTGAGAGATATTAAAAAATATAGTTTCCTGCAGAGATGTATTGAGATGTGGAACAGTTTAGATGAAGAAGTAGTGTCTGCAACGAGTGTGCACACTTTTAAAGTAAGATTAGATAAGTGTAGATATGGAGACGGGGCCACACGAGCATAAAGCCCAGGCCCTGTAAAACTACAACTAGGTACAACTAGGTAAATACATGTACATGTACGTCCCTTTATCTAGACGCAAAGCATGGCATCAATTCCTAGTTCCGAAAAACTCTGGATGCTGGGAAAAAAGTGTTAGAACTGGCCATGGTAAACATATTGGATCAATGGATAAAGGACTATATAAGGTATAGAGGAAAGAAGAACCATCTGTACTGGATTTGGTATTCAGAAAAGAGGAGAGTCTTGTCCAGTCATCAAATACCATAGTCCAGTGGGAAAAAGTGATCATGTGGTTTAGAAATTAAATTACAGGATCACAAAATTTTGAAACATAATGAATGATATAAACAAAAAGATGGAATCATGCCAAGACAAATTCTGAAGGGTTAAGAAATGACTTTGGTAGTATTGATTGGGAGGAAAATGTGCAAGGTAGAACAGTCTAAGAGAAGTATGAAATATTCCCAGACAAGTATAGTAATAGGATAAAGTGATATGTTCCCAAATGCAGAATAAAAGAGAGCAAACATACGTGGTATAATGATATACTGTTGATCGTCACTAACTCTGACTAAGAGGGGAAAGGTTGTTCCGACAAACGCCAATGTCCGACTTATACGAATTCCCCCTCCCTCTCCTTGCACACACACTAAAATAATAAAAACTCAGACTTGGTGCAGGATTTATTTATTTAATTTTGGGGTATTTAAAATTTTGGGATTACATTTGTCTCTCCAAAACCTGCAGACCCAAAATTACTGGATAGTGTAGTTTATTGTATGACATTTAAATACTCTTCCCACCAGGAAGCCATTTTTAAATGTCTCGATCAGTTGCGTCATAGCCTGACTCACACCCCACACAGTACATAGCCAGGCGTCAGAAATAACATCTTTACAGGCATAAATTGAGAAGGATTAAAATCAGAAACTTCAAGAAGAGAAGACAACAAGAAATAAACAAAGAATTGTATCATTGGTAGACAGCTGGACTTTGAATCCTTGCCTCCCCTCTCCCCTTCGTCACACGTGTTATCTCTCCCTCCAAGACCCTCCCTTCACCCTATGCCTTACTGCTATGCTTCTAAACCTTATCTCAATATCATATGACTGCTATTATCTTTTCAAACACTGTTTTTTCTAACTACCTTCATCATTACAACTATACACCACACAACTCTCACAATAACACTATTACAAAAGATTATGTTGAGATAGAGGTATAAAGGGGCTGCCGTGGTACAGTGGAACCATGTGTGCTATGGGGTCCGAGGGGTCTCCAAGCGCATGGGATCGAATCCTGTCCACGGTCCGAATGTAGGTTGGGCTTCCTCACTCAGGGCAATGGTTTCCTAGCGGGTGGGCTTTGAGATAGGAGGTACCTCAAAAAGTAGCCCATTTAGCCAATAAATTCTCATGAAAAGCCCACATAGTACAAAAAAAAAGAAAAGAAAAGAAAAGAAAAAAGCTGGACCAGACAAGCAATAAATGTGTCACTCTATCATTATCTCACTTCAACACACTAATGATGACTCAGTGAGTGTTCAGTTCAGTAGTGAAGCAGCAGATTGCCGTGACAGTATTGATGGTGCCTTCCCAACCCTCATGTACGAGTGAATGATATTATTTAGAGAAGTGGGGATCTGATGGGTTATCTTCTTATCATGCTCCAGAAAGTCACTATTGCATACATAATCATGTGTGATAATTTCATGTCAATCACATGAATACAAATAGCAAAAGAAGAATTAAATTATGAAAAATCTTTTGTAGCGAATATCTCGAAAAGCATTTTTCTTTCTTCTTCTTTACACTTGAAAAATTTTCACAAAATCGGTGTTAACTCTGAACAACATTTTGTTTGGTATCATTTAAATTGGTTTAGTAACTCAAGATAAGAACACGCTAATGTACAATTTTTTTATATATGACGAAAAATTTCATATAATTTACGAAGATATTTTTAAGATATGAATAGCCATTAGTAGGTGGCGCAGCGATCGCTCGGCTACCTGCATCCACCCGAACATTCAGCCCACATTGTGTATCATTGTTCATCCTTTGTGCATGTACAGGCAACCTCCGCTTAACAAAGGGGTTACGTTCCCAGAAAACCCTTCGTTAAGTGAAACTTCGTTAAGCGAACTGATTATAACAAGTTTAACCCCTGACTTGAACTTCCATTGAGTGTAAACAAAGCGAGAGTGCATCATAGTACAGTGAAAGGTTTAATAAAAGTAAAAATTATGAAGTTAAACATTTAGACAGTTTAATTTAAGTCATTATAATGCACAGGAATACCCTGCTTAACAAACAGGATAGGGGTTGTCAAAGCTACTCATAGAGTGGAAATTCGTTAAGTGGAAGTAATTTCCCCATAGGAAGTAATGGAAATTGGGGGGATGTGTTCTGGGCTGGTCACCAACATACCACATGGGTTGAAAAAAAAAAAATTTCTATTAGCTTTTTACAAACCTTGCCCCCAAGAAAGGATTGTTTTGTAATGCATAAAGTGAAATCTTACATGGAATACCAAAAAATAAAGCAGAGATGAGATCGGCCACAGACGAAGCGGAGACTCACGGCGACCATCCGTGAGTTGCTGTGAGTCTCTGCCTCGTCTGTGGGTGATCTCATCTCTGCTTTTTTTTTTGGTATTCCATGCAAGATTTCACTTTATGCATTACAAAACAATCCTTTCTTGGGACAAGGTTTGTAAAAAAGCTAATAGAAATGCAGTTTTGTGAACATAAATGCATATATAAGACAGTAACACCACCTCCAGAGGTGGTGTTCCCAGCAACCTGATAGCAGCCTTGCCACCGTCCCCCCAAGCATTCATGGAAGCCATTTCGCGGCAGGAGATTGCTTTGACGTTGTTAAAGAATCTTGGATCCAGCTCCAGAAGCGCTAGAGACAGAGGCGGGGAGCCAGCCAATCACAGCGAAGCTGCCGCATTCGGTCCCTCACCCGGCAAATTCAAACCCAGAAAATTTGCTAAAACGGATGTGGTTGTATGTTATGCGGACTTTTTAGTCTAACTTTATATAGTACGTTAAACCGGAAATTCGTTAGACGAACGTTCATTAAGCGGAGTATTACTGTACACTAATGTATGTATGTACGTAACTTTTTAATGTTGATGATCTTGATTTATGAAGGGAGGTAGAATGAAACGGGAAAGACACTAACCGACAACCTGTGAAATGTAAACAAAGGGCGCATCATTGTATCACATACAAAACTTATGTACAGTAAAACCTCAGCTCACGACCATAATTCGTTCCTAAATCCTGTTTGTCCCCCGATTTGTTCGTCCCCTGAATCAATTTTTCCCATAAGAATGTATTGAAATACCATTAATCTGTTCCAGACCAAAAAAAAATCATACTTTTGTCCATAAAACCCATTCAAAATAGACCTTTAATGTATGCATGACATGAACAAAATAATTATAGAAAGCCTAAATTGTTTTACTTACCTAAATGCTTTCAAAATTATAATAAAATGAATAAAAAAGAAAAGGTTATTTACTTGAGAGACTGGATGTTGATGGCATGATGGAATGGAGGAGAGGAGGATGGGGAGGAAGACAGACAAGATCCGAGAAGACAGTCATGAGAGAGGACTTTGATGTGCAGCGTGCCAGAGCTACACAACAGCTGTGTAGCGTCACAAGTCAGTGCCACTATGTGGGGCCCCGTTATAGTGAACATTGGCGTGGGAAACATGGAAAGATTGCCAGTCTTCGTCTCTGCCTTGGAAGACCCTTGCCTGCTGGGGATTGACTTCCTCACGCGTGTGAGAGCAAGTTTGGACTTCCAAGAAGGGAAGTTAAAGGTACGTGGCCAGGAAGTTCCTTTGATCCTCGGAGGTGATGCTCAGTGTGAGAGGAGCTGGCAGTAGGGCGGTGTTCCTTGCCAGGCGAGCAATGAAACAGCTGCGATGGATGTGCCACAATCTACAGTACCTGGACATGGCCAGGATGATGATGACAGCAACGCTGAGAGCCACCAGAGCAACGAGGATAACGCCGAGGAAGCTACAATAGAGCGCGCCGGTAACATCACCATGCACAGGGAAAACAGGAGAAAATCGTGGTGGCATGGAGATTATGTTATGTAATATTTTTCATATGTTCCTGTTTCTATTTTCTTTTGTGCTTATGTTTTGTTTTCTTGTTGTGTGATAGCCGGGTTGGCTATCACACAAACGGCTCGCCTGCCGGCAAGCCATTTAACTGCGTTCGTCCCCCGAAATATCGTTCGTCCCCTGGGTCGATATATTGACAAATTTTTTGGTCATCTCCCGAATTGTTCGTCCTTAGAGACGTTCGTCAAGCGAGGTTTTACTGTACCACATTTCCACAAGGCTTTCCATTTTATCCATTGCAGAGTCATGAGTTCAGGTGGTTCTTTTAGCTTGCAAGGAAGATACAGTCTCACCAGCCTTCTTAAGAGAGTCTGCTGACTTGAAAATAGTAGAGACAGTAGATGGAATCAAGATGGTGGCGAGCAATGCTATTAGTTTTCTCGCCTCTCTCGTGTCTGTGAATAATAACCAGCTTCACTTCGAGAGTAAGAGACTTCCTGGTCTTCTTAGCAACACAATGTTCAGCGAGGGAAGACGAGCTGTTGCTGACGCTGTTATTGTTTTGAACAGGGGGGAGTGAGTTGTGCACGTGTTGTCCATGAGAGCACTGATGTATTCAAAAGCCTGTCGGCTTGCGTGATACGGCAGTGTTTTCAAACTTGGAAAAAATTACCTGGATAAAACTTCATTAAAGCGAGTTTGATGTTTGTTAAACGAGCAGATGGTAGTAAAATTAAACCTTCGTTGAAGTGAAATTTTGTTGTGTGTACCTTCGTTAAGCGGGGGTTGCCTGTATGTGTGTGTGCTTCTCGGCGGTGTGTATTTTTTTCTAAGTTTTGTGAACTCAAGACCCCTTGATCATGGGTCCCAAAAGTAAAAGTTTGGTGAGAAACACAGAATAGCCTGTATTCTCATACTGATTACACTTAGAAATTCAATAAATGAGTGAGTACAAATGGTGTTCTGCCCACAAGCAACTCTTCCTCTTTGCAATGCATAAAACCAGAAGTCTCTAGATGTCATGGTTACCAAAATATCACAGGTTGAATGAGGTGGTATCATCAGTTTACGTGGCCTTGCGATAGAAAATGGGCCTCTTGTATCCTCTCTCTCTCTCTCTCTCTCTCTCTCTCTCTCTCTCTCTCTCTCTCTCTCTCTCTCTCTCTCTCTCTCTCTCTCTCTCTCTCTCTCTCTCCCTCCCCCGCCCCCTGTTGCCTGTTCTGATACCACTCCCATTCAAAAGTTGTCTCCCCATAACGTGGCGAGAGACCTGAGGTATAGAAGTAAGGCACACAGGAGAGGTGGCAGAATCAGACACAGTGAAATCACTGTCACTCCCACCATCCATTGTTGGTGACACAGTGACAGAGCATATGTTTACTCCTGATGGGTGTTGCCAGGTCACAAGCAAAGAAAATGGGAAGAAAATAGCCAAACTGTAGCCATAAACAGCTTAAACGTCTATCCACGTGCCCTGAGTCTTGCGTGAGGAACGTCCATCAACGTGTCCTGAGTTTTGCGGGTTAAGTTGTTATTTTGGGCAATACAGGGAGTCCTCGGGTTATAACGTAGATCCGTTCCTGACACGCATCGTAACCCGAATTTCGGTGTAAGTCGGAACATCGGGAAAAAAAAAAAATTCTTACCTTTATTCCTTTGGTTGGTTTGCACATTGGAAGGAGGCATTGCAAGGGAGGGAGAGACAGGCTTATTGTGTAGAGGAAGCTACAGAAGGTGCTGGAGATACTGGGGCTGGTGAATCAAGAGAGGCAGAACCTTACGCTTGGGAGCCATAACCAAGAGAGAGAGAGAGAGACAGTGCAAACAACCAAAATGGCATATGTTCAGAGACTTGAGATGCTGTCTTCCTTGCCCTACAACCACAACAAAGCATATTCTTCCGCCGCGCGCCCGAAACTAGTTCGTGTTTGTTTACGTCGCTTACGATGCTAAACCACGTAAGACGGAATGACGCCTAATATTATTTTTTGTTTTTATGGGTGCGTTCATAACCAGGAAACGTCATAAGTCGAGACCGTCGTAACCCGAGGACTCCCTATATAGTACATTTATATCATGCATACAGTAAACATGGTATTTATCTTATATTAAATCTATATTTGGTTGATACTGAAGGTATGTTAATTTTTTTGGGAGGATAAATTCGTTATTACATGAATGAATTAATTCTATTTTCATTAATTTCTATGGGAAAAATTGATTTGATATACAATTTTTTTGATATACAACGATCATCACAGAACGAATTAAATTCATATGTCGAGGTATCATTGTGCATCTAACATGCAATTTTTAGTTGAAATTAGATTTTTGGTAATGTCAATAGAAAGTGAAATACAAGAAAGTGTAAAAAAAAAAAATAAATAAAATAAACTTGACAGGCAGTTCAACTCAGACTTTAGTCACTGGGTTGGTCAGAGTCCGACTTATCATGAAATCTGAGTTATTGGGGTCTCAGTTGTTGAGGTTCAACAGTATGTGCAAGAGCTAAAAAGTGTAAGGATGCAGCTTGGAAAAATTTAGAAATCAGTGAAATGAAGTAAACAGAAAGAAGTGTGAAATGAAGTAAATAGGAAGAAGTATAAAGAGGCATGGAATGAATATATTAGAATAAGAAGGAAGGAAGAGAAAAATTTTAAGAGGGATATAGTGAAGGGATGTAAGGAGAAACCCAAGCTTTTTTACAAGTATGTAAATGGAAAAATGACAGAGAGACCATTACTAAACTAATTAAGGAAAATAGGATATATGAAGCAACAGAAGAAATGAGTGAACTCATGAATGAGATCTTTAAATCAGTAATTAATGAAGAGGGAGAGTTCTTAGAGCCAAGCAACCAAGAGACACAAGAAGGATTAAGAAATGTGGTGCAAAAAACAGAAAATTACAGAATTAATAGAAAAGTAGATGAAAGAAAGGCAATGGGGCCAGATTTAGGGTCAGGATGAACACTGAGAGAATGTATAAGAATAATTGGTGGAACCAATTTGGGATGTTATCAACAGCTCTGTAATGGAAGGGAAGGTACCAAGGGAGTAAAAAAGAGCAAATATAGTCCTGATATACAAAGAAGGACTGAACCCTTAAATCATAGACCAGTGTCACTAACTAGTGTTGTGGGAAAGACCTGTGAAATTGTTTTTGAAGTAATATGGGTAATGAAATAATAAATAACTCACAATTTGGTTTCAGAAAAGGAGAATCATGTACAGTGAATTTACTATGCTTTTATACAAGAGAAATAGATAAAGTGCAAGGGAGAGATGGATTAGTTGACACCCTATTTAGATATCAAGAAGGCTTTTGACAGACTATCACATTGAGGATTCCTGTGGAAAACAGAACACTTGGGAGGAATAAAGGAAAATATCTGAAATTGGTAGACAGACTTCTTAACAGATAGGGAAATGAGGACAATGATAAGAGACACCCCATCAAGCTGGAGCACAGTTACGAGAGGTGTACCACAGGGGTCGGTAATGGTACCAATTATGTCCCAAGTATATATTAATGATATACAAGAGGGTTTGAGTAGCTATATAGATTTGTTTGCAAACAATGCAAAACTTTTGAGAGTAATAAGGAACATCATTAACACTATGGAATTCCAGAAAGATACACTTAACCCTCGGCTATTGCGCCTAATTGGGGCTGAAATAGCCGCGCCATAGTTGAAAATGCGATAGCCAAATTGATCTTGGCGGGAGGCGGTTTTGGCCAATGAGTGCTCAGATATCCTATGATGTCATGGCTGGGCGCGTGATAGCAGGCATCTGAGGTCGTGATAATGAAATTTTAGCAACTTTTCATGGGTGCGTGGTAGCAATAAAACGCGATAGCTGAAGTCGCGTTAGCCGAAGGTTGACTGTACTGACAAGATCTAGGAATGGAGCCAAAAGTGGAAAAAGGAATTTAATACCAGGAAATGCCATGGAATGGAAACAGGTAAAAGTGATAGAAGGCCCACATGGGGAATATAAAATGGGAAAAGAGATTATAATGAAAACAAGTAAAGAGAAAGACCTGGGAGTGAATAAATAAGACACTCCAACTCAAAGACACATAAATGAATTACTATTTGCTTCAGAAACCTCTCTATGAGAAAGGTCCAGTGACCCAGAAGCCCACACACACAACCCAGACTACCAGCTGGGGGGGAAGACTGTAATTGAAGTCAGTGAAAAAAAAGACTTGGGAGTGACTGTACAGAGTAATCTGTCTCCAGAAAAGCACATTAATTGAATATTTGGAAAAACGTACAGCATGCTCCAAAGTATAGGATGGGCATTTAATTACCTGGACGGGAACATGATAAGGAAGATATTGACCACCCTGATTAGGCCACAGTTGGAATATGCATCAGTAATTTGGTCACCATACATGAAGAAACATGTCAAGAAACTGGAAAGAGTGCAGAGGTTAGCAACAAGAATGATACCAGACTTTAAGGAGGTACCATATGAGGAGAGGTTAAATAGGCTGGAATTAAGCATGTTGGAAGAAAGAAGAGTCAGAGGGGATATGATAGCAATGTTCAAAATAGTACATGGAGTGGACATATTGGATAGGGAGAACCTGATCACGATGGCATCCAGTAATTACCTAAGAGGACGCCCAAAGAAAATACTGAAGGACTCCTGCACGAGCGACATCAAGAAGTATAGCTTCCCGTATCGGAGCATTGATGCATGGAACAAACTTAGCGTGGATGTGGTGTGTGCGGCGAGTGTCAGTCAAATGAAGGAAAAATTGGACAAGTGTGGACAAAGAGACAGGACATAGAGAGCTATGGCTTGAGCCCTGTAATCACAAATAGGTAAATACACACACACACACACACACACACACACAAGTCATAAAAGGATGTAGATGAATTGGTGGAGAAGTCATGGAGGCTAGCCCAGCAGGAAACAACAAGGAAGATTTGGTTGAGAAGAGATCTCGGTGAAAAGGAAAGAGAAATGTTAAATGAGTTGAGAAAGGAGGCTTTGAAAAAAAATGAAGAGAGGACAGAAGAGGAGAAGAAAGAGTTTTTCTGGAGAATCTTGGATATGAGACTGAGGAAGTGGTTCATAACCCAGAAAAGTACAGTAAGAAAGGACTAAAGAAACTTACGTATGAGCGGAATGTAATGTATTCCAACATAAATGGAGTGATATCGGGATTTTAGAACTCAACGATTACTTGAGGGACAAGAACCCAGATATTGTGGGTCTTACTGAAACAAAACTGAGAGAGGGAGAAGACCTGATGATGGTTGGAGAAGGAAATATAATGTTTGGAAAAGAAATAGAGTAGGTAAGATGGGAGGAGGAGTGATGTTGCTGGTTAAAAAGATATAAAGGTGGATCAAGTGAAAGAAGGTATGGGAAAGGCAGAAGTGCTAAAGATCAGAGCAGAAACTAATGAAGGAAAAAGAGGCACTACATAGTGGTGTACGTACCACCTAAGACAAATGCATGGTCAGTACAGGAATATGAAGAAATGATAAGTGATACAGGAACATGTCTGGAAGAAATGTTGGGTGGCTGTGAACGAACTATAATGATGGGAGATTTTAATTGTAAAGAGGTGTGTTGGGAGGACTGGTCAATGGAAGGATCAGAGACAACATGGGAAATACACTATTGACACTGGCAATGGAAAATGTGTTAACTCAGTGGGTCAAAGAAGATACTAGGTTTGGAGGAGAGGGAGCATCGTCAAGACTGGACTTGGTCTTTAGTACAGAGCCAATGGTCATTGAGGAGATGAGGGTGGAGTGCCCTTTAGCAAAGAGTGATCATGCAGTTTTGGAGTTCAAGGTGATAGATGAAGAGAAATCTAGAAGAAATGAAGAATATAAAGTGGGAAGATGGAATTATGCCAAGACAGATTTTGGAAACCTAAAGAAATTCTTTCAAGAGACAAATTGATGAAATTCAAGAGTGCTAAGGAGCAAATGAAAAGTGGAAGGAATTTATAAAAATATACAAAGAAGGTGAGAAAAATTTGTACCAATAAGACAACATAGAGAAGTTGGAAAGCAGGACTGGTTTAACGATAGATGTGAAAAGGCTAGAACAAGAAAAGAGGATGCATGGAAGAGGTGGAGAAGGAAAAGACGGATTAAGCAGTGGGAAAGTTACAAAAGAGCAAGAAATGAATATGTGTTGATTAGAAGAGAAGAAAGAAAGAAACAAGAAAAGGATATAATTGATAAATGTAAAGACCAACCAAGGCTTTTTACAGACATGTGAACAACAACATCAAAAATAGAGAAAGTATTGAAAGTTTAGAAGTAAATGGAGTATGCAGTGAAGATCCCAGGAAATGGCAGAGGCTATGAATGGATGCTTTGGAAGGTATTCACAAAGGAGACTGCTTTTGACAAACCACTGGTAATGGAACAGAAAGGGATTATGAAGGAGTTTCAAGTAACTGTGGAGGAGATCAAGAATATGATGGGGAGTTTAGAAGTGAGAAAAGCTGTGGGACCTGATGGGGTATCAGGATGGATTTTAAGAGAATGCAGGAGCAACTGGCAGAAAAAGTTTGTGAAGTAATTGATGCCTCATTAAGGGAAGGTGTAGTGCCCCAAGACTGGAAAAGAGCTAACATTGTCCCAATCTATAAATCAGGTAACAAGAGAGACCCATTGAACTATAGACCAGTGTCACTTACAAGTGTGGTAGCTAAGATGTGTGAGAGGGTGGTGAAGAATAGATGGACAGACTTCTTGGAGAAAATGACATACTTTGTGAGTGTCAATTTGGTTTTAGAAAAGGGCGTTCATGCACGACAAACCTGATATGTTACTATTCGAGGGTGATAGATGTAATACAGGAAAGAGATGGTTGGGCTGATGGAATATATCTGGATTTAAAAAGGCCTTTGATAAGGTACCACACGGAGACTGATCTGGAAACTTGAAATGGTAGGAGGAGTGCATGGCAGTTTACTAAAATGGATGGAAGACTTTTGGTAGGAAGAGAAATGAGAACAATAATTAAGGACAGACCATCAGAATGGGGCTTGGTGGAGAGTGGAGTTCCACAGGGATCAGTGTTGGCACCAGTAATGTTCGCGGTCTACATAAATGACATGGTGGATGGGGTGTCCAGTTATGTGAGCCTATTTGCAGACGATGCAAAATTGTTAAGAAAAGTGAGATGTGACAAAGATTGCGAACTACTCCAGGAAGACTTGGACAGAATATGGAAATGGAGCTGTACATGGCAAATGGAGTTCAACACGACAAAATGCAAGAAAATAGAGTTTGGCAAGAGTGAAAGAAGAATCAGGAGTATGTACAAGATAGGAAATGAAGACATAAAACCAGTCATGAAGAAAAGACCTTGGGGTGACAATTACCAATGACCTATCGCCAGAGAGACATATAAACAAAATAATTGGAGAAGTATTGAACTTATTGAGGAACATAAGAGTGGCGTTCAGATATTTAGATGAAGAAATGATGAAGAAAATAATTACTGCAATGATAAGACCGAGGCTTGAATATGCAACAATACAGTGGGCTCGAACTTAAAGAAACACATAAGGAAACTAGAGAAAGTACAGAGGGCTGCAACAAAATGGTGCCTGACTTAAGAGATTTGACTTATGAAGACAGACTGAAAAGAATGCAACTTCCGACCCTGGAAAACAGAAGAGAAAGGGAGACCTGATAGCAATATACAGAGTGATGATTGGCATGGAAAAATGGATAGGGAAGATCTGTGTATGTGGAATGAAAGAATGTCGAGAGGGCATGGGAAAAACTAAAATGGCCACTTATAGGAGAGATGTGAAAAATATAGCTTCCTCATAGAAGGGTGGAAGCATGGAATAGTTTAGACGTGGAAGTGGTCAACGCAAGGAATATTCATGATTTTAAGAAAAGCTGGACATTAATAGATATGGAGACGGGACAACACGAGCATAGCTCTTTTCCGTATGTTACAATTAGGTAAATTAGGTAAATACACACACACACACATAACACAGAAAAGTACACAAGAAAGGACTAAAGAAACTTACATGAGTGGAATGTAATGTATTCCAACATAAATGGAGTGATATCGGGATTTAGAACTCAACGATTACTTGAGGGACAAGAACCCAGATATTGTGGGTCTTACTGAAACAAAACTGAGAGAGGAGAAGACCTGATGATGGTTGGAGAAGGAAATATAATGTTTGGAAAAGAAATAGAGTAGGTAAGATGGGAGGAGGAGTGATGTTGCTGGTTAAAAAGATATAAAGGTGGATCAAGTGAAAGAAGGTATGGGAAAGGCAGAAGTGCTAAAGATCAGAGCAGAAACTAATGAAAGAAAAAGAGGCACTACATAGTGGTGTACGTACCACCTAAGACAAATGCATGGTCAGTACAGGAATATGAAGAAATGATAGTGATACAGGAACATGTCTGGAAGAAATGTTGGGTGGCTGTGAACGAACTATAATGATGGGAGATTTTAATTGTAAAGAGGTGTGTTGGGAGGACTGGTCAATGGAAGGATCAGAGACAACATGGGAAATACACTATTGACACTGGCAATGGAAAATGTGTTAACTCAGTGGGTCAAAGAAGATACTAGGTTTGGAGGAGAGGGAGCATCGTCAAGACTGGACTTGGTCTTTAGTACAGAGCCAATGGTCATTGAGGAGATGAGGGTGGAGTGCCCTTTAGCAAAGAGTGATCATGCAGTTTTGGAGTTCAAGGTGATAGATGAAGAGAAATCTAGAAGAAATGAAGAATATAAAGTGGGAAGATGGAATTATGCCAAGACAGATTTTGGAAACCTAAAGAAATTCTTTCAAGAGACAAATTGGATGAAATTCAAGAGTGCTAAGGAGCAAATGAAAAGTGGAAGGAATTTATAAAAATATACAAACAAGGTGAGAAAAATTTGTACCAATAAGACAACATAGAGAAGTTGGAAAGCAGGACTGGTTTAACGATAGATGTGAAAAGGCTAGAACAAGAAAAGAGGATGCATGGAAGAGGTGGAGAAGGAAAAGACGGATTAAGCAGTGGGAAAGTTACAAAAGAGCAAGAAATGAATATGTGTTGATTAGAAGAGAAGAAAGAAAGAAACAAGAAAAGGATATAATTGATAAATGTAAAGACCAACCAAGGCTTTTTACAGACATGTGAACAACAACATCAAAAATAGAGAAAGTATTGAAAGTTTAGAAGTAAATGGAGTATGCAGTGAGGATCCCAGGAAATGGCAGAGGCTATGAATGGATGCTGGAAGGTATTCACAAAGGAGACTGCTTTTGACAAACCACTGGTAATGGAACAGAAAGGGATTATGAAGGAGTTTCAAGTAACTGTGGAGGAGATCAAGAATATGATGGGGAGTTTAGAAGTGAGAAAAGCTGTGGGACCTGATGGGGTATCAGGATGGATTTTAAGAGAATGCAGGAGCAACTGGCAGAAAAAGTTTGTGAAGTAATTGATGCCTCATTAAGGGAAGGTGTAGTGCCCCAAGACTGGAAAAGAGCTAACATTGTCCCAATCTATAAATCAGGTAACAAGAGAGACCCATTGAACTATAGACCAGTGTCACTTACAAGTGTGGTAGCTAAGATGTGTGAGAGGGTGGTGAAGAATAGATGGACAGACTTCTTGGAGAAAAATGACATACTTTGTGAGTGTCAATTTGGTTTTAGAAAAGGGCGTTCATGCACGACAAACCTGATATGTTACTATTCGAGGGTGATAGATGTAATACAGGAAAGAGATGGTTGGGCTGATGGAATATATCTGGATTTAAAAAAGGCCTTTGATAAGGTACCACACCAGAGACTGATCTGAAAACTTGAAATGGTAGGAGGAGTGCATGGCAGTTTACTAAAATGGATGGAAGACTTTTGGTAGGAAGAGAAATGAGAACAATAATTAAGGACAGACCATCAGAATGGGGCTTGGTGGAGAGTGGAGTTCCACAGGGATCAGTGTTGGCACCAGTAATGTTCGGTCTACATAAATGACATGGTGGATGGGGTGTCCAGTTATGTGAGCCTATTTGCAGACGATGCAAAATTGTTAAGAAAAGTGAGATGTGACAAAGATTGCGAACTACTCCAGGAAGACTTGGACAGAATATGGAAATGGAGCTGTACATGGCAAATGGAGTTCAACACGACAAAATGCAAGAAAATAGAGTTTGGCAAGAGTGAAAGAAGAATCAGGAGTATGTACAAGATAGGAAATGAAGACATAAAACCAGTCATGAAGAAAAGACCTTGGGGTGACAATTACCAATGACCTATCGCCAGAGAGACATATAAACAAAATAATTGGAGAAGTATTGAACTTATTGAGGAACATAAGAGTGGCGTCAGATATTTAGATGAAGAAATGATGAAGAAAATAATTACTGCAATGATAAGACCGAGGCTTGAATATGCAACAATACAGTGGGCTCGAACTTAAAGAAACACATAAGGAAACTAGAGAAAGTAAAGAGGGCTGCAACAAAATGGTGCCTGACTTAAGAGATTTGACTTATGAAGACAGACTGAAAAGAATGCAACTTCCGACCCTGGAAAACAGAAGAGAAAGGGGAGACCTGATAGCAATATACAGAGTGATGATTGGCATGGAAAAATGGATAGGGAAGATCTGTGTATGTGGAATGAAAGAATGTCGAGAGGGCATGGGAAAAACTAAAATGGCCACTTATAGGAGAGATGTGAAAAATATAGCTTCCTCATAGAAGGGTGGAAGCATGGAATAGTTTAGACGTGGAAGTGGTCAACAAGGAATATTCATGATTTTAAGAAAAGCTGGACATTAATAGATATGGAGACGGGACAACACGAGCATAGCTCTTTTCCGTATGTTACAATTAGGTAAATACAATTAGGTAAATACACACACACACACACACACACACACACACACACACACACACACACACACACACACACACACACACAGAGAGAGCAGCAGAGGAAGGACGCGATACGTCGTGAGAATCAGCTGATCTTCACTACCTTTGTTTGGGTTTACAGTGGCCTGGGCGATAAGTGTGGACTCATTTTTTTTCATGAATACAGTGTTAAATAATAATGAGTGAGAAAGATATTCCATCTAAATGCAGGTATGTGACAAGGAAAGAATGAAAGCTGATGATGACAATGTTGGTGAGGGAGGAGGAGAATTTGAAGGCTTTGATACGGCACAAACTTCACTATTTGATAGAGTCTTAACTATCGAACGTAAATTAGATAAATTGATAAAGGAGAGTATGGGAATGAAAGAGAATGAAGAACAGGATAAAGAGCTCCAGAAATTGAAAGAAAGGATAAAAAGAGTGGAAGAAAACGAAACTAGGCTAAGAACCGAAAATGAAGAATTAAAAGTCCAAATAGCGAACTATAAGAAATTGATGGAAGAAGGACTCGGTAAAGCCGAGAAAGAAAAAGAAAAGCTAAAAGATCTAGTTAACAAAGAAGAAGAAAGAGTACAAGACATGATTAAAAAAGAAGTACAAGCATGGAGAATCCAAGTTAAGAAAGACAAGGAATCATTTCAAGAGGTATTTCAAGAACAGTTAAAAGAAAGAGATGAAAATATGACAAGCAAAATGATATGTTCCAAAATATAGACCTAAACAAGAAGGAAAGAAAGATTGGTTTAATGCAAGATGTGCTAGGGCAAAGGAGAAACGAGATGGAGCATGGAAAAGGTGGAGAAGAAACAGAAATCCAGAAAATAAGGAAAACTTCAAAACAGCAAGAAATGAATATGCTAAGGTGAGAAAGGAAGAAGAAAAGAACTATGAAAAGGACATTGTGAAAAATGTAAGGAACAACCAAAATTGTTCTACAGATTCATAAATGGAAAAATAAGACAAAAAGAAACAATAGAAAGGTTAAAAGGAGAAAACGGAATGGTGGAAGACCCAAAAGTATGGCAGAACTGTTAAATAGTAAATTTCATGAGGTCTTTACTAAGGAATCCAAATTTGAAAGACCACAGGGTAATAGAGAGACTGTCTATATGAAAGAGATTAAAGTAACCAAGCTTGAAATAAAAAGTTGATGACGGAATTGGATGAGGAAAAGGCAATGGGACCGGATGAAGTCTCAGGCAGAATACTGAAAGAATGTAGGGAAGAACTAGCAAGTCCAATATACAACATCATAAAATGCTCAATAGAAAATGGAACAGTGCCAGTGGAGTGGAAAAGAGCTGAGGTGGTTCCCATATATAAGAGCGGAAGGAAGGAAGAACCTTTAAATTACAGACCGGTATCACTAACTAGTGTAATATGCAAGATGTGTGAAAAAGTAATAAAGAAGCAATGGATCGAGTTTCTTGAAGACAACAAAATATTATCAAATAGCCAATTTGGTTTTAGAAAAGGTCGGTCATGTGTGACAAATTTATTGAGTTTCTACTCTAGAATAGTTGATAGAGTACAAGAGAGAGAGGGATGGGTTGACTGTATTTATTTAGATCTAAAAAAGGCTTTTGATAAAGTGCCACATGAAAGATTACTATGGAAGTTAGAGGAGAAGGGTGGCTTAAAAGGAAGCACATTGAGATGGATGAAGAATTACTTAAGGGGGAGAGAAATAAGGACGATAGTTAAAGATATGAAGTCCAAGTGGAGAACAGTAGACAGCGGAGTGCCACGGGTCAGTATTGGCACCAATACTTTTTCTCGTATATATAAATGACATGCCAGAGGGAGTGAACAGCTACATAAATCTGTTTGTGGACGATGCGAAACTGTGCAGAGTCATTAAACAAAAAGAGGATTGTGAAATACTACAGGAAGACTTAAACAAGATCTGGAAATGGAGCAAAAAATGGGAGATGGAATTCAATGTGGACAAAAGCCATGTCATGGAAATGGGAAAAAGTGAAAGATGACCAGTGGGAATCTATAAGATGGGAGATGGAGTAGAACTAGAAAAAGTAAAAAGGAAAAGGACTTGGGAGTGACAATGGAAGAAAATAATCAACGGTTAGCCATATTGATAGAATTTTCAGAGAGACGATAATTTGCTAAGGAATATTGGAGTAGCATTTCACTATATGGACAAGGAAATGATGAAGAAATTGATAAGTACTAAAATAAGACCTAGATTGGAATATGCAGGAGTTGTGTGGACTCCCATAAAAGAAACACATAAGAAAATTAGAGAGACTACAAAAATGGCTACAAGAATGGTTCCAGAATTTAAAGGGATGGCATATGAGGAGAGACTAAAGGCAATGGATCTACCAACCTTGGAGCAGAGAAGAGAGAGAGGATCTGATACAAGTTTATAAATTGATTAACGGAATGGATGAAGTGGATAATGAGAAACTGATCCTGAGAGAAGAATATGACTTTAGAAGCACAAGATCGCATAGTAAGAAACTAAGGAAGGACGATGTCTGAGAGATGTTAAAAATTTAGTTTCCGCAAAGATGTGTTGAGACTTGGAACAGTTTGAGTGAGGAAGTGGTATCAGCAAAGAGTGTACATAGTTTTAAAGAAAAATTGGATAAGTGTAGATATGGAGACGGGACCACATGAGCATAAAGCCCAGGCCCTGTAAAACTACAACTAGGTAAATACAACTAGGTAAATACACAGATTTAGAAAAAAAAAAATATAAAATATAGACCAAAAAGAGAAAAAGAAGAAATGAAATCAGTCAAAGACCTACTGAAGAACCTAAACGACGAAGATAGGCAGAACTTGGAAGAGGAAGTAGAAGAAATAAACAGAATGGGACCATATCAAGAAGGAAAATGAGACCAATTAAAATACTACTAAAATCACAAGCAGCAACAGAAGAAATATTATATAGAACAACAAAACTTAGAGAAACAGAAAGCTGCAAGGATATCTATATAAAGAAAAATAGAAATGAGGAAGAAAGGAAGAGATACAATGAACTGGCAGCAGCAGTAAGGAAAAGAATAATGAAAGGTCAGAAGAGGAGAAGAAGGCATTTTTGGAGAATTCTAGGAGACAGGATAAGGAAATGGTATATAAACGAGAAGGAAGAGAAAAAGTGGAACAAGTTTAACTAAAATGATAAAGGCAAAAGACTAAAATGATGTATACGAACATAGATGGGGTTTTATCAAGTAAATTAGAATTAAGAGATTACATAAGGAAAGAAAATCCAGATATTGTATGCCTGGCTGAAACAAAACTAAATAAGGCAATCAAAATAGACTTGGACAATAGGTATAATGTATGGAGAAGAGACAGAGTGGGTAAAGGAGGAGGAGGAGTCATGATTATGTTAAGGAAAGAGATAGTGATAAATGAAATGGAATGTGGGAAGGAAAAGCAGAAGTATTGTATATTAAGATGCATATTAATAAAAAGAGATAACAATCATTGTAACATATGTGCCACCAAAACAAATTCATGGACCAATCAAGAATATAAAGACATGATAGATGACACAATAAGGAGTCTAATGAGAATCGTTAAAGAAAGGAGAAAAGTGATATTAGTAGGAGATTTCAACTGTAAAGAAGTGGACTGGGAAAATTATGAAAGTGGTATGGGGAAGAAGCCTGGGAGAAAGATTCTGAACCTAATGATAGACAATATGATGGACCAGAGAGTAAAGGAATGCACAAGATTCAGAGGAAATGACGAGCTGGCGAGATTGGACCTAGTTTTACAAGGGTATACAAATGAATGATGATATAAGATATAAGTGCCCATTGGGAAAGAGTGACCATGCAATATTAGAAATAGATATAGAAGAGGAAAGGAAGATAGAGACGATTCATACAAAGGAGACCGATTAAATTACAGAAAGGCTGATATTGAGAATCTCAAGAACTATTTTAAAACGTAGACTGGGAGGAGATGGAAAACTCAGAGACAATGCAAGACAAATATAACTTATTTTTGGAAATATACAAAACAGGAGTCAGGAATATGTCCCAAAATATAGACCTAAAGAAGAAGGAAAGAAAGATTGGTTTAATGCAAGGTGTGCAAGGCAAAGGAGAAAAGAGATGGAGCATGGAAAAGGTGGAGGAGAAATAGAATCCAGCAAATAAGGAAAACTTCAAAGCAGCAAGAAATGAATATGTTAAGGTGAGGAAGGAAGAGGAAAAGAACTTGAAAAGACATTGTCGAAAAATGTAAGGAGCAACCAAAATTGTTCTATAGATTCATAAATGGAAAAATTAGGCAAAAGAAACAATAGAAAGGTTAAAAGGAGAGAACGGGATGGTGGAAGACCCAAAAGTATGGCAGAACTATTAAATAAAAATTCCAGGAGGTCTTTACTAAGGAATCCAAATTTGAGAGGCCACAGGGTAATAGAGAGACAATCTATATGAAAGAGATTAAAGTAACCAAGCTTGAAATAAAAGAGTTAATGAAGGAACTGGATGAAGAGAAGGCAATGGGACCGGATGAAGTCTCAGGCAGAATACTGAAAGAATGTAGGAAGAACTAGCAAGTCCTATATACAACATCATAAAATGCTCAATAGAAAATGGAACAGTGCCAGTAGAATGGAAAAGAGCTGAGGTGGTTCCCATATATAAGAGCGGAAGGAAGGAAGAACCTTTAAATTACAGACCGGTATCACTAACTAGTGTAATATGCAAGATGTGTGAAAGAATAATAAAGAAACAATGGATCGAGTTCCTTGAAGACAACAAATTAATATCAAATAGCCAATTTGGTTTTAGAAAAGGACGGTCTTGTGTAACTAATTTATTGAGTTTCTATTCTAGAATAGTTGATAGAGTACAAGAGAGAGAGGATGGGTTGACTGCATTTATTTGGATTTAAAAAAGGCGTTTGACAAAGTGCCACATGCAAGATTACTGTGGAAGTTAGAGGAGAAGGGTGGCTTAAAAGGAAGCACATTGAGATGGATAGAAAATTATTTGAGGGGAGAGAAATAAGGACGGTAGTTAAAGATATGAAGTCCAAGTGGAGAGCAGTAGAAAGCGGAGTGCCACAGGGTCAGTATTGGCACCAATACTTTTCCTCATTTATATTAACGACATGCCAGAAGGAGTGAACAGCTACATAAATTTGTTTATGGATGATACGAAACTGTGCAGAGTTATAAAGCAAAAGGAGGATTGTGAAATACTGCAAGAAGACCTAAATAAGATCTGGGAATGGAGTAAAAGTGGGAAATGGAATTCAATGTGAACAAAAGCCATGTCATGGAAATGGGAAAGAGTGAAAGACGACCTGTGGGAATCTATAAGATGGGAGATGGAGTAGAACTGGAGAAAGTCAAAAGGAAAAGGACTTAGGAGTGACGATGGAAGAAAACAATCAACCAGTAAGCCATATTGATAGAATTTTAGAGAAACATATAATTTGCTAAGGAATATTGGAGTAGCATTTCACTACATGGACAAAGAAATGATGAAGAAATTGATAAGTACTATAATAAGACCCAGATTGGAATATGCAGGAGTAGTGTGGACCCCTCATAAAAAGAAACACATAAGGAAATTGGAGAGGCTACAAAAATGGCTACAAGAATGGTTCCAGAATTTGAAGGGATGACATATGAGGAGAGACTAAAGGCTATGGATCTACCAACCCTGGAACAAAGAAGGAGAGAGGAGACCTGATACAAGTTTATAAATTGATCAACGGAATGGACCAAGTGGATAATGAGAAACTGATCCTGAGAGAAGAATATGACATCCAAGCACAAGATCGCATAGTAAAAAGCTGAGAAAGGAAGATGTCTGAGAGATATTAAAAAATATAGTTTCCTGCAGAGATGTATTGAGACGTGGAACAGTTTAGATGAAGAAGTAGTGTCTGCAACGAGTGTGCACACTTTTAAAGTAAGATTGGTACTAAGTGTAGATATGGAGACGGGGCCACACGAGCATAAAGCCCAGGCCCTGTAAAACTACAACTAGGTAAATACAACTAGGTAAATACACACACACACACACACACACACACACACACACACACACACACACACACACACACACACACACACACACACACACACACACACACACACACACACACACACACGGTAGCTCAGTGGTTAGGCGCTGGCTTTACAAGCCAGATGGATTTGATTCTGCCGGTGGAGATATTTGGGTGTGTCTCCTGTAGCCTGTTCACTGTAGCCCTGTTCACCTAGCAGTGAGTAGGTACAGGATGTAAATCGAGGAGTTGTGACCTTGTTGTCCCGGTGTGTGGTGTGTGCCTGGTCTCAGACCTATCCCAAGATCGGAAATAATGAGCTCTGAGCTCGTTCCGTAGGGTAATGTCTGGCTGTCTCGTCAGAGACTGCAGCAGATGAAACAATGAATTACACACACAGGACAATACATAGACCAGTGTAAGGAACCCAAAAGAAAAATGATTGAATTACCCTGAGAGGTGACATAACAGGGCCCAGAGAAAAGGTGTCCAAATACTGATGAGTAATATCCCTAAGATAAAAAGAAGCAAAAGTGGACTTACTCTTCCAGGTTTCTGCCTGAAACTCTGAATCTCCTTGAACAAGGCACTCATTGCCACTGCTCTAAGTTTATGTGCCTTCACTAGAACTGAGCGCATGTCCACCTCAGAAACATCCTCATGTGCACGCTAGATAACCTGACATATACAGTGGGAAATAGTATGAGGGGGCACCACACGGCGAGGCTCAGGAACAGTTACAAAAAGGCGGGAGCATCTAGAATGACAGTCCTTGGTCCTACGAAGGTACTCCCTGACAGCTCTGACTGGGCATAAAAGCCTACCTTCTTCTGAGTCAACAATGTACTCTGTAACATCAGGTTTGGTAAAGTCGGACTGAGATTCATCACATGGGAGTTGAGTCTTTGCCAGAAAATCATGGGCTCGAGAAAAGTCATAGAAGATCAACCCTTAGAGTGACTAATTTCTGCTGAAAGTCCATGCATTTTGCTAACCTGATGAGGAGATGCTAAAGAAAAAAAAACAAAGATTTTTAGTGGAATGTCTCTAAATGAAGCTAAACGATGAGGCTCATAAGGGGACTTCATTAAAGTACGTAAAACTAAAGACAAATTCCACACAGAAATGCGTGGTGAACAGGGAGGAGCTGACTTGGCAAATCCCTGAAACAGCTGACAGATCCAATTCCTGTGAGATATCTAAGCTAGCCTGATGGAAAATGGGGCCCAAAGCTGAACAGTACAGGCAACCCCCGTTTAACGAAGGTTCACACAACGAAATTTCGCTATAATGAAGGTTTCATTTTACTACCATCTGCTCGTTTAATGAACACAAAACTCGCTTTAACGAAGTTTTATCCAGGTAATTTTTTTTCCAAATTTGAAAGCCCTACCGTATCATGCAAGCTGACAGGCTTTTGAATACATCAGGAGCTGCTGGTACTAAGGCCTGCCTCAGGAGAAATCCTGAGACACCTGTAGAATAAAGATCAAGATCAAGCCTCTCGTGGACAACACAGGCTCTGCCGATACAAAGGCCTGACTCAGAAGAAATTCTGTGTCACCTGTAGCATCAAGATCAAGATCAAGATCACACGCACCACTCACTGCCCAGTCAAAACATAACAGCGTCACCAGCAGCTCATCTTCCTTAGTTCAACTTACCACCAAAACGCCCTGCAATGTGGCCCTAACGTTCCTAAGAAGACCAGGAAGTGTCTTACTCTCGAAGTGAAGCTGGGTATTATTCACAGACAAGAAAAAGGCCAAAAAACTAATAACATTGCTTCCCACCATGGCTTGACTCCATCTACTGTCTACTATATTCAAGTCAAGAGACTCTATTAGGAAGGCTAGTGAGACCTCATTTTCCTTGCAAGCTAAAAGAACCACCAGAACTCGTGACTCTACAATAGATAAAATGGAAAGCCTTGTGGAAATGTGGTACATAAGTTTTGTATGTGGTACCATGATGCGTACTTTGTTTACATTCCACAGGTTGCCAGTTAGTGTATTTCCCGTTTCACTCTCCCTCCCTTCATAAAGTTAAGATCATCAACATTATAAAGTTATGTACATACATACATTAGTGTACATTATAATGACTTAAATTAAACTACCTAAATGTTTAACTTCATAATTTTTACTTTCATTAAACCTTTTACTGTACTATGATGCACTCTCGCTTTGTTTACTCTCAATGGAAGTTCAAATCAGGGGTTAAACTTGTTATAATCGGTTCGCTTAATGAAGTTTCGCTTAACGAAGTGTTTTTAAGGAACGTAACCCCTTCGTTAAACGGGGGTTGCCTGTACATCCTAATGGACGGCAAGGACAAATGCTTTGTGTCTGTCCCAAAGAAAAATAAAAAAGTCTGTTAAGTCTATCACAGAGGCCGAGAGAGGATGACAACCCCTCCACTCCCACCAACCACCCAACCACAGAAGACGGATCACTTTGCCTGATAAACTCTGGCAGAGGACTGTCTGGCCGGAACAACCATAAATCTAGTAGTTTTCCGTGGAAAGCTTCTCTACTGAAGAGATGTTCCAGAGTCTCCACACGTGAAGGTGAAAAGCCCCTGGAGACTTGTGAAAGTGGTGGTGATGAGGCTGGTGGAGCCAAGAGGCCCATGGAGGCAACACTCAAGGATTGCCCACTTGCAGATTTAGAAGCAGAGGAAACCAGTCTACCTGATACCACTGCGGGGCAATCAGTCATGGGAACGCAAGCAGACCCTCTGATCCAAACCAACATCTGACAAATCAGAGAAAAGGGAAGAAAGGTATTCAGATCTAAGCCCTCCTATGGAAAGGCAAACGCATCCTCTTTCCAAGCTCCCGGGTCTGGCAGGAGACACACATACAGAGATAACTGGTGATTTAAGGCCATTGCAAACAGATCCACCTATGGCACATCCCACACCTGGAAGACCTGCCTGCACACTACTGGATGTAGGGTCCACTCTGATCCCACACACTCACGACTGAGGACATCTGCCACTGCATTGTGCCATCCTGGTACAGGTGTCCCTCGGTTAACGATCGACTACTTAACGATATTTCGCTCATACGATCCCTCCAAATTAATCCCTATTTTTTGGTTAACGATCGCCAAAATTGTTAACGATCGGATTGACCATCGCAATCGCGATCGCAATCGCGATCGCAGCGCCTCCATCCACCCGCGGCCCGTGCAGTAAACACACCACAGTCTTTCCCGCTGTTTTGATTGTGCAACAACAACTCTATCACGCCGCTCTAAACTTTTTGTGCTTATTTGTGATCAAGTGAACTTAGTGATGGCTTCCAAGCGACCCAACGATTGTTCTCCACCGGGAGATAAGGCTAAAAATCGAGAAAGAGCATTGGCCTTGATATTAAGTTGAACATTGTGACTCGTCATGAGGGTGGTGAAGGGTAAACTCTATTGCTCGTGCCCTTGGTTTATCTCAATCAACTGTATCAACAGTTCTCCAGAAAAAGTACAAGTGAAGCAGCAGGCCAACCAAGTCACAAACCTGCACAAACACACAACAACTCGTAACAGGGAACCGATTATGGAAAAATTGGAACGTTTTTGAGGCTATGGATTGAAGACCACACACACAGCATGCCTCTTTCTACCCAACTCGTTACTACTAAGGCACTGAGCCTGTGGGAGGACCTGAAACCAGAATTCAACATAGGCGAGACAGTGTCCTTCAAGGCCAGTAAGGGTGGTTTGAACGTTTCAAACATCGTGGAGTCTACACAACCTCAAGGTTAGTGGGAGGCAGCGAGTTCGGATCAACCGCTGCAAACGCCTTCAAGCCTTTGCTTAAAGAGCGATCGAGGAAGGAGGTTATTCAGCCAAGCAGGTTCTAAACTTTGACGAGACAGGCCTGTATTGGAAGAAGATGTCATCGAGAACGTTTATAGCAAAGGAGGAGAAGTCGGCACCAGGATTCAAGGCATCTAAAGACAGGTTAACATTATTGGTGGGGGAATGTCACTGGTGATCTTAAGCTTAAACCATGCCTTATTTACCATTCCCAAAACCCAAGAGCTCTGTCTGGCTATATTAAGGAATATTTGCCCGTAGTATGGAAGGCAAACAAAAGGGTGGATGACGACTGTTATCATGCAAAGTTACGTGACAGGATACCTCTCCAAATTCCTAAAAGAATATGCTGCCCAAAACAACATTGCTAACAGATTTCTCTTGCTGTGTGACAACGCCCCCAGCCACCCAGAGAGCATGAATGACTGGGCAGATAATATTGAGGTCATGTTTATGCCCCAAACACAACTGCCCTCATCCAGCCGATGGACCAAGGAGTCATCGCTACTTTCAAGGCCTATTACCAGCGGCGCACCATGAAACAGCTGTTGGCCTGCATTGACACCCTGACAAGCCGACCATGAAACAATTTTGGAAGGATTATAACATTAAAAGGATCGACAACATCGACGAGTCATGGAAGGAGGTGTCCAAGTCGGCAATGAATGGATGTTGGCGTAATTTGTGGCCTGAGTGCGTGGAACGAAACAGGAAGTCCCTGTCGATGTTACAGCAGTAAGGAAAGACATCGTTCATATCTCCCATAAGGCAGGCTTCAATGAGGTGGACGAGAATGACGTACAAGAACTGCTGGACAGTCATTCTGAGCCTCTCTCCAACGACGACCTCATGGAGTTGGAGAAACAAAATACTTTGGAGGAAATGGAGGAGGACAAGGAGCCTGAAAGAACCCTCTCCGTCAAGATTTTCGAGGAGATTTTAATCATATTAACCAGGCCATACATCTTCTCCAGGAGAATGACCCCAACCCAAACCAAGTAATGGCGTGACTAATGCTATAGAAAATGACATGAAAGTGTATAAAGAACTATTTGAGGCAAAGAAAAGGATGGCAAAACAGACAGTCATCTCATCTTTCTTCAAACCACTCACCGCCCAAGCAACCCCATCCACATCCCAAGCAACCCCATCTACCGATCAAGCAACTCCATCCACCTCCCAAGCTACCCCATCCACCTCAAAAGCAATCCCATCTACTTCCATAGGAGTCATCTCGTCGTACTTCAAAGTTCGTCCTGCTACCTCGAAAAAAACTCCACCCACTTCCAAAACAACTCCATCCACCTCCAAAACAACTCCACCCACATCCAATCTATCCTTCACATCCACCGTAACCTTGAGTGACGATGAGGAGAGCCTGGATGACCCACCCCCACTGGAAAACGTATTCTCTCAAGAATTTGAAGGGTTTGAAGCAGCTGACCGAGTTTGGGTCGGGTGTGGGCATGATGAGATTTAATCCTCCAAGGCCCTGTGTCCTCGGGGCACAAAACAACACACTACGCATATCACATCCACTCCTCAAGGTAAGTACTACCAATTCTAAAGGTGTAAATAACAACTAACAACATAGAAAGTGTCGTTTATTTACGCATCGCGAAATACATGTATGTAGTTGATAATTTCAAATCCCTCAGTTAGCGATCGTTTCGGTTAGCGATCTGTTTTTGGGAAACGTAACCCTATCGTTAACCAAGGGATACCTGTACAAACCTGGCACGAAGAGAGACCGAGCTGTCCTCGCACCACCGGAGAATGTTCCTTGCTCGACCCGACAGAGACTTGGACCGAGTGGCCTCTGAGTTCCATAAATAGGCCACCACTGAAAACCACTGTGCCTTACAATTCCAGCTGAAAGGACTGCTTCTCTCACTGCTATTGTTTTGTCCCTCTGTCATGGGATACAAGTGCTGCACCCACCTCAGGACATGGCCTCGTCTTTGTAAGGTTTGGGTTTGTAAGGCTGTGTGTCTTGGGGAGTGAAAGTTGTTTTTACAGGTGAGGTCATCCTCCTATACTTGGGATTCAGTTCTTAAGCAATAATTAATAATTATGGCCAGTAATATGTGTATTAATAAATATAATTTTTTAATGTAAAATCCATTTTTATCTACATACTTACCAATAATTATTAATTGTAATTGAGTTTCCCTTCCTCCCTCCCCTCTATGATCTTTTAAGCTAGAGGCAAATGAGGGAATTAGTTTGGGAGTAGAAAACAGGCTGGGTGTCTTCTCAAAGAAAACAAGAAAGAGCAACTCAAGTATTTTTGTTTATATATCTTGAGCCGTTAGACATGGTTTAAGCAATAATTAATGATTATGGGTAAGTACTATGTAGATAAAAATGGATTTTACTTTAAAAAATCCTATTTTCCCCTATATATATATTTTCATGATTTAATATTTCCTAAACGTGCTTTGTGGGTCCACCTGGCATTGCAGCCTTTAATTAGGAAGGAAAGAGCATCACCAGCGAGGAACCCGGCTATCCTCCTCTAGATCTGATGACCAACAGACACTCGACTCAGACCTATAGACCTTGGAGCCAGGTGTGTGTGAAAAATGGCGCACTTTTTCAAAACCACTAACTTGTGACTCCAGGTGGAGGCACGTTCCCATTAAAGGGTTCAGGAAAGTGAAAATCTGGTAACAGATTCTGGATAAAAAAAAATGTGTGCTGATTTTTAGGATGAAAGAAGATAGATGACTTGCCACATAGGTATGAAACAGAAGAGAGAGCCAATATTACAAAGATACCAATGGAAGTTAAGAATGATGACAGCAACCTGGAAAATGAACTTGAGGAATCTTGGAGAATAATAATAGCCAGGGAAATCACGGCCATTGAAAATAAAGTTTAAGTCACAAGTAGATGCTGTAGAAACATTAGCAGAGGCGAGTAAACAGATAAGAAAGGAAGAGTACAAATTTTGTTGCCCTTGGCTGGTACTCTCTCTTATTTAAAGACTGAAAAAGAGCTAATATAGTTACAATTAACAGAGGTGGTAAGAGGGAGGATACAATAAATTATAGACCTGTATCATTGACAAGTGTGATGGCCAAGATGTGTGAAAGAGCAGTCAAAGACAAGTCAATGGAGTATTTTGAGACCAGTAATTAAGTGACAGTTTGGCTTTTGGAAGGGATGTTCATGTACAACTAACTTAATATGTATCTATTCAAGAGTTATTTATATAATACAAGAAAGAGACTGTTTACTTGGATGTGAAGAAAGTGTTCAACAAAGTTCCTCAGAAAAGACTTGTGTGGAAAGTCAGGGAAGGAGGCAGCTTAAGAGGAAGATTGCTAGTATGGATGGGGGATTTTCTGAAGGACAGGGAGATGAGAACTGTCATTAGAGACAAAACATTACATTTAAGAGTTTACAGTGGGGTTCTTCAGGGATCAGTTTTGGGCCCAGTAATATATACAATGTACATAAATGATATAGCTGAAGAGGTAGAAACTTACATAAGTCTGCTGATGATGCAAAGATCCAGAAATAGATGAAGGAAAATGAGGACTGTGACTTACTCCAAGAGGGCTTAAAATCTACACATGGAGTAAGAAATGTAAAATGAAATTCAATGCAAAAAAATTATTGGAGTTTGAGAAAAGCAAAAAATAGACCATTTAGAGTTGATGAATTAGGGAAAAAAAACATTCAGAATAGAAACATGGAGAAAAGCTTATGAGTAATTGTTATGGATGATGTATCACCGGGAAAACACATAAGTAAAATTGTTGAGGAAACTTGTAATTTACCCAAGAAAATAAGAGTGACATTTTCATACATTGATGAGGATATGATGACAAAGATTATTGTAACTAGGATACATCTAAGGTTGGAATATGCATTAGTGGTTTGCTCATTGAATCGGAAGGATATTAGAATGCTAGAGAGAATCCAGTAAGCTGCAACAAATATGGTTGCAAGTGTGAAAGACCTCACTTATGAGGAGAGATTGTTAAGGTTGGATCTTATATCCCTGGAACAGAGAAGAAGGAGAGATGTGATTTCAACATTTAGACTAATAAAAGGAATCGACAAGTATGACAGAGAAGAACTGGTAATGCGTGATGAGTGATCCATGATGGGGCACAGGGAGAAACTGAAGAAGGGTACATGCAGGAGGGACGTGAAGAAATTCAGTTTTCTCACAGAACTGCCAAAGCTTGAAATGCATTAGATAAAGAAGTGACTGAAGTGACAATAATACATAACTTTAAGATCAAGTTGGATAATTTTTGGGATAACAGTGACGGAACAGCACGAGCATAGCTGCTATGCTCTTTTTTTATTTTTTTTTATTTACTTTAATTTTACTTTTTTATACCGTGTGGGGTTTACATGGGAATTTACGGGCTAAAAGGGGTACTTTTTTGGGTAACTCCTATCTAAAAGCCCACCTGCTAGGAAACAATTAGGTAAATGTAACTAGCTAAATACACCTACCCTAAGATTAATTTATTAACATGGGCCTCTACAAAGGAAAATGACCCTCACTTACTAGCAGTGTATAAGGGTGAATTATGCAACCAGACTTTGTTTCTTCTGACACACTATTCTAAATTTCTACATCTAATATACTTAGATAGGAATGGTAATACAAAGATAAGTTATTAGTTTGGGTATTATGAGATGGAAAAACAGTAAGAAAGTCTATATGATAATTGCTACAAACGCTGTATCTTGAAAACCTGCTTATCCTCCTGACTTGGTGACATATGTTGATTTTTTCTTGGCAGGCGGTGGCCATTGCTACAGCTGGAGGGGGCTCTCTTGGGGTATCATCGACTGCTTCTACAACAGGCGTCACCCAACACACTCCTCAGAACGTCATCATCGTCTCCAATGTGAGAGAGGGTCTTGCTGTAAGGTCCCCATGTAATGTACTGGTGGTGCTGGACATTGGGTATATGGAGTTGTCTGTGTCAGTCAAAACACATTGAATCATAATATGAAACACTTCTACAATACCTATATTGCTTACTAATACAGTGGTGCCTTACAATAATGGGCCTCACAGTAACAGATTTCACTCAGTAATGGACTGGTCAGACACTAACCATTTTTTTTATACTGTTATGGCAGTTTTTTCCCATTCCCATGAATCCAAAGTTCCTGAGTGGCCATGTGAACAAATTCACATATGATACAATAAAAAGCAAAAACGTTATGCCAGATACCATTGTGACTTATTTTGTTAGTCTACAATTTACAAAACTTGTAATAAGTGGAGAGTGGCTACTGCTTGTCTGTGGGGATCACCACATGGTGATTTGTGGTCCCAGGTTGGTTGGACCTGTGGCCTGTTGAAGCAATGCATATATGCATTTTTGTTTGAATGTTGTTGCAAGATAATGATAATTACACACACACACACACACACACACAACACACACACACACACACACACACACACACACACACACACACACACACACACACACACACACACACACACACACACACACACACACACACACACACACACACACACACACACACACACACACACACACACACACACACACACACACACACACACACACACACACACACACACACACACACACACACACACACACACACACACACACACACACACACACACATACACACACACAACACACAACACACACACACACACACACACACACACACACACACACACACACACACACACACACACACACACACACACACACACACACACCTAGGTAAATACCACTAGGTAAATACACACAGTTTGAGTGAGGAAGTGGTGTCAGCAACGAGTGTGCATAGTTTTAAAGAAAAATTGGATAAGTGTAGATATGGAGATGGGGCCACGAGCATAAAGAGGCCCTGTAAAACTACAACTAGGTAAATACAACTAGGTAAATACACACACACACACACACACACACACACACACACACACACACACACACACACACACACACACACACACACACACACGATGAGCGAATGTAATGTATTCCAACATAAATGGAGTGATATCGGGATTTTAGAACTCAACGATTACTTGAGGGACAAGAACCCAGATATTGTGGGTCTTACTGAAACAAAACTGAGAGAGGGAGAAGACCTGATGATGGTTGGAGAAGGAAATATAATGTTTGGAAAAGAAATAGAGTAGGTAAGATGGGAGGAGGAGTGATGTTGCTGGTTAAAAAGATATAAAGGTGGATCAAGTGAAAGAAGGTATGGGAAAGGCAGAAGTGCTAAAGATCAGAGCAGAAACTAATGAAGGAAAAAGAGGCACTACATAGTGGTGTACGTACCACCTAAGACAAATGCATGGTCAGTACAGGAATATGAAGAAATGATAAGTGATACAGGAACATGTCTGGAAGAAATGTTGGGTGGCTGTGAACGAACTATAATGATGGGAGATTTTAATTGTAAAGAGGTGTGTTGGGAGGACTGGTCAATGGAAGGATCAGAGACAACATGGGGAAATACACTATTGACACTGGCAATGGAAAATGTGTTAACTCAGTGGGTCAAAGAAGATACTAGGTTTGGAGGAGAGGGAGCATCGTCAAGACTGGACTTGGTCTTTAGTACAGAGCCAATGGTCATTGAGGAGATGAGGGTGGAGTGCCCTTTAGCAAAGAGTGATCATGCAGTTTTGGAGTTCAAGGTGATAGATGAAGAGAAATCTAGAAGAAATGAAGAATATAAAGTGGGAAGATGGAATTATGCCAAGACAGATTTTGGAAACCTAAAGAAATTCTTTCAAGAGACAAATTGGATGAAATTCAAGAGTGCTAAGGAGCAAATGAAAAGTGGAAGGAATTTATAAAAATATACAAAGAAGGTGAGAAAAATTTGTACCAATAAGACAACATAGAGAAGTTGGAAAGCAGGACTGGTTTAACGATAGATGTGAAAAGGCTAGAACAAGAAAAGAGGATGCATGGAAGAGGTGGAGAAGGAAAAGACGGATTAAGCAGTGGAAAGTTACAAAAGAGCAAGAAATGAATATGTGTTGATTAGAAGAGAAGAAAGAAAGAAACAAGAAAAGGATATAATTGATAAATGTAAAGACCAACCAAGGCTTTTTACAGACATGTGAACAACAACATCAAAAATAGAGAAAGTATTGAAAGTTTAGAAGTAAATGGAGTATGCAGTGAAGATCCCAGGAAATGGCAGAGGCTATGAATGGATGCTTTGGAAGGTATTCACAAAGGAGACTGCTTTTGACAAACCACTGGTAATGGAACAGAAAGGGATTATGAAGGAGTTTCAAGTAACTGTGGAGGAGATCAAGAATATGATGGGGAGTTTAGAAGTGAGAAAAGCTGTGGGACCTGATGGGGTATCAGGATGGATTTTAAGAGAATGCAGGAGCAACTGGCAGAAAAAGTTTGTGAAGTAATTGATGCCTCATTAAGGGAAGGTGTAGTGCCCCAAGACTGGAAAAGAGCTAACATTGTCCCAATCTATAAATCAGGTAACAAGAGAGACCCATTGAACTATAGACCAGTGTCACTTACAAGTGTGGTAGCTAAGATGTGTGAGAGGGTGGTGAAGAATAGATGGACAGACTTCTTGGAGAAAATGACATACTTTGTGAGTGTCAATTTGGTTTTAGAAAAGGGCGTTCATGCACGACAAACCTGATATGTTACTATTCGAGGGTGATAGATGTAATACAGGAAAGAGATGGTTGGGCTGATGGAATATATCTGGATTTAAAAAAGGCCTTTGATAAGGTACCACACCGGAGACTGATCTGGAAACTTGAAATGGTAGGAGGAGTGCATGGCAGTTTACTAAAATGGATGGAAGACTTTTGGTAGGAAGAGAAATGAGAACAATAATTAAGGACAGACCATCAGAATGGGGCTTGGTGGAGAGTGGAGTTCCACAGGGATCAGTGTTGGCACCAGTAATGTTCGGTCTACATAAATGACATGGTGGATGGGGTGTCCAGTTATGTGAGCCTATTTGCAGACGATGCAAAATTGTTAAGAAAAGTGAGATGTGACAAAGATTGCGAACTACTCCAGGAAGACTTGGACAGAATATGGAAATGGAGCTGTACATGGCAAATGGAGTTCAACACGACAAAATGCAAGAAAATAGAGTTTGGCAAGAGTGAAAGAAGAATCAGGAGTATGTACAAGATAGGAAATGAAGACATAAAACCAGTCATGAAGAAAAGACCTTGGGGTGACAATTACCAATGACCTATCGCCAGAGAGACATATAAACAAAATAATTGGAGAAGTATTGAACTTATTGAGGAACATAAGAGTGGCGTCAGATATTTAGATGAAGAAATGATGAAGAAAATAATTACTGCAATGATAAGACCGAGGCTTGAATATGCAACAATACAGTGGGCTCCGAACTTAAAGAAACACATAAGGAAACTAGAGAAAGTACAGAGGGCTGCAACAAAAATGGTGCCTGACTTAAGAGATTTGACTTATGAAGACAGACTGAAAAGAATGCAACTTCCAACCCTGGAAAACAGAAGAGAAAGGGGAGACCTGATAGCAATATACAGTGATGATTGGCATGGAAAAAATGGATAGGGAAGATCTGTGTATGTGGAATGAAAGAATGTCGAGAGGGCATGGGAAAAAACTAAAAATGGCCACTTATAGGAGAGATGTGAAAAAATATAGCTTCCCTCATAGAAGGGTGGAAGCATGGAATAGTTTAGACGTGGAAGTGGTCAACGCAAGGAATATTCATGATTTTAAGAAAAAGCTGGACATTAGTAGATATGGAGACGGGACAGTACGAGCATAGCTCTTTTCCCGTATGTTACAATTAGGTAAATACAATTAGGTAAATACACACACACTAGAAGAAATGAAGAATATAAAGTGGGAAGATGGAATTATGCCAAGACAGATTTTGGAAACCTAAGGAAATTCTTTCAAGAGACAAATTGGATGAAATTCAAGAGTGCTAAGGGAGCAAATGAAAAGTGGAAGGAATTTATAAAAATATACAAAGAAGGTGAGAAAAAATTTGCACCAATAAGACAACATAGAGAAGTTGGAAAGCAGGACTGGTTTAACGATAGATGTGAAAAGGCTAGAACAAGAAAAGAGGATGCATGGAAGAGGTGGAGAAGGAAAAGACGGATTAAGCAGTGGGAAAGTTACAAAAGAGCAAGAAATGAATATGTGTTGATTAGAAGAGAAGAAAGAAAGAAACAAGAAAAGGATATAATTGATAAATGTAAAGACCAACCAAGGCTTTTTACAGACATGTGAACAACAACATCAAAAATAGAGAAAGTATTGAAAGTTTAGAAGTAAATGGAGTATGCAGTGAGGATCCCAGGAAATGGCAGAGGCTATGAATGGATGCTTTCGGAAGGTATTCACAAAGGAGACTGCTTTTGACAAACCACTGGTAATGGAACAGAAAGGGATTATGAAGGAGTTTCAAGTAACTGTGGAGGAGATCAAGAATATGATGGGGAGTTTAGAAGTGAGAAAAGCTGTGGGACCTGATGGGGTATCAGGATGGATTTTAAGAGAATGCAGGAGCAACTGGCAGAAAAAGTTTGTGAAGTAATTGATGCCTCATTAAGGGAAGGTGTAGTGCCCCAAGACTGGAAAAGAGCTAACATTGTCCCAATTTATAAATCAGGTAACAAGAGAGACCCATTGAACTATAGACCAGTGTCACTTACAAGTGTGGTAGCTAAGATGTGTGAGAGGGTGGTGAAGAATAGATGGACAGACTTCTTGGAGAAAATGACATACTTTGTGAGTGTCAATTTGGTTTTAGAAAAGGGCGTTCATGCACGACAAACCTGATATGTTACTATTCGAGGGTGATAGATGTAATACAGGAAAGAGATGGTTGGGCTGATGGAATATATCTGGATTTAAAAAGGCCTTTGATAAGGTACCACACCGGAGACTGATCTGGAAACTTGAAATGGTAGGAGGAGTGCATGGCAGTTTACTAAAATGGATGGAAGACTTTTTGGTAGGAAGAGAAATGAGAACAATAATTAAGGACAGACCATCAGAATGGGGCTTGGTGGAGAGTGGAGTTCCACAGGGATCAGTGTTGGCACCAGTAATGTTTGCGGTCTACATAAATGACATGGTGGTCCAGTTATGTGAGCCTATTTGCAGACGATGCAAAATTGTTAAGAAAAGTGAGATGTGACAAAGATTGTGAACTACTCCAGGAAGACTTGGACAGAATATGGAAATGGAGCTGTACATGGCAAATGGAGTTCAACACGACAAAATGCAAGAAATTAGAGTTTGGCAAGAGTGAAAGAAGAATCAGGAGTATGTACAAGATAAGAAATGAAGACATAAAAACCAGTCATGAAGAAAAAGACCTTGGGGTGACAGTTACCAATGACCTATCGCCAGAGAGACATATAAACAAAATAATTGGAGAAGTATTGAACTTATTGAGGAACATAAGAGTGGCATTCGTATATTTAGATGAAGAAATGGTGAAGAAAATAATTACTGCAATGATAAGAGTGGGCTCCGAACTTAAAGAAACACATAAGGAAACTAGAGAAAGTACAGAGGGCTGCAACAAAAATGGTGCCTGACTTAAGAGATTTGACTTATGAAGACAGACTGAACAGAATGCAACTTCCGACCCTGGAAAACAGAAGAGAAAGGGGAGACCTGATAGCAATATACAGAGTGATGATTGGCATGGAAAAAATGGATAGGGAAGATCTGTGTATGTGGAATGAAAGAGTGTCGAGAGGGCATGGAAAAAAACTAAAAATGGCCACTTATAGGAGAGATGTGAAAAATATAGCTTCCTCATAGAAGGGTGGAAGCATGGAATAGTTTAGACGTGGAAGTGGTCAACGCAAGGAATATTCATGATTTTAAGAAAAAGCTGGGCATTAGTAGATATGGAGACGGGACAGTACGAGCATAGCTCCTTTCCCGTATGTTACAATTAGGTAAATACAATTAGGTAAATACACACACACACACACACACACACACAAGTGTAGATATGGAGACGGGGCCACACGAGCATAAAGCCCAGGCCCTGTAAAACTACAACTAGGTAAAATACAACTAGGTAAATACACACATATTTTTCCATGTCCGAGGACATGGAAAAAAGCTAATAAAGGACAACTGTCTAAATGACGTGAGAAAATACAGTTTCCCACATCGTAGCATTGATAAGTGGAATAAACTGAGCAGTGATGTCGTTGTCACGGTGTGTGTCAACCAGATGAAAGAGAGATATGACAGGAATGGACAAGGAGACAGGACGCAGAGAGCTTAGCTCGGGCCCTGTAATACACAAATAGGTAAATACACACACAAACACAGAGAGAGAGAGAGAGAGAGAGAGAGAGAGAGAGAGAGAGAGAGAGAGAGAGAGAGAGAGAGAGAGTGTTGCAGTGCAGATGACAGACAAGTGCAAACTAAAACTCTCCAATCACTTGATTTTTGTCTTCATTTACTGGTCTTTGGAGGTCTACAATTTAATTTATTTCTTTTTTTTGAGTGAGGGCAATTTAGTATGAAGTGGACTAGCTTTTCTTTTTGTAAATGACATAATGAGAAAAGTTTTTCATCAGTGCAGTATAAACAATACAGCCACCTAATCATGCTCTCTCTCTCTCTCTCTCTCTCTCTCTCTCTCTCTCTCTCTCTCTCTCTCTCTCTCTCTCTCTCTCTCTCTCTCTCTCTCTCTCAAGAAGTACCATTTTTGATGGCTCATAAGGTGCACCTTTTTCTATGAAAAAGTCTTAGGAAATGACCCTGCATCCTATGAGGCCAAAATTCAGTATTGAGACAGTGGTTAGTGGCAACAGAGACTCAAAAATCAAATCCCAGACATCTTCACAGATGTAAACAAAATGATGATAGGTACTACACAACAAACAACTCTTTCTTTCAAGGTACCAATATATAATAGGTCGTACTTACTAGTAATTCACATAGAATGACACCAGTCAAGAAGAATTTGCCAAGTGACCATGCGCCACATTGTATGAACCAAAACAAATACAGTCAGTGTTGGTGATCTTGATCTTGACACAGGCAAGCTTCACTGTGTTCTTTAGTGTGATGACAATACTCCTTGAGGTAAGACACACTTTCATACAATTAGAATTGCACCTATCTTAATATTCTCATCTTGCTGCATGTAAAAAAAGATCATAATTAAAAAAGATTATGATCATTAGCCCTATAGTCTCTAACTCTCTCACAGTCACTGTCAATGTCATATGCCAAGTATATGTTTACATCTCAAGTCATAGCAGGATTGGTGTATAGCCTACTAGCAAAGATCAAAGTTTTTAAATGGAAAATATTAGGATCTAATAATGATCTAAATGCATGTGAGTCTTCAAATATCAGGTGGAATCCTTCACTTCATACTCAGAGCTTAAATCTGCTCATTTATATATTTTTTTTTTTTTCAATGTCTGCCAGAAGTGGGTGCATCTTATGAGCCCATGTGTCCTATGAGCCATCAAATACAGTACTTGTTCAAATTGCAGATTACTGCCTTAGATTGGCTGTGAGGGTGGCCATATGGTGAGCTTGCTATACCAAGACTGGATAAAGTGTGAGCCTGTAAGGTATCGAGCTCAGCACTCAGCAGCATAGCACTTGCCTGCTAAGATAGCGATGTTTAGGATAGGGAAAACTTTTTATAGAGAACACACCTTAATTCTTACCTCTGCAGTAATGTGGAACAAAAGTTGGAAGGATTTTGAAATTAATTTTGGAAACAAATTTATATAAAAAATAGAGGGAGAGAAAGAAAGATAGAGGCAGAGGGTAAGGAAGTGGAGCAGCGTTAGAGAAAGAAGGAAAGCCGGTGATCTATGGATAGGTGGCAATAGTGTGGAGGTTGTCTACTCTGACTGATGATCCCTTGTCTTCTTTCCCTTCATTGTCTCCTCAACAGTGTCCTTCAGGCAGTCATTAAATGCTTGTTAAAGATGCCATTTGACTACATGGGAATCAGTCATTACACCAGAGTGGAAGCCATATCTTTAATTAATCTATTTTTAGTAAGAAAAAATTGTATTACTGTACACTTCTTAAATAATAATGAACTATTTTATTTCATCATTGAGTGCAGAATAAAATGGATTAATAATGGAAACAATTTTTTGCATTATTAAAAGAAAATAAACTACCGATAAAGGAAAAAGGGGTGTTTAAGGGTCTCACAGACAAACTGGTCTCAGTAACAGACAATTCACAGTAATGGACAACCCTCATCCCCAAATTGTCTGTTATTGCAAGGCACCACTGCATGCTTGAGTTGAGTTTAATTGGGATTTTAATGAGTCTTTGTGCAGAATAGTGACAAATTATCAACATTTTACAGTATTAGTGACAAATTAACAAGCCTTTTTCATCATTAAAAGGAAAAACAGTCTAGAGAACCCAGCCAATCATCTCTGTGGCCATTAAAAAGTTGTGATGAGGAGCAGACCACTTCTGAATCCTTGCCATGATGTTGTTGTCACTGCTCACATCAGCAAGTGTACAATAGTCTCATATAAGTTGCTGATTTGAGAGACTATTTTTTTTGCCTCCATGTGAGTTGCATGGGTCTGTGGATATGAGGGAGAGATCCTTCTATAAAGTCAGACCATGGAGCTAAATTTGACATGTAGGAATCTCACTTTCTCACAGTGCCACAAACAATAGACAAACATTTCACAGGACACTATTACCTTTCCAACCTCGCATTAGGCTGCTGAAAATAACTGCGGGCAGGGAATCTGTGATTGAAATTGGTCGTATAGAAGAATATAAGCTAAGAGGAACCTAGGTAGGGTATTCAGGAATTGAAAATTTATATTGTTCCAACCTGTACTGCACATTGAGATATTTACAACAAGGCAGCATTTGGTGTGGTTGTGGTAAGAATTGCAACTGAAATAAAGGGAAGAATACTTAGAGAGAGAGAGAGAGAGAGAGAGAGAGAGAGAGAGAGAGATGAAACTGAGGAAGATAAGAAGCAATACAACTCTCTCTCTCTCTCTCTCTCTCTCTCTCTCTCTCTCTCTCTCTCTCTCTCTCTCTCTCTCTCTCTCAAAACTCTGTATGTGTGAACAGAGACTAGTAAACTCTCCTTTTTTATATAAGAAAGGAAAGCTGGACAAGGGCAACATGAAAAAGAAAAAAAAAAGCCCAAGTTATCAGTTCTTGTGCAGGATTGAGAGAGTTAGCCCCCTCACCCCACAAAAAAAAAAAAAAAAAATAAATAAATAAATGTCTTGAGTAAATGTGTGTGTGACAGTGTTATTGAGACCCACACCAACTTATCCTTCATCTACTTGTGAATATGGTTATTATAGTTGTTTTCCATATTTTTACCCTTATTCATTACTTTATGCATAATGGTATTCCATTGAAATCTGGTGGTGTATGGGGCAATGATGATAATGAATAATTGTCACATGCATAATATTTGTTTGATTTTTGTGGGGACAGATTAGTGTACTAACATACCTATTTTACCTTTGTAGGGTGATGGTGTGAAGAAATCTGTTACTGTGGTCAGTAAACCAGTAGGGGTGACTTCTACCCCTACTTCTCTTACCAGCCTCATCACAGCTCAACCAGGTCAGCAGGGCTCAGGTTAGCCAACATCTGCTTATTTTTTGTGTGGACTTCATATATATATATATATATATATATATATATATATATATATATATATATATATATATATATATATATATGCATTATATAGTGTGTATAATATATATTTAATTATTCATTTATATATATATATATATATATATATATATATATATATATATATATATATATATATATATATATATATATATATATATATATATGTGTATAATATATATTTAATTATTTATATATATATATATATATATATATATATATATATATATATATATATATATATATATATATATATATATATATATATATATATATATATATATATATATATATATATATATATATATATATATATATATATATATATATATATATATATATATATATATATATATATATATATATATATATATATATATATATATATATATATATATATATATATATATATATATATATATATATATATATATATATATATATATATATATATATATATATATATATATATATATATATATATATATATATATATATATATATATATATATATATATATATATATATATATATATATATATATATATATATATATATATATATATATATATATATATATATATATATATATATATATATATATATATATATAAATATTATAAATATATATATATATATATATATATATATATATATATATATATATATATATATATATATATATATATATATATATATATATATATATATATATTATATAAATATTTATATAAATATATATATATATATATATATATATATATATATATATATATATATATATATATATATATATATATATATATATATATATATATATATATATATATATATATATATATATATATATATATATATATATATATATATATATATATATATATATATATATATATATATATATATATATATATATATATATATATATATATATATATATATATATATATATATATATATATATATATATATATATATATATATATATATATATATATATATATATATATATATATATATATATATATATATATATATATATATATATATATATATATATATATATATATATATATATATATATATATATATATATATATATATATATATATATATATATATATATATATATATATATATATATATATATATATATATATATATATATATATATATATATATATATATATATATATATATATATATATATATATATATATATATATATATATATATATATATATATATATATATATATATATATATATATATATATATATATATATATATATATATATATATATATATATATATATATATATATATATATATATATATATATATATATATATATATATATATATATATATATATATATATATATATATATATATATATATATATATATATATATATATATATATATATATATATATATATATATATATATATATATATATATATATATATATATATATATATATATATATATATATATATATATATATATATATATATATATATATATATATATATATATATATATATATATATATATATATATATATATATATATATATATATATATATATATATATATATATATATATATATATATATATATATATATATATATATATATATATATATATATATATATATATATATATATATATATATATATATATATATATATATATATATATATATATATATATATATATATATATATATATATATATATATATATATATATATATATATATATATATATATATATATATATATATATATATATATATATATATATATATATATATATATATATATATATATATATATATATATATATATATATATATATATATATATATATATATATATATATATACACGAGTATATATATACACTCAACCCTCGATTTGCCGGACTAAAAGGGGGGAAGGCTTGTCCGGGAATGGCAAATGTCCGGCAATGGAAAATGTCCGGGGGTCTACCCCCTTGCCGGACTTTACCCTATACAGGTTGAACCCCGCTTTAACGGCACGCGATTTACCGGAATCCCGTGTTTAACGGCAAAAATTTCCGGTGGGAACATAGTGTTGTCTTTAACGGCATTTCGGCACCTGCACCAGCTGTACCAGGAAGTTGGAAAATAAATCAGACGTTTTTTGTTCAGAAAAACAAAACTGAGGGAGAAGAAAGAGACTTTGCACCAGATGTGGAAGACAAGAGAAAGAAAAATAAAAGAAAGGCAGGATCAGGAAGAATAGAAGTAACAGGAGGTGCCGAGGCAAAGGCAAAACCTCCGACGACCATCATCATCATTATCATCATCATCTCACCACGTGGGGCCGTAACACATGCCAATGCCGCCGACACGTAAGCACAACACTCGTGTGACGCGGCAGACTTGTTTACAGTCCAGTACTAGACGTGTATGTCCGCCCGCGCTGCCATCTATAGTGCCCGATTTGCGAACTTTGTCTGGCGCGGTAGTTTGAAATCGACTTGTCCCGGACTTTTTTTTTTTTTTTTTTTTTTCCACAGACTCTGTCCGGCAAATCCGAAATCCGGCAAATGGAGGTCCGGCAAATCGAGGGTTGAGTGTATATATATATATATATATATATATATATATATATATATATATATATATATATATATATATATATATATATATATATATATATATATATATATATATATATATATATATATATATATATATATATATATATATATATATATATATATATATATATATATATATATATATATATATATATATATATATATATATATATATATATATATATATATAAATATATATAAATATATATATATATATATATATATATATATATATATATATATATATATATATATATATATATATATATATATATATAGGCAGCCCTGCTTAACGAAGGTTCACACAATGAAATTTTGCTTCAACGAAGGTTTCATTTTACTACCATCTGCTTGTTTAACGAACACCAAACTTACTTTAACAAAGTAAGTTTAAAAGCCCCACCATATCATGCAAACCGACAGGCTTTTGAACACACCAGCGCCTCTCGTGGACAACATGCACACCACTCACTCCCCCTGTTCAAAACAATAACAGCATCACAAGCAGCTCGTCTTCTCTCGCTCAACTTACCACCAAAATGCCCTGCAATGTCGCCTAGCGTTGCTAAGAAGACCAAGAAGTCTTTCAAGTGAAGCTGGATATTATTCACAGACACGAGAGAGGCGAGAAAACTAATAGCATTGCTCGCCACCATCTTGACTCCATCTACTGTTTCAACTATTTTCAAGTCAGCAGACTCTATTAAGAAGGCTGGTGAGACTGTATCTTCCTTGCAAGCTAAAAGAACCACCTGAACTTGTGACTCTGCATTGGATAAAATGGAAAGCCTTGTGGAAATGTGGTACATAAGGTTTGTATGCGGTACAATGATGCACCCTTTGTTTACATTCCACAGATTGCTGGTTAGTGTCTTTCCCATTTCACTCTCCCTCCCTTCATAAAGTTAAGACCATCAACATTATAAAGTTACGTACATACATACATTAGTGTACATTATAATGACTTAAATTAAACTGGCAAATGTTTAACTTCATAATTTTTACTTTCATTAAACCTTTTACTGTACTATGATGCACTCTCGCTTTGTTTATTCTCAATGGAAGTTCAAGTCAGGGGTTAAACTTGTTACAATCGATTCGCTTAACGAGATTTCACTTAACGAAGGGTTTTTTTAGGAACGTAACCCTTTCGTTAAGTGGGGTTTAACTATATATATATATATATATATATATATATATATATATATATATATATATATATATATATATATATATATATATACATACATACACACACACATACACATATACACAGGCAATTCCCGCTTAGCGAAGGGGTTACGTTCCTAAAAAATCCCTTCGTTAAACGAAACTTCGTTAAGCGAACCAATTATAACAAGTTTAACCCCTGACTTGAACTTCCAATGAGAGTAAACAAAGCGAGAGTGCATCATAGTACAGTGAGAGGTTTAATGAAAGTAAAAATTATGAAATTAAACATTTAGACAGTTTGATTTCAATCATTATAATGTACACTAATGTATGTATGCATGTAACTTTATAATGTTGATGGTCTTAAATTTATGAAGGGAGGGAGAGTGGAGCAGAAAAGACACTAACCGGCAACCTGTGAAATGTAAACAAAGGGCACATCTTTGTATCACACACAAAACTTATGTACCACATTCCCACAAGGCTTTCCATTTTATCCATTGTAGAGTCATGAGTTTAGGTGGTCCATTTAGCTTCCAAGGAAGATACAGTCTCACCAGCCTTCTTAATAGAGTCTGCTGACTTGAAAATAGTTGAAACAGTAGATGGAGTCAAGATGGTGGCGAGCAATGCTATTAGTTTTCTCACCTCTCTCGTGTCTGTGAATAATATCCAGCTTCACTTCGAGAGTAAGAGACTTCCTGGCCTTCTTAGCAACACTAGGCGACATTGCAGGGCATTTTGGTGGTAAGTTGAGCGAGAGAAGATGAGCTGCTAGTGGCAATGCTATTGTTTTGAATAGGGGAGTATATATATATATATATATATATATATATATATATATATATATATATATATATATATATATATATATATATATATATATATATATATATATATATATATATATATATATATATATATATATATATATATATATATATATATATATATATATATATATATATATATATATATATATATATATATATATATATATATATATATATATATATATATATATATATATATATATATATATATATATAGACATATATATTTATATACACACACACATGTACAGGGGGTAGGAAACCAATGAAAATAAGAATGAGATTGTGGTGGAGGAAATTATGACAAGGAAAGGGAATCTGGCAGATGATACTGAACACAAGTATATGTGAATAAAAAGAGATATGAACTTAGAGGAGAGGAAAAAAGAGAAAGTGCTAAGAAATTAAACTAAGGAAAAAACCGAGTAAAGGACAGAGATTGAGAAAATAATTTTTACTGGAGGGTTCTTGATATGAGACTCAAGAAGTGGTATTTTTGGAAGAAGGAGGCGGTCATGGAGGAGTCAAGAAATTAAGAGTGACCTACACTAATATAGATGGGTTGTTAGCCATTCTGTTGGAGGTTAGGGATTATTTGAAAGAGAAAAGCCAGATGTAATGTGCATCATTGAAACAAAACCAAGAACGGAGATCTAAGTTAACTTTAAAGAGGAGGGATGTAATAGCTGGAGAAGAGACAGGAAGGATAAAAGGGGAGGAGGAGTGCTGATAATAGTTTGTGATAACATATATGTGGAGGATGTGCAATATGGTGATGGTATGGTGGAAGTAATGGGAGTAACAATCAAAACAGAGGAATTGAAAAAAAGAAAAATCAATGTTATATATGTGCCACCTAAGACAAATACATGGGAAACTGAGGAATATAAAGATATGCAAAGAGAGCTGATTAAGTGCTTAGGTAATATGATAAGACGAGATGGAAGAATACATTTAGTTGGAGACTTTAACTGTAAAAAAATAAACTGAAGAGAGATGAAAGTAATGGATAATGCTGGAAAATGGAGCGAGGAAGTGTGACCAAGAAGTTAACAAGGTACAGAGGGGAAGAAGAACCATTGATGTTTGATCTAGTATTCACAAAGAAACCAGAGCCCCCTCCAATCATACAGTACCTTAGTCCCATGGGAAGAAGTGATCATGTGACATTGGAGCTGGAAATACATGAAGAGGATGGGATAAGATAGAGAGATAACATAACATAACATAACATAACATAACATAACATAAATAATAGGATAACAAAGGACCACCAGGGCCCATCTAGGTTATCCTGTATCAGTAGCACAGCGACCTCGATGACTACAAAAAAGAGGAATGAAATTATTCAAGAGCAGATTTTGAAAAATTGAGAAAATTTGTTGCTGATGTTGAGTGGAGAAACATTATGTAAGGAAGAACAATACAAAGGAAATTTGAATTTTTTTACAGAAATATAATGACAGAGTAAAGAAATACATACCTTTTTATAGAATTAAGAAAAAATATGTGTTTCGTACAATGCTAGATGCACAGAAGTTAAAAAGGCAAAAGATAAAGCTTGGAAGAAACCCATAAAACAGAGAAATGACAATAACAGACAGCAGTATAAGGATGCAAAAAATGAATATATTAGAATAAGGAGAGAGGAAGAAAGAAACTTTGAGAAAGATGTGGTGCATGGAAGCGAAGATGAAGCCGAGCTTTTCTACAAATTTATAAATGGCAAAATGAAGAATAAGAAAACAATGGAAAAAATAATTAAAAGAGGGAAGACATACCAAACAGAGAAGGAAATGTGTGAAATAATGAATGAGAGCTTCAAAATCTGTGTTCATTGTAGTAGAGGATTTTACAGAACCAAATAGGACATTGCATTGCCAAGGATAATAGGAAATTACTGTGCACAAAGAGGATATTGGAAGATTATTAGGTAATATGGATGTCAGAAAAGCAATGGGGCCAGATGGTGTATCAGGCAGGGTGCTAAGAGAATGTAAAGAGCAACTGTTGGATCCAATTTGGGAAATATTACTTCACTAAATGAAGGGAAAGTTCCACTAGAATGGAAGAGAGCCAACATTATATTGATATTTAAAGGAAAAAGGCAACTGAGCCATTAAATTACAAGTGTTATGGGGAAGTTGTGTGAAATGATTATCAAAGAAAAATGGATTACACATCTGGAAGACGAACAAGTCATATTGAACAGACAATTTGGGTTCAGGACAGGACGGTCATGTGTGTCAAACTTATTAAGCTTCTACTTGAGAGTAATAGAAGGATTGAAAAGCAGAGATGGATGGATGGATAAAGTATACCTGGTCATGGCTGAAATTTGAAAAAAGGTTGTTGTAGAAGAGATATTGAGAAATACAGTTTCCCTCATAGAGTTGTGAACAATTGGAATGAACTCGATGAGGAGGTTGTAATGGCTGGGACTGTGCATACTTTTAAGGAGAGATTTGATAAAAGATATAGAGATGGGACACCATGAGCTTACTCTCCTCCTGTAAATCACAACTAGGTAAATACACAGACAATATGGGTTCAGGACAGGACGGTCATGTGCATCAAACTTATTAAGCTTCTACTCGAGAGTTATTGTAGGACTGGAAAACAGAGATGGATGGGTGGACACATTATACCTGGATTTTAAAAAGGCTTTTCAAAATGTCCCTCATGGAAGAGTATTTTGGAAACTAGAGAAATTAGGAGGACTACGAGGAACTTTGATAGAATGGACAAGAGATTATTTGAAAGATAGGGAGATGAGAACTGTAATCAGGGATACATACTCATCTTGGGGTAAAGTAACAAGCGGAGTGCCACAAGGGTCAGTGTTAGCTCCCATATGTTTCAGATTCATGTAAATGGCATTCACATTGGGGTAAACAATTCTATTAATTTGTTTGCTGATTATGCAAAGCTGCTAAGAGTTATCAGAACCCAGGAGGACTGTCTGATGTTACGGGGAGATATAAACAAGATCTATGAGTGGAGTAGGAAGTGGAAATTGGAATTTAATGCCAAGAAATATCACATAATGGAACCAGGAAAGAGCAAAAGAAGATCGGTATGGAACTATTTGATTGGAGAGGAACAAATAATGAAGACTAAAGAGGAAAAGATCTGGGAGTGTGGTTTAGTGCTGCTGATTGTGTTCATGGAGCATGATGTGATTTTTAGAGTGAACCCAGAATAATATCACAACTGTTTCATATTAGAGATGGGTTGAATACAGTAATAATAATTTGACGATTGACTCAGTATAGTTATCCTGTACTGTAGATGACATTTTCCCTGCATTGTATTGATAATTGTCCATATATCAACAGGAGGTCATCAGGTAGTGGTGGCACGAAACTTTTTGGCAGGCCGAGGAACACAGACTGCCACAGGAATGACAGGCATGGCCAGCAGCATTACTGGTACAGTGACAACAGGTAAGTGTTACCATTGTGTTTCCAGCATAACCTTCATAACAATGTAGGGGTGACCTGTGAATAAGGTTTAGGCAAAACAAAATCATTGTTATTTTTTCTTTGAATTTTGTTCCTCAAGGCCATGGGAGAAGAGGAAACATGTAATTAGTAAGATCAGAAGAGCAGTTACCTTGAAAATAGTAATAGAAGATAGCAAAATATGAATTACTGTGGCAGTGAGAAAGAGGCTGAAGAATCAGTCAGAGGAGAAGAGTTAATAAGGTGAGAAGCTGTGTATTTCACCCTGTCTAATAGGACAGTATAAGTTGTAGAAGTTGAAAGAAAGACTGACAAAGATGACTCAGAAGCCCTAACTTCATTGAAGCTGCTTTACCCAGAGATGAGATGTAAGTTTTCAGTTTAGTTTATAAGTAAAGCACAGACCAGGGATATTTAGCATAGAAGAGGGGGACAGTTGAGAGTCATTGAAGAAGAGGGGATAGTTTTTTTTTTTTATTTAATTTTAATTTTTATTTAATTTTTTTTTTTTATGTAGGGAAGAGGGCCAGCCAAGGGCAAAAAAAAAAAAAGATAAAAAAAAAGGGCCCACTTGAGTGCTGGCTCTCTACAAAGCAAAAAAGCGTCAGCCAAAATTAGGAAGCAAATGCCTCAATACCTTCCTCTTAAAAGAAGACAAGTCGTAGGAAGTTGGAAATACAGATGTAGGAAGGGGGTTCCAGAGTACTGGTTAACTCTTGCATTAGAGAGTTGGACAGAATAGGGATGAGAAGAAGAAGAAAGCCTTATGCAGCGAGACCGCAGGAGGAGGGGATGCATGCAGTTAGCAAGATCAGTAGAACAGTTAGCATGAAAATAGCGATAAAAGATAGAAAGAGATGCAACATTTCGGCGGTGAGAAAGAAGCTGAAGATGGTTTAGTCAGAAGAGAGGAGTTGATGAGACTAAAAGATTTTGATTCCACCTTATCTAGTAAAACTGTGTGACTGGAGCCCCTGCAAACATGTGAGGAGTACTCCATATAGGGGCAGATAGGGCCCTTATACAGAGTTAGCAGTTGGAGGGGCGAGAAAAACTGGTAGAGACGCCTTAGAATGCCTAACTTCGTAGAAGCTGTTTTAGCAAGAGATGAGATGTAAAGTTTGCAGTTAAGATTATGAATAAAGGACAGACCGAGGATATTCAGTGTGGAAGAGGGAGACAATTGAGTGTCATTGAAGAAGAGGCGATAGTTGTCTGGAAGGTTGTGTTGAGTTGATAAATGGAGGAATTGAGTTTGTTAGGCATTGAAACTACTAGATTTTCTCAGAAGTCAGGCATTCTGTGGCATCCCTGCTTGATCTGTTGACTTCCTGAAGGGTTGGTCATCTCTGAAAGGACATTGAAAGATGTAGGGTGGTATCATCAACATAGGAGTGGATAGGGCAAGAAGTTTGGTTAACCCGTACAGCGTCAGAGACGTACGAGATACGTCGGCTACTCTGAGCGAACCGGGCGTCAGAGACGTATGAGATACGTCGGCGAGCTTTCTCGTGTTTTCGGAGGTATTGCGTCCTCAAAACCTACCATTATACTGCCATCATGCACTGTAGACATTGCTCATGCTGCCTCCTCGTCCCTGCTAACATGAGTGCTTCCTGTATTTATTTATTACAATTCTGAACCCTAGCAGTTTCTGCTGCCTTCAGCTAGGTGTAGCGGGAAACTGACGCCTCAACTCCGCTATTATGAACGCACGATGAACCTTTCACGTGAACCTTTCACGATGCAAATATTTTCCGAGTAATATGTACAGGCAACCCCCGTTTAACGAAGGTTCACACAATGAAATTTCGCTACGACGAAGATTTCATTTTACTACCATCTCCTCGTTTAACGAACACCAAACTCACTTTAACGAAGTTTTATCCAGGTAATTTTTTTCCAAATTTGAAAGCTCCACCATATCACACAAGCTGACAGGCTTTTGAATACACCAGGAGCTGCTGGTACTAAGGCCTGCCTCAGGAAAAATCTTGGGACCCCTACCTATAGAAGAAAGATCAAGATCAATATCAAGCCTCTCGTGGACAACATGCGCAACATTCACTCCCCAGTCAAAACATAACAGTGTCAGAAGCAGCTTGTTTTCCCAGCTCAACTTACCACCAAAATGCCCTGCAATTGGCCTAGTGTTCATAAGAAGACCAGGAAGTCTCTTACTCTCCAAATGAAGCTAGATATTATTCATAGACACGAGAGAGGCCAGAAAACTATAGCAGTGCTGGCCACTATCTTGACTCCATATTATACTGTCTCTATTTTCAAGTCAGCAGAGTCTATTAAGAAGGCTGGTGAGACCATATCTTCCTTGCAAGCTAAAAGAAGCACCTGAACTCGTGACTCTACAATGGATAAAATGGAAAGCCTTGTGGAAATGTGGTACATAAGTTTTGTATGCAGTACAATGATGCGCACTTTGTTTATATTCCACAGGTTGCCGGTTAGTGTCTTTCCCGTTTCACTCTTCCTCCCTTCATAAAGTTAAGATCATCAACATTATAAAGTTACATACATACATACATTAGTGTACATTATAATGACTTAAATTAAACTACCTAAATGTTTAACTTCATAATTTTTACTTTCATTAAACCTTTTACTGTACTGTGATGCACTTTCGCTTTGCTTACTCTCAATGGAAGTTCAAGTCAGGGGTTAAACTTGTTATAATCGGTTCGCTTAACGAAGTTTTGCTTAACGATGTATTTTTTAGGAACGTAACCCCTTCGTTAAACGGGGGATGCCTGTACTTGTTTTTCCTTATAACAAAGCGATTGGAAAATTCTTATTTATGTCATACAAAGTTTTCACTACCACAATATAACAGTTACCAAAAACATCTGAAATGGTGAGAGTAAGTAATGGAAATTACGCTTTGTTCATATTAGCGGAGTTGAGTCGTCAGTTTCCCGCTACACCGAGCTGAAGACAGCAGAAACTGCTAAAGTTCAGAATTGTAATAAATAAGTACAGAAAGCATTCATGTTAGCAGGGACGAGGAGGCAGCATGAGCAATGTCTACAGTGCATGATGGCAGTATAATGGTAGGTTTTGAGGACGCAATACCTCCGAAAACACGAGGAAGCTTGCCGACGTATCTCATACGTCTCTGACGCCCGTTCGCTCAGAGTAGCCGACATATCTCGTACGTCTCTGACGCTTTATGGGTTAATGAATAATAGAAAGAGAGTGGGTGACAGGACAGAACCTTGAGGAACACCACTGTTAATAGATTTAGGAGAAGAACAGTGGCTGTCTACCACAGCAGCAATAGAACGGTCAGAAAAGAAACTTGAGATAAAGTTGCAGAGAAGGATAGAAACCATAGGAGGGCAGTTTTGATATCAAAGCTTTGTGCCAAACTCTATCAAAAGTTGTGTCAAGTTATGTGCAAACAGTGCTTTAAAAGGTTCCCACATAATAAAAAGGAAGGCAGGTGTAAGGCACAGAGTTTTGGTTATGACTGTATTAGCTGGGCATGGAGGATGAGATACCATGCAGTGGGCCACACATGAGAAGCACACCAAGCAAATGAAATGTATAAATGAGAAAGAATGATGATAAAAAAATTAGTAATTATGATAATAATAATGATAATAATAATGATAATAATAATACAAATAACAATAATAATAATGATAATAATAATAATAATAATAATAGTAATAATGATAATAAAAAAAATTATGGGAATAACAATAATAATAAGAAGAAAATGAACTTATATACATGCACATTCTATCATAATGTTTGGTCACACTTTGCAGCAAACTAAATAAAAAAGAAAATTCTATGTGTGACACGAGGCATTAAAACAGGAAAATATACCAATGATGTAAACACACACTAAAGAAAATATTCCTCCTTCAGGAAAAAAATGACCTGCAGCTTAGCATAATCTAATAGAATGTAATAAACTTAACAGAGGCAGAAAATACAAATACTCCCCAAGGGACAAAAGCAAAACCGTGAGCAACACTTTGGAAAAAAATATACTCCATGAAGTGAGGATGACATTGTGTCACTGTCTGCACATGAACTGACATGGTATAACATAAGACATCATCAACACAGGAAAGTTGAGACATAGAAACATGCAACTTGGGTAAAACAGACCCATTAACAGCACAGCCAATTTTATTTGTAGTGGTACCCACATTAGGGCCTATATCACCACACAAGCGCATCTTTTGTGTAAGATAATTACACCTCCACCTAGAACCTGGCTATCATGGTGACATGTAGGTAACTTTAAACCACTTGGCAAATAACAAAGTATCAAGACAGCACGTGGTGGGATTCCAAACTATGCATGGACATCTGCCTGGTCCCCAGTTAACCATCTTATTCATGATGCCACCACCTCTCTGCTGAGATATATCCTGTAGACATTACAGTTTTTCTCAGTGTTACATTTTCCTTGACCATATTGGTAATTCTAGCCTTCTCCACATCTGATAATTGCTTGAAAGGCATAATAAAGAATATGAAGAAAAATATTGAAGCAAAGAGGAAAGTGATCGAACATGCATAAAAAATGGCACAAAGAGATTTTGACATACATGTACTTTTGCCTTTTTCCCACAGCACGTTGAGCACTGACACTCATCATAGCATCTCAATCTGTGGGTGGGAAAATGCAAAGTACCGTATGTAACAGCATATAGGATGCACAGACATATTAATCGCACTTTTCATTTCAGCAAACCAAATTCAGAAAACGAAGTTTTTTAGTATATTTAAACATATTTTGTTGAAAATAGTCTGCAACACATTATAAGAGCAGAAAAAATGATCAATTCACAGTTTCACCCAAACATGAAATTGGGTATGTCGCTTATGTGTTTCTGGTGAGAAATGTCAAATGATTGTTGGTATGTGTCATTTCCATCATGGAAATATTTTTCAAGTTATGTTTGTTTTTTAAACTAACTTATTCCTATCTTGCATTTCCAACTATCTTAGGGGATCTATGGGAAATTTGGGGTTTTTGGTTGGGAAAGCATTACATGGAGTAATGTGAATTGCAAAAGAAGTCTGAAGTCAACAAAATCACGTGAAAAAAAAGAAAAAAAAAGAAAATGAAAATGCTTTGAAAATGAGGTACGAGGGGGTGACAGTGGGTGGATGTGGCGACCCAGCAACACTATGGCTGTGGCTGTATCCATTACACCACAGCCCACAAGGGATACTAAACATAACCCAATCTAAAAAAAAAAATAAGCATTGTCATCCTCAAGTTCTGGCCAATGTGGGGCTGGGCAATGAATGTTATGTTTACTTTTCCTAACGTCCTTCATGCTGTTGCCAGACATGTATAAATTTTTGTAGGTGGTGGCTTGAAAGCCCTTGCTGCTGCTCTATTGCCTTGCTTCTTGACATATTATACCACTTGCAAATTGTAGGAGATTGTGTTGCTGGATCTTTTCCTCCTTGTGCTGTAACAGTGAGGGTGTTGATGTGTTTCGTTATGATTGGATCAGATCGGATGTAGAGTTGGGGATGCCATGCCTTTGCAACAGACCCCACCCTCCTGTGTTGTTTTGTTTTTTGTTGTTGCTGGTTTATTTATTTTTCCTTTTTTTTTTTTTTTCATAAGCAGCTTTTATCTTTTTCCCTCTTTTTCTTTCCCTATCAACTTTTTGATCATGAACTTGCTTTTACTCTTCATTCCCAGATAGCGTCGAGGTAAGGTTCCAATCAACTGATATTTATAGACGTGTCACAGGCTCACAAGTTTGATTGCTTTCAATTTTATGAATATTAGTTTTTAAAGCAATTATACTGGTAATAATAACAATACCAGCAATAGAATAATGATGCATGCAATTAGGGTAGGTAGAGGTACTGATTGTGAGTTAGGTTAGTGAGTATCATGGAGGAGATAAGCTTAAAGGAAACCTCAACTTCACATATTAGACGCAGGGTGATTTTTTAGCTAATATTTTGGGAAAAAGGTGTGTCCTGTATGCCATCAAATGCAGTATACTGAATGACTCATGTTTTAAGGTGTGTCGGTGAGTGGGCGCAATTTTTCTTGCATTTACTGTACTTGTATTGAGAATGCTCAGCTTTCCCATTGTTTCCTCAGGGCCAGGAGCCACCAAGATAACCCTGCCTTCCTTGACCACGCAGCTGAATCGAACAGTGCCTGCATACTCACAGGCAGTCTCACTTGCCAAGCCGCAGGTGAGTGTTTCTTGCCAGTCTACATTTTTATGTATATTCCCATTCCTTGTCATTGAATTTACACTTGCGTGGATCCTTAGGTGTTATGCTAAACTCGAGGATCCCAAAACTTGTGGTATTGAAAATACTGTCAAAATGCTTATTTGTTCTGACCTGTTATAAAGCTGATGCCCTCTCCCCCCTCCCTCTCACACACTTCGCTTCCTTATCTCAAAGTACATACCTTTAGATTGATTGATGGTTGTCTTACAGTTTTTATGGATAATGCTTTTGTAAAGACAATAACATGGGAAATGCATTTTATCAAAAAGGAGAAAAAAATGATTATATTAATATATCATGGGAGACTTCAACCTCTGGTGCAATTTTTAGGCATTCTCACAACTGTTCTTCAAAATGATAGAAATACTGATTGTTCTAACCAAGAAAGAAAAGAGAGAGAGATTGATTGTGCAATATATATATATATATATATATATATATATATATATATATATATATATATATATATATATATATATATATATATATATATATATATATATATATATATTTATATATATATATATATATATATATATATATATATATATATATATATATACAGGCAGTTCTAGGTCTTAGTTGTGCGGGGACTCTGCGTTGCGGACTGAGCGTTGCAAACTTGCTCCTACGATGCTCAGTCCGTTTTGTCAGCAGACCGAGCGTGGAGAGGGTGCAGGTAGTAAAGTTAACTTGCTTGAGACCCCAATGCACCACACTTCCTACCAGGTGGTTGTAATCCTTTCATTGCTCACACACCACATGTTTGCTGCATCTACACTTCATAGACATCTATTAATTTTTCCCCATGTAACTTATCATGACAAACACACACACACACACACATTGGGAAAGAGTGACCATGTAATATTAGAGATGGATATAGAAGAAGGAAAGGAAGATAGAGATGAATCATACAAAGGAGACCGATTAAATTACAGAAAGGCTGATATTGAGAATCTCAAGAACTATTTTAAAAACGTAAACTGGGAGGAGATGGAAAACTCATTAACGGTTCAAGAGAAATATAACTTATTTTTGGAAATATACAAAACTGGGGTCAGGGAATATGTTCCGAAATATAGACCTAAAGAAGAAGGAAAGAAAGATTGGTTTAATGCAAGATGTGCTAGGGCAAAGGAGAAACGAGATGGAGCATGGAAAAGGTGGAGAAGAAACAGAAATCCAGAAAATAAGGAAAACTTCAAAACAGCAAGAAATGAATATGCTAAGGTGAGAAAGGAAGAAGAAAAGAACTATGAAAAGGACATTGTCGAAAAATGTAAGGAACAACCAAAATTGTTCTACAGATTCATAAATGGAAAAATAAGACAAAAAGAAACAATAGAAAGGTTAAAAGGAGAAAACGGAATGGTGGAAGACCCAAAAGTATGGCAGAACTGTTAAATAGTAAATTTCATGAGGTCTTTACTAAGGAATCCAAATTTGAAAGACCACAGGGTAATAGAGAGACTGTCTATATGAAAGAGATTAAAGTAACCAAGCTTGAAATAAAAAGTTGATGACGGAATTGGATGAGGAAAAGGCAATGGGACCGGATGAAGTCTCAGGCAGAATACTGAAAGAATGTAGGGAAGAACTAGCAAGTCCAATATACAACATCATAAAATGCTCAATAGAAAATGGAACAGTGCCAGTGGAGTGGAAAAGAGCTGAGGTGGTTCCCATATATAAGAGCGGAAGGAAGGAAGAACCTTTAAATTACAGGCCGGTATCACTAACTAGTGTAATATGCAAGATGTGTGAAAAGTAATAAAGAAGCAATGGATCGAGTTTCTTGAAGACAACAAAATATTATCAAATAGCCAATTTGGTTTTAGAAAAGGTCGGTCATGTGTGACAAATTTATTGAGTTTCTACTCTAGAATAGTTGATAAAGTACAAGAGAGAGAGGATGGGTTGACTGTATTTATTTAGATCTAAAAAAGGCTTTTGATAAAGTGCCACATGAAAGATTACTATGGAAGTTAGAGGAGAAGGGTGGCTTAAAAGGAAGCACATTGAGATGGATGAAGAATTACTTAAGGGGGAGAGAAATAAGGACGATAGTTAAAGATATGAAGTCCAAGTGGAGAACAGTAGACAGCGGAGTGCCACAGGGGTCAGTATTGGCACCAATACTTTTTCTTGTATATATAAATGACATGCCAGAGGGAGTGAACAGCTACATAAATCTGTTTACGGACGATGCGAAACTGTGCAGAGTCATTAAACAAAAGAGGATTGTGAAATACTACAGGAAGACTTAAACAAGATCTGGAAATGGAGCAAAAAATGGGAGATGGAATTCAATGTGGACAAAAGCCATGTCATGGAAATAGGAAAAAGAAAGACGACCAGTGGGAATCTATAAGATGGGAGATGGAGTAGAACTAGAAAAAGTAAAAAGGAAAAGGACTTGGGAGTGACAATGGAAGAAAATAATCAACCGGTTAGCCATATTGATAGAATTTTCAGAGAGACGTATAATTTGCTAAGGAATATTGGAGTAGCATTTCACTATATGGACAAGGAAATGATGAAGAAATTGATAAGTACTAAAATAAGACCTAGATTGGAATATGCAGGAGTTGTGTGGACTCTACAAAAAGAAACACATAAGAAAATTAGAGAGACTACAAAAATGGCTACAAGAATGGTTCCAGAATTTAAAGGGATGGCATATGAGGAGAGACTAAAGGCAATGGATCTACCAACCTTGGAGCAGAGAGAGAGAGAGGGATCTGATACAAGTTTATAAATTGATTAACGGAATGGATGAAGTGGATAATGAGAAACTGATCCTGAGAGAAGAATATGACTTTAGAAGCACAAGATCGCATAGTAAGAAACTAAGGAAAGGACGATGTCTAAGAGATGTTAAAAAATTTAGTTTCCCGCAAAGATGTGTTGAGACTTGGAACAGTTTGAGTGAGGAAGTGGTATCAGCAAAGAGTGCATAGTTTTAAAGAAAAATTGGATAAGTGTAGATATGGAGACGGGACCACACGAGCATAAAGACCAGGCCCTGTAAAACTACAACTAGGTGGGTACAACTAGGTGGATACAGTTAAAGATATGAAGTCCAAGTGGAGAGCAGTAGAAAGCGGAGTGCCACAGGGGTCAGTATTGGCACCAGTACTTTTCCTCATTTATATTAACGACATGCCAGAAGGAGTGAACAGCTACATAAATTTGTTTGCGGATGATACGAAACTGTGCAGAGTTATAAAGCAAAAGGAGGATTGTGAAATACTGCAAGAAGACCTAAATAAGATCTGGGAATGGAGTAAGAAGTGGAAATGGAATTCAATGTGAACAAAAGCCATGTCATGGAAATGGGAAAGAGTGAAAGACGACCTGTGGGAATCTATAAGATGGGACATGGAGTAGAACTGGAGAAAGTCAAAAAGGAAAAGGACTTAGGAGTGACGATGGAAGAAAACAATCAACCAGTAAGCCATATTGATAGAATTTTAGAGAAACATATAATTTGCTAAGAAATATTGAGTAGCATTTCACTACATGGACAAAGAAATTATGAAGAAATTGATAAATACTATAATAAGACCCAGATTGGAATATGCAGGAGTAGTGTGGACCCCTCATAAAAAGAAACACATAAGAAAATTGAGAGGCTACAAAAATGGCTACAAGAATGGTCCCAGAACTTGAAGGGATGACATATGAGGAGAGACTAAAGGCTATGGATCTACCAACCTTGGAACAAAGAAGGAGAGAGGAGACCTGATACAAGTCTATAAATTGATCAACGGAATGGACCAAGTGGATAATGAGAAACTGATCCTGAGAGAAGAATATGACACCCAAAGCACAAGATCGCATAGTAAAAAGCTGAGAAAGGGAAGATGTCTGAGAGATATAAAAAAATATAGTTTCAGCAGAGATGTATTGAGACGTGGAACAGTTTAGATGAAGAAGTAGTGTCTGCAACGAGTGTGCTCACTTTTAAAGTAAGATTGGATAAGTGTAGATATGGAGACGGGGCCACACGAGCATAAAGCCCAGGCCCTGTAAAACTACAACTAGGTAAATACACACACACACACACACACACACACACACACACACACACACACACACACACACACACACACACACACACACACACACACACACACACAGACTCATAAATGGAAAAATTAGACAAAAAGAAACAATAGAAAGGTTAAAAGGAGAAAACGGAATAGTGGAAGACCCAAAAAGTATGGCAGAACTGTTAAATAGTAAATTTCATGAGGTCTTTACTAAGGAATCCAAATTTGAAAGACCACAGGGTAATAGAGAGACTGTCTATATGAAAGAGATTAAAGTAACCAAGCTTGAAATAAAAAAGTTGATGACGGAATTGGATGAGGAAAAGGCAATGGGACCGGATGAAGTCTCAGGCAGAATACTGAAAGAATGTAGGGAAGAACTAGCAAGTCCAATATACAACATCATAAAATGCTCAATAGAAAATGGAACAGTGCCAGTGGAGTGGAAAAGAGCTGAGGTGGTTCCCATATATAAGAGCGGAAGGAAGGAAGAACCTTTAAGGGGGGAGTCCGGTTTAGATCGGGGGTGCCATATCTCCGGTAAATATGCATGAATCGCTCTGATTTTTATGTTGTGAAGTATTGGCATCATTTACATCAACATTAGACATTGAATTCTTGTCCCCTTAACTACAACTACAAGAAAATTTAAAAGCGAATCTTAAATGTTATTATTGGACAACCTTCATTTTCTGTGACTTAGAGACGTTATAATATGAAATGTTTCTTCGTCGTTAGATTTTCATTTCAGCTTTTGAATTTGTTTTATGAAAAATGTGTTTTTGCCTTTTTGACCAAAAAATATTAATATAAAATTAAACCAGACATATATAAAAAAACAGCGACGATGATTTGAAAGAAAGTATTCCTCTGCCTTTTAGTCTTTGTTTCATTGAAATCAAGCTAAAACTGGCTCCAAGGTTAACGTTAGAAGGGAATAACTTATGTTTTGAGATATGGGCTGATAAAGTTTATTGATGGATCGCGATGTTAAAACACACTAGGAAGCTTTTTCAGGTTTACTATGAGTTTTTTATCATCTTCAATCTGATAATACATGCACATGTATTAAAAGTTCAGATTTTAGCATTTTTCGTAGAATTGGGTGGAAAAAACTTACTCTGCTGATGTAAACAAAGACAGCTGACGTGGTTGAGGGACCTTTAAACGGATTTAAAGGAAACTATCGCAAGTTTCCTTTTAAATCTTTGAGATAGTTGCCAAAATGTATACCTACCAAATATATTTTTTCACAAAAGTCATTTTTATGGGGAAACCGGACTCTTTAAATTACAGGCCGGTATCACTAACTAGTGTAATATGCAAGATGTGTGAAAAGTAATAAAGAAGCAATGGATCGAGTTTCTTGAAGACAACAAAATATTATCAAATAGCCAATTTGGTTTTAGAAAAGGTCGGTCATGTGTGACAAATTTATTGAGTTTCTACTCTAGAATAGTTGATAAAGTACAAGAGAGAGAGGATGGGTTGACTGTATTTATTTAGATCTAAAAAAGGCTTTTGATAAAGTGCCACATGAAAGATTACTATGGAAGTTAGAGGAGAAGGGTGGCTTAAAAGGAAGCACATTGAGATGGATGCAGAATTACTTAAGGGGGAGAGAAATAAGGACGATAGTTAAAGATATGAAGTCCAAGTGGAGAACAGTAGACAGCGGAGTGCCACAGGGGTCAGTATTGGCACCAATACTTTTCTCGTATATATAAATGACATGCCAGAAGGAGTGAACAGCTACATAAATCTGTTTGTGGACGATGCGAAACTGTGCAGAGTCATTAAACAAAAAGAGGATTGTGAAATACTACAGGAAGACTTAAACAAGATCTGGAAATGGAGCAAAAAATGGGAGATGGAATTCAATGTGGACAAAAGCCATGTCATGGAAATGGGAAGAAGTGAAAGATGACCAGTGGGAATCTATAAGATGGGAGATGGAGTAGAACTAGAAAAAGTTAAAAAGGAAAAGGACTTGGGAGTGACAATGGAAGAAAATAATCAACCGGTTAGCCATGTTGATAGAATTTTCAGAGACGTATAATTTGCTAAGGAATACTGGAGTAGCATTTCACTATATGGACAAGGAAATGATGAAGAAATTGATAAGTACTAAAATAAGACCCAGATTGGAATATGCAGGAGTTGTGTGGACTCCCCATAAAAAGAAACACATAAGAAAATTAGAGAGACTACAAAAATGGCTACAAGAATGGTTCCAGAATTTAAAGGGATGGCATATGAGGAGAGACTAAAGGCAATGGATCTACCAACCTTGGAGCAGAGAAGAGAGAGGATCTGATACAAGTTTATAAATTGATTAACGGAATGGATGAAGTGGATAATGAGAAACTGATCCTGAGAGAAGAATATGACTTTAGAAGCACAAGATCGCATAGTAAGAAACTAAGGAAGGGACGATGTCTGAGAGATGTTAAAAAATTTAGTTTCCCGCAAAGATGTGTTGAGACTTGGAACAGTTTGAGTGAGGAAGTGGTATCAGCAAAGAGTGTACATAGTTTTAAAGAAAAATTGGATAAGTGTAGATATGGAGACGGGACCACATGAGCATAAAGCCCAGGCCCTGTAAAACTACAACTAGGTAAATACAACTAGGTAAATACACGTATTTAGAATAAAAGAAAAAAATATAAAATATAGACCAAAAAGAGAAAAAGAAGAAATGAAATCAGTCAAAGACCTACTGAAGAACCTAAACGACGAAGATAGGCAGAACTTGGAAGAGGAAGTAGAAGAAATAAACAGAATGGGACCATATCAAGAAGGAAAAATGAGACCAATTAAAATACTACTAAAATCACAAGCAGCAACAGAAGAAATATTATATAGAACAACAAAACTTAGAGAAACAGAAAGCTGCAAGGATATCTATATAAAGAAAAATAGAAATGAGGAAGAAAGGAAGAGATACAATGAACTGGCAGCAGCAGTAAGGAAAAGAATAATGAAAGGTCAGAAGAGGAGAAGAAGGCATTTTTGGAGAATTCTAGGAGACAGGATAAGGAAATGGTATATAAACGAGAAGGAAGAGAAAAAGTGGAACAAGTTTAACTAAAATGATAAAGGCAAAAGACTAAAAATGATGTATACGAACATAGATGGGGTTTTATCAAGTAAATTAGAATTAAGAGATTACATAAGGAAAGAAAATCCAGATATTGTATGCCTGGCTGAAACAAAACTAAATAAGGCAATCAAAATAGACTTGGACAATAGGTATAATGTATGGAGAAGAGACAGAGTGGGTAAAGGAGGAGGAGGAGTCATGATTATGTTAAGGAAAGAGCTAGTGATAAATGAAATGGAATGTGGGAAGGAAAAGCAGAAGTATTGTATATTAAGATGCATATTAATAAAAAGAGATAACAATCATTGTAACATATGTGCCACCAAAAACAAATTCATGGACCAATCAAGAATATAAAAACATGATAGATGACACAATAAGGAGTCTAATGAGAATCGTTAAAGAAAGGAAAAAAGTGATATTAGTAGGAGATTTCAACTGTAAAGAAGTGGACTGTGAAAATTATGAAAGTGGTATGGGGAAGAAGCCTGGGGAGAAAGATTCCTAAACCTAATGATAGACAATATGATGGACCAGAGAGTAAAGGAATGCACAAGATTCAGAGGAAATGACGAGCTGGCGAGATTGGACCTAGTTTTTACAAGGGGTATACAAATGAATGATGATATAAGATATAAGTGCCCATTGGGAAAGAGTGACCATGCAATATTAGAAATAGATATAGAAGAGGAAAGGAAGATAGAGACGATTCATACAAAGGAGACCGATTAAATTACAGAAAGGCTGATATTGAGAATCTCAAGAACTATTTTAAAACTTAGACTGGGAGGAGATGGAAAACTCAGAGACAATGCAAGACAAATATAACTTATTTTTGGAAATATACAAAACAGGAGTCAGGGAATATGTCCCAAAATATAGACCTAAAGAAGAAGGAAAGAAAGATTGGTTTAATGCAAGGTGTGCTAAGGCAAAGGAGAAAAGAGATGGAGCATGGAAAAGGTGGAGGAGAAATAGGAATCCAGCAAATAAGGAAAACTTCAAAGCAGCAAGAAATGAATATGTTAAGGTGAGGAAGGAAGAGGAAAAGAACTTGAAAAGACATTGTCGAAAAATGTAAGGAGCAACCAAAATTGTTCTATAGATTCATAAATGGAAAAATTAGGCAAAAAGAAACAATAGAAAGGTTAAAAGGAGAGAACGGGATGGTGGAAGACCCAAAAGTATGGCAGAACTATTAAATAAAAAATTCCAGGAGGTCTTTACTAAGGAATCCAAATTTGAGAGGCCACAGAGTAATAGAGAGACAATCTATATGAAAGAGATTAAAGTAACCAAGCTTGAAATAAAAGAGTTAATGAAGGAACTGGATGAAGAGAAGGCAATGGGACCGGATGAAGTCTCAGGCAGAATACTGAAAGAATGTAGGAAGAACTAGCAAGTCCTATATACAACATCATAAAATGCTCAATAGAAAATGGAACAGTACCAGTAGAATGGAAAAGAGCTGAGGTGGTTCCCATATATAAGAGCGAAGGAAGGAAGAACCTTTAAATTACAGACCGGTATCACTAACTAGTGTAATATGCAAGATGTGTGAAAGAATAATAAAGAAACAATGGATCGAGTTCCTTGAAGACAACAAATTAATATCAAATAGCCAATTTGGTTTTAGAAAAGGACGGTCTTGTGTAACTAATTTATTGAGTTTCTATTCTAGAATAGTTGATAGAGTACAAGAGAGAGAGGATGGGTTGACTGCATTTATTTGGATTTAAAAAGGCGTTTGACAAAGTGCCACATGCAAGATTACTGTGGAAGTTAGAGGAGAAGGGTGGCTTAAAAGGAAGCACATTGAGATGGATAGAAAATTATTTGAGGGGAGAGAAATAAGGACGGTAGTTAAAGATATGAAGTCCAAGTGGAGAGCAGTAGAAAGCGGAGTGCCACAGGGTCAGTATTGGCACCAATACTTTTCCTCATTTATATTAACGACATGCCAGAAGGAGTGAACAGCTACATAAATTTGTTTTGGATGATACGAAACTGTGCAGAGTTATAAAGCAAAAGGAGGATTGTGAAATACTGCAAGAAGACCTAAATAAGATCTGGGAATGGAGTAAAAAGTGGAAATGGAATTCAATGTGAACAAAAGCCATGTCATGGAAATGGGAAAGAGTGAAAGACGACCTGTGGGAATCTATAAGATGGGAGATGGAGTAGAACTGGAGAAAGTCAAAAAGGAAAAGGACTTAGGAGTGACGATGGAAGAAAACAATCAACCAGTAAGCCATATTGATAGAATTTTAGAGAAACATATAATTTGCTAAGGAATATTGGAGTAGCATTTCACTACATGGACAAAGAAATGATGAAGAAATTGATAAGTACTATAATAAGACCCAGATTGGAATATGCAGGAGTAGTGTGGACCCCTCATAAAAAGAAACACATAAGGAAATTGGAGAGGCTACAAAAATGGCTACAAGAATGGTTCCAGAATTTGAAGGGATGACATATGAGGAGAGACTAAAGGCTATGGATCTACCAACCCTGGAACAAAGAAGGAGAGAGGAGACCTGATACAAGTTTATAAATTGATCAACGGAATGGACCAAGTGGATAATGAGAAACTGATCCTGAGAGAAGAATATGACATCCAAGCACAAGATCGCATAGTAAAAAGCTGAGAAAAGGAAGATGTCTGAGAGATATTAAAAATATAGTTTCGCAGAGATGTATTGAGACGTGGAACAGTTTAGATGAAGAAGTAGTGTCTGCAACGAGTGTGCACACTTTTAAAGTAAGATTGGATAAGTGTAGATATGGAGACGGGCCACACACACACACACACACACACACACACACATACAGGAACATGTCTGGAAGAAATGTTGGGTGGCTGTGAACGAACTATAATGATGGGAGATTTTAATTGTAAAGAGGTGTGTTGGGAGGACTGGTCAATGGAAGGATCAGAGACAACATGGGGAAATACACTATTGACACTGGCAATGGAAAATGTGTTAACTCAGTGGGTCAAAGAAGATACTAGGTTTGGAGGAGAGGGAGCATCGTCAAGACTGGACTTGGTCTTTAGTACAGAGCCAATGGTCATTGAGGAGATGAGGGTGGAGTGCCCTTTAGCAAAGAGTGATCATGCAGTTTTGGAGTTCAAGGTGATAGACGAAGAGAAATCTAGAAGAAATGAAGAATATAAAGTGGAAGATGGAATTATGCCAAGACAGATTTTGGAAACCTAAAGAAATTCTTTCAAGAGACAAATTGATGAAATTCAAGAGTGCTAAGGAGCAAATGAAAAGTGGAAGGAATTTATAAAAATATACAAAGAAGGTGAGAAAAATTTGTACCAATAAGACAACATAGAGAAGTTGGAAAGCAGGACTGGTTTAACGATAGATGTGAAAAGGCTAGAACAAGAAAAGAGGATGCATGGAAGAGGTGGAGAAGGAAAAGACGGATTAAGCAGTGGAAAGTTACAAAAGAGCAAGAAATGAATATGTGTTGATTAGAAGAGAAGAAAGAAAGAAACAAGAAAAGGATATAATTGATAAATGTAAAGACCAACCAAGGCTTTTTTACAGACATGTGAACAACAACATCAAAAATAGAGAAAGTATTGAAAGTTTAGAAGTAAATGGAGTATACAGTGAAGATCCCAGGAAATGGCAGAGGCTATGAATGGATGCTTTCGGAAGGTATTCACAAAGGAGACTGCTTTTGACAAACCACTGGTAATGGAACAGAAAGGGATTATGAAGGAGTTTCAAGTAACGGTGGAGGAGATCAAGAACATGATGGGGAGTTTAGAAGTGAGAAAAGCTGTGGGACCTGATGGGGTATCAGGATGGATTTTAAGAGAATGCAGGAGCAATTGGCAGAAAAAGTTTGTGAAGTAATTGATGCCTCATTAAGGGAAGGCGTAGTGCCCCAAGACTGGAAAAGAGCTAACATTGTCCCAATCTATAAATCAGGTAACAAGAGAGACCCATTGAACTATAGACCAGTGTCACTTACAAGTGTGGTAGCTAAGATGTGTGAGAGGGTGGTGAAGACTAGATGGACAGACTTCTTGGAGAAAATGACATACTTTGTGAGTGTCAATTTGGTTTTAGGAAAGGGCGTTCATGCACGACAAACCTGATATGTTACTATTCGAGGGTGATAGATGTAATACAGGAAAGAGATGGTTGGGCTGATGGAATATATCTGGATTTAAAAAAGGCCTTTGATAAGGTACCACACCAGAGACTGATCTGGAAACTTGAAATGGTAGGAGGAGTGCATGGCAGTTTACTAAAATGGATGGAAGACTTTTGGTAGGAAGAGAAATGAGAACAATAATTAAGGACAGACCATCAGAATGGGGATTGGTGGAGAGTGGAGTTCCACAGGGATCAGTGTTGGCACCAGTAATGTTCGCAGTCTACATAAATGACATGGTGGATGGGGTGTCCAGTTATGTGAGCCTATTTGCAGACGATGCAAAATTGTTAAGAAAAGTGAGATGTGACAAAGATTGCGAACTACTCCAGGAAGACTTGGACAGAATATGGAAATGGAGCTGTACATGGCAAATGGAGTTCAACACGACAAAATGCAAGAAAATAGAGTTTGGCAAGAGTGAAAGAAGAATCAGGAGTATGTACAAGATAGGAAATGAAGACATAAAACCAGTCATGAAGAAAAGACCTTGGGGTGACAATTACCAATGACCTATCGCCAGAGAGACATATAAACAAAATAATTGGAGAAGTATTGAACTTATTGAGGAACATAAGAGTGGCGTCAGATATCTAGATGAAGAAATGATGAAGAAAATAATTACTGCAATGATAAGACCGAGGCTTGAATATGCAACAATACAGTGGGCTCCGAACTTAAAGAAACACATAAGGAAACTAGAGAAAGTACAGAGGGCTGCAACGAAAATGGTGCCTGACTTAAGAGATTTGACTTATGAAGACAGACTGAAAAGAATGCAACTTCCAACCCTGGAAAACAGAAGAGAAAGGGGAGACCTGATAGCAATATACAGAGTGATGATTGGCATGGAAAAATGGATAGGGAAGATCTGTGTATGTGGAATGGAAGAATGTCGAGAGGGCATGGGAAAAACTAAAATGGCCACTTATAGGAGAGATGTGAAAATATAGCTTCCTCATAGAAGGGTGGAAGCATGGAATAGTTTAGACGTGGAAGTGGTCAACGCAAGGAATATTCATGATTTTAAGAAAAGCTGGACATTAATAGATATGGAGACGGGACAACACGAGCATAGCTCTTTTCCGTATGTTACAATTAGGTAAATACAATTAGGTAAATACACACACACACACACACACACACACACACACACACACACACATCTCTCTCTCTCTCTCTCTCTCTCTCTCTCTCTCTCTCTCTCTCTCTCTCTCTCTCCAAGAGAGAAGCGTCCACTTTCCTCTTTGAAGGTGATATAGTAACTAAAAAATAGCAGCATAATACACAAAGACAAGTATGACAAGCTTGCAGGAGTTTCCCGTGCTCAAGGCAAGGCACACCACCCGTATATCATACAGGCGGACTTTTTTAACATCCGGCGCGAAGGGGTTAAGCTATATTGATAGAATTTTTAGAGAAACATATAATTTGCTAAGGAATATTGGAGTAGCATTTCACTACATGGACAAAGAAATGATGAAGAAATTGATAAGTACTATAATAAGACCCAGATTGGAATATGCAGGATTAGTGTGGACCCCTCATAAAAAGAAACACATAAGGAAATTGGAGAGACTACAAAAAACAGCTACAAGGATGGTTCCAGAATTTGAAGGGATGACATGAGGAGAAACTAAAGGCTATGGATCTACCAACCCTGGAACAAAGAAGGGAGAGAGGAGACCTGATACAAGTTTATAAATTGATCAATGGAATGGACCAAGTGGATAATGAGAAACTGATCCTGAGAGAAGAATATGACATCTGAAGCACAAGTTTGCATTGTAAAAAGCTGAGAAAAGGAAGATGTCTGAGAGATGTTAAGAAATATAGTTTCCCGCAAAGATGTATTGAGATGTGGAACAGTTTAAATGAAGAAGTAGTGTCTGCAACGAGTGTGCATACTTTTAAAGTAAGATTGGATAAGTGTAGATATGGAGACGGGGCCACACGAGCATAAAGCCCAGGCCCTGTAAAACTACAAGTAGGTAAATACTAGGTAAATACACACATACACATGCTTATCAACAAAACATTAAAACAGCATTCCATACATGTACATAATAACAAGAATTGCCATTCAATTTATATATAGAGTGATGAAGGAATACATTCAAGGTTGAATGAAAAAAGTAATAGATAAATAAATAACCATGACTACCACCACCAACAACTGCCATTAAACTATATATATATATATATATATATATATATATATATATATATATATATATATATATATATATATATATATATATATATATATATATATATATATATATATATATATATATATATATATATATATATATATATATATATATATATATATATATATATATATATATATATATATATATATATATATATATATATATATATATATATATATATATATATATATATATATATATATATACAGGCAACCCCCACTTAACGAAGGGGTTACATTCCAAAAAAATCCTTTGTTAAGTGAAACTTCGTCAAACGAATTGATTATAACAATTTTAACCCCTGACTCGAATTTCCATTGGGAGTAAAGAAAGTGAGAGTGCATCATAGTACAGTGAAAGGTTTAATTAAAGTAAAAATTATGATGTTAAACATTTAGGCAGTTTGATTTAAGTCATTATAATGTACACTAATGTATGTATGTACATATCTTTATAATGTTGATGATCTTAAATTTATGAAGGGAGGGAGAGTGAAACGGTAAAGACACTAACTGGCAAACTGTGGAATGTAAACTAACGGCGCATCATTGTATCACATACAAAACTTGTGTATCACATTTTCACAAGGCTTTCCATTTTATCCATTGTAGAGTCACGAGTTCAGGTGGTTCTTTTAGCTTGCAAGGAAGATACAGTCTCTCCAGCCTTCTTAATAGAGTCTGCTGACTTGAAAATAGTAGAGACAGTAGATTGAGTCAAGATGGTGGCAAGCAATGCTATTAGTTTTCTTGCCTCTCGTGTCTGTGAATAATATATAGCTTCACTTTGAGAGTAAGAGATTTCCTAGTCTTCTTAGCAACGCTAGGCGACATTGCAGGGCGTTTTGGTGGTAAGCTGAGTGAGGGAAGACGAGCTGCTGGTGACGCTGTTATTGTTTTGAACTGGGGGAGTGAGTGGTGTGCATGTTGTCCACAAGAGGTGCTGGTGTATTCAAAAGCTTATCAGCTTGCAAGATATGGCAGGGCTTTCAAACTTGAGAATAATTACCTGGATAAAACTTCATTAAAGCGAGTTTGGTGTTCGTTAAACGAGCAGATGGTAGTAATATGAAACCTTCGTTGTAGCGAAATTTCGTTTTGTGAACCTTTATTAAGTGTGGGTTGCCTGTATATATTTTAGGCTAAAGGGCCTGTAGGTATACTTGAAGTGTATTGGAAGTACTATTCAGCTTCCCCATTAGTGGTGCAGCCAATTTTATTTATAGTGGTACCCATATTAGGGCTCATATCACCAGCCAAGCGAGTTTTTTGGTGAAAGGCTATTACACCTCCATATAGAACATGGGTATCATGGTGACATGTAGGTAACTTTGAACCACTCTACAAATGACGATGTTTCAAGACGGTCCATGGTGGTATTCGAACCTATGCAAGGACGTCTGCCTGATTCCACGCTCACCAGCTTATCCACTACTAAAGACAGAATATAAAAATATATTGATAAAGAGAGAAATTAATCAAGTAGAAAGGGAAAAAGTGATTGAGAAAAAAATTGAGAACTGAAGCTAAGGAAAAAAAAAAAAATAGAGGACAGAGAACGGGAAGAAGAAATTCTATTGGAGAGTGCTAGACATGAGGCTGAGGAAATGGTATATTCGGGAATGGGAAGGAAAGCATTAAGAGTCAGGTATTCAAACATAGATGGATTTATATCAGGATACTTGGAAAAGAGAGATTATATATTGGATAAGGACCAGACATGGTACGTATAACAGAAACAAAGTGAAGACGTCAAAGTGAATTTTAAAGATCAGGAATATAATGTTTGAAGGAGAGACAGAAGGAGAAAAGCAGGAAGAGGAGTTTTGATAATGATTTGAGAGGATATATACGTGGAAGAAGTACAGTATGGGTATGGACTGGCAGAGGTTTTAAGTATAACAATGAGGACCAATGGGAGGAAAAAATAAGTGTTATCATCCTAGGCAAGTATAATGAGGGAGTAAAGAGATATGTTCCCTTCTCCCCTTTTCTTCTTCGTTATCCATCACCAGCCCTCACTTACGGCATGTACAAATCAAAATTATAAAAAAATTTTCATTGAAATTTTTGTAAACTTCAGGTTTTGTTAAGGTTACAACGAATTATCTGATTTATAGGTATCAGTAGTCAAACTTTTTGGTGCTTGAACAGCCATTTGGAATTAGTTGAGTTCAAGTATTTCGTCTCCTCTGTATCTTGAATTCTTTTGGTGAATTTGTATTTGTCAGTAATTTTTTATTCAAATAACATATGAATTTTTTTTCTCTTTTTCTTCAAGATGTAATCATGCCTTGAATATTGTCAGGTATTGTCTTTAGAGGAGCTCTCTTCAGTTTATTACAGTAATAATACGTTCTTTAATGTTACAGACTTCCTCGCCGTCATTGACTGCTCTCTGAAGGGCACCGGACCAGCTAGCTCCCAGGCAGCAGTGTCTGTGCCAAGGCCTCAGGTGAGTTTACCTATCATATTTAAATGAAGGTCTGCACTGTGCACACACTGAAAAGGATATTGTTACACAGCATGACATAAGCTGATACCAAATATTTGCATTAGTATCCCATTTGTGTTTACTACAGCTACATGTAGATGAATCTCCAAATTCTTTAAAAGAGGATGACCAACACTCAGTAAAGCAAATCAGATTACTAGTAGAGCAACCATGTTGGAGACCATACTAGTGATCAGATTCTTTTCCTCTTTTCAGTATGACGAACACCAAACTCGCTTTAACAAAATTTTATCAAGGCATTTTTTTCCAAATTTGAAAGCCCCACCGTATCATGCAAAACGTGCACCACTCACCTACCATAACAGTAAAAAAAAAAAAAAAAAAAAAAAAAAAAAAGTTAGGTTAGGTTAGTCCATTTCAGTCCGTTATTGAGTGAAATCTGTTACTGTGAGGTCCATTGTCATGAGGCATCACTTTATTTACAATTTTTTGCCACTTTTCATCTATTTATTATATTTTTTTATGGCCTGTAGTGCTTGTAGGTATACCTGAAGAGTATGGGAAACACTGTTCAGCTTTCATCCATTAGTGGCGCAGGCTATTTTATTCATAGTGATACCCATATTACGGCCCATATCACAACCCATGCACATCTGGGTATCATGGTGGCATGTAAGTAACTTTAAACCACTCGACAAATGGCAAAGTTTCAAGGTGGTAATTGGTGGGATTTGAACCTATGCATGAATGTCTGCCCGATCCCATGCTCACCACCTTATCCACTACACCACCACATCCCTCTTGATTAGAGTGGATATTGTCAACTTGTAACCTTTCTTATATTTCTTCTCCGGAAAAGAAATTGATTTATACAGATGCCAAATTTTCACATTAAACTGTTAAGAGATCAAGGTAAGCTGTAATAAGATTTTCTACAAGAATATTTGAATTTTTTTTAAGTATCTCTTCCCTTAACATAACTTTTTATGAAAATATAGTATGTACAAAGAATTTCTATTATGTATTTCATGTAATACTGACAAACTTTATTTTATCTCTTGTAAATTGCAAGGTGAGTATAGCAATTTACAAAGATAGAATGACATTGCCAATCAAGATATGTGACAGTGAGATGTGGACATAGAATGAAGGTCAAGAGTTAGAAATTCATGTATCTTAGTGGAGTTAGTTGAGTGGTGCTTCTCGTAAAAAATAGGATGATGGTAAAAACATTGAAAGTCTATATGGAAGGTTTGGTATGTTTGTTCTAGTTGGAGAAATTCATTATGGAGAATTGCTGCTTATTCAACAACCATAAAGTTGTGCTCAAAAGTAATGACCAGTAAGCATCCCAGTCCCAATGCGTTATGAAAAGTGATTGCAATATACGTACTTATAATGTCATGTGTTCATCTTTTTTTTTTTTTTTTATACCATGTGGGCTTTTCACAGGAATCTATGGGCTAAAGGGGATACTTTTTGGGGCACCTCCTATCTCAAAACCCATCTTCTAGGAAACTGTTGCCCTGAGTGAGGAAACCCGACCTACACTCGGACCGTGGACAGAATGCCATGTCTCTTTTTAATCATTTCCCATTGGTCACTGTTGTTCCTCTCTTATTCAGTGTTTTCTCTTCATGTAGTGGATGAACTGTGTGAAGAGAGCACTTAGTGAGAAAGTAATGATTATGCAACAAGCAACATTGGTTAGTGCATTAAAATGGTCATTTCCATAAAATGCACTTAATGTCATAATCTAAGCAAACTAATTTATTTTAAATCACTTTATTTTCATCTACACTATTATTGCTTTATTCTTTGTACCTAAATTTCATATCTATTTTTCTCCATACACAGCAAAGATCAATGTTAGGTATCAAAAGCTGTCTCTTCAAGTGGCATACCCTTCAAAATTGCATTTATCCTTTTATCATCCGTCCATCTTATATACTTCATCACTCTAGTCTTTTCAGATTCTCTTACAGTATTGTCATGTTTGGCACATATCCAAATCACTTTTACTGCTTTCTGTGCAGGATCATTGGCAAACGGGACCTTTTGTTGATTTCCTACCATCAGCATTTACTATACTTAGACCTCTTTCAAGCACTTTTATATTCACCTCTCCTACAATAATCTGAGAGATGAGTGTGATTAGTAATGACTGAACTCAATTGGAAACTATTTACTCCTGCTTCTCTACGCTAACACATTTCATGTTAATATTTTGTTCTCTCAATAAGATATCATCTAGCCCTTACAATCTCATGCAATTCACAATGGGTTTCATTTGTTCTAACTTATCATCATCATCATCATCATCATCATCATTTTTGTTTAACGTCTGCATTTCCCCATTTAGGGTGAGATTGGGCAGGTGATGACTGCTTTCCACAACTGGTGATCTTGTGCCATATGTTCATATATTTGCAACTGATTCATATTCTCTATCACACACTCCTTCCACCTTTTCTTTGGCCTTCTCACTGGCTGTCAGCTTCCAACCCTCACCTCCTACACCTTGCTTGAGACTCCTCCCGCCGCCCTTCTCACCTGTCCAGACTATCTCTATCTTCTCAATCTTATCTGCTGTAATGTATGCATTCTCTACATCAACATTTTGAAGTAGACTGGCTGATGTACCAAACTGGTGTATGATGTTAATTTTCATTATCATCACCTTGATTATTGCAGGTTGTCAGTTTGGTAGGAGCAGTGAGTGAGGTAGCAGGCCACTCTAAAACCCCTACCAGTGACCCTCCAAGCTCCTCCCTCAATGTATCTGGACTGCAACAACTGTTGGCAGGTTAGTGTATATCTGGAGTATACTTGTTCTTTACAATATGAAATTGGCAAAATGACTGAAATTTCTTTTTTCTTTAATGTCTGAGAAAACGCACCTCAGAACAGTATTGTTAGACAGCTCCACCAGTGAACATGCAACTTTTCCTTGGTGTGTACTTCAATATGATGATGCCTGTGTAGCTGTCATGACATGTTAATTGCATATAAGAGAGAGAGAGAGAGAGAGAGAGAGAGAATGTCATATATATATATATATATATATATATATATATATATATATATATATATATATATATATATATATATATATACAGTAAAACCTCAGCTCACGACCATAATTCGTTCCTAAATCCTGTTCGTCACCTGATTTGTTCATCCCCTGAATCAAATTTTCCCATAAGAATGTATTGAAATACCATTAATCCGTTCCAGACCAAAAAAAAATCATACTTTTGTCCATAAAACCCATTCAAAATAGACCTTTAATGTATGCATGACATGAACAAAATAATTATAAAAAGCCTAAATTGTTTTACTTACCTAAATGCTTTCAAAATTATAATAAAATGAATAAAAAAGAAAAGGTTATTTACTTGAGAGACTGGACATTGATGGCATGATGGAATGGAGGAGAGGAGGATGGGGAGGAAGACAGACAAGATCCGAGAAGACAGTCATGAGAGAGGACTTTGGATGTGCGCAGCGTGCCAGAGCTATACAGCAGCTGTGTAGTGTCACAAGTCAGTGCTGCTATGTGGGGCCCCGTTATAGCAGCGAGGATAACGCCAAGGAAGCTACAGTAGAACGCGCCAGTAACATCACCATGCCCAGGAAAAACAGGAGAAAATCGTGGTGGCACGAAGATTGTTATGTAATAATTTTCGTATGTTCCTGTTTCTATTTTCTTTTGTTCTTTTGTTTTGTTGTTGTGTGATAGCCAGGTTGGCTATCACACAACAACTGCGTTCGTTCCCCGAAATATTGTTCGTCCCCTGGGTCGATATATTGACAAATTTTTTGGTCGTCTCCCGAATTGTTCGTCCTTAGAGACGTCGTCAAGCGAGGTTTTACTGTGGTTATTACAAATGTGATAGCCAGGTTGGCTATCACACAACAATATGTGATATATATATATATATATATATATATATATATATATATATATATATATATATATATATATATATATATATATATATATATATATATATATATATATATATATATATATATATATATATATATATATATATATATATATATATATATATATATATATTCTGCTTCAATTGTTGGTGAGTGATCCTGTATTTTGTCTTGGGGATAGCAAAAGACTGCATATCATCCTTGAGGTTCTTATGCTCTTCCCTCCATCCCTGTCCTCACCAATCACATAAATGAGCCACACCACGTCCCACCCTCTAACCAGAATGAGGAAGTCTCATTGGTATAGCTTACATCACAGTTTAACTCCACTGTGGTCGTGGTCCCTCCATTCTCCTTGGTATTCCTTTATCCACTTTTTTTTCCATACCCCGAGAAAAGGAGGAGGAGGTAGTATATGGGAAGAACAGTTCCACCTCCCTGGTTCTTTCCTTACTCCCCCCTTTTCTCTCTCTCTCTCTCTCTCTCTCTCTCTCTCTCTCTCTCTCTCTCTCTCTCTCTCTCTCTCTCTCTCTCTCTCTCTCTCTCCCTCTCTCCCTGTCTCTCTTTTTTTTTTTTTTTTTTATTTAAACATAACTTTATACATAAGAACATGTACCCAAAGGCGCACTGTCGTGTTCTACCTATTCTAAGGGTACTACAATCTATTTCTCTACAATATTTACAAGACTTAAAAATAGATGAAATACAAGATGGTCAGCATGTAAATGGAGCACTATTCGTTTCACTTCACTAGCACTGTTCACGCACTGCACTACACTGAGTGTCACATCACAAAGAGTGTCAGAGGAGTTGGCAGTGTCTGTCTCCACTTATGTGCCATCAGTTTGACACTGTGAGTGTTCATCTCCTGGACGTGAGGCACCGCGGCCGTGAACAAGTTCCACATCCTGGAGACGCGTCCTGCGAATGTGCGTTGATGCTGACACCGTGGGATCGCGGCACCTCTACGGCATCACCACCATTGAGCACCGTTCTCGTGCTCCATGCGGTGACTCTTAAAGGATGACGCAGCCCTGCCAGACGTGGCACTCTTTGCACCTGTGCCTTATGGAACACTACGATCGCCGCCACGTCTCTGCGGTGTTCCAGTGAATCAAGAGGACGCTCAGGCTCTGGGTGAGGTGGTAGTGCAGCATCCACTAGCTGTATGGCGCGGCGTTGGATGCTGTCCAGTCTCCTTCTGTGTGTGGCGGCACAGGACATCCAGGAGAGAGCTGCGTACTCAAGGTGGGGCCGCACCTGTGCCTTGTACAGCAGCAGTCTCCCCTTCCTGTCGAGGAAACTGGCGATCCTTCTGAGAGCGGAGATCCTGTGAGAGGCTTTCTTGGCAATGGTTTTGACATGGCTGTCAAACCTCAGCTCTCGATCCACCTCCACTCCAAGTATCTTGACTTCATCTTGAGTGGGAGCAGCAGCGCCAAAAGACAACTTTCCTGCTATTGCTGCCATGGCAGCTGGGGACCGAGAGACAACCATTGCCTGTGTCTTCTCCGGCGCGAATGTCACTTGCCAGCGAGCACCCCACTCCTTTATCACTTGTAGCTGCTGATTGATGGCCTCAGCAGCCCGCCCACTGTCCTGGCGTGGATAGGTATAGGAGAGGGTGCAGTCATCAGCATAGGCCATGACTCCTGGCAGTAGCTGGAGAAGATCATCCACATAGATATTCCACAGGAGTGGGCCAAGAATTGAACCCTGTGGCACTGATGCCTCCATAGGCAGGGACTCAGATGTTTGCCCGTTGACAACCACCTTGAGGCTTCTGTCCTGCAGGTAATTTCCCAGGAGTCGTAGCAAGCCATCCTGGATGCCTTTAGCACGAAGCTTTTCTAGTAATCCGCTGTGCCATACTTTATCAAAAGCTCCAGCTTTGTCCAAAGCAACCACTATAGTGTCCTTGCCCTGTCTCTCTCTCCCTGTCTCTCTCTCCCTCTCTCTCTCTTTCTCTCTCTCTCTTTCTCTCTCTCTCTCTCTCTCTCTCTCTCTCTCTCTCTCTCTCTCTCTCTCTCTCTCTCTCTCTCTCTCTCTCTCTCTCTCTCTCTCTCTCTCTCTCTCTCTCTCTCTCTCTCTCTCTCTCTCTCTCTCTCTCTCTCTCTCTCTCTCTCTCTCTCTCTCTCTCTCTCTCTCTCTCTCTCTCTCTCTCTCTCTCTCTCTCTCTCTCTCTCTCTCTCTCTCTCTCTCTCTCTCTCTCTCTCTCTCTCTCTCTCTCTCTCTCTCTCTCTCTCTCTCTCTCTCTCTCTCTCTCTCTCTCTCTCTCTCTCTCTCTCTCTCTCTCTCTCTCTCTCTCTCTCTCTCTCTCTCTCTCTCTCTCTCTCTCTCTCTCTCTCTCTCTCTCTCTCTCTCTCTCTCTCTCTCTCTCTCTCTCTCTCTCTCTCTCTCTCTCTCTCTCTCTCTCTCTCTCTCTCTCTCTCTCTCTCTCTCTCTCTCTCTCTCTCTCTCTCTCTCTCTCTCTCTCTCTCTCTCTCTCTCTCTCTCTCTCTCTCTCTCTCTCTCTCTCTCTCTCTCTCTCTCTCTCTCTCTCTCTCTCTCTCTCTCTCTCTCTCTCTCTCTCTCTCTCTCTCTCTCTCTCTCTCTCTCTCTCTCTCTCTCTCTCTCTCTCTCTCTCTCTCTCTCTCTCTCTCTCTCTCTCTCTCTCTCTCTCTCTCTCTCTCTCTCTCTCTCTCTCTCTCTCTCTCTCTCTCTCTCTCTCTCTCTCTCTCTCTCTCTCTCTCTCTCTCTCTCTCTCTCTCTCTCTCTCTCTCTCTCTCTCTCTCTCTCTCTCTCTCTCTCTCTCTCTCTCTCTCTCTCTCTGTGTGTGTGTGTGTATTTACCTATTTACCTATTTGTGTATTACAGGGCCTGAACTAAGCTCTCTGTGACCTGTCTCCTTGTCCATTCCTGTCATATCTCTCTTTCATCTGATTGACACACACGACATCACTGCTCAGTTTATTCCATTTATCAATGCTACGATGCGGGAAACTGTATTTTCTCACGTCATTTAGACAGATGTCTTTTATTAGTTTTTTCCATGTCGTCGGACATGATTACTTGTGGTCACCTTTATTAACTCTCTGTCCAGTATGTCAATCTTGTTCACCAATTTATACATAGTTATCATGTCTCCTCTTGTTCTTCTCTCTTCTAATGTGGTCAGACCCAGCTTCCTCAGTCTTTCCTCATAGTCTAACTCCCTGAGTCCTGGTACCATCCTTGTTGCCAGCCTCTGTACCCTGTCCACCTTCTTCACATTTTTCTTCATATGCAGTGACCAGACACATGCTGCATATTCTAACTGGGGTCTTATTAAGGTACATAATATCTTCTTCATCATTCCTTCATCTAGGTAGTGGAATGCAAGGCCAATATTTTGAAGCATGTTATATGTTTTCCAAAAAATCTTGTTAATGTGTTTCTCCGGTGACAAAGTGTTTTGCACGGTTACTCCTAAGTCTTTCTCCTCATTGGTCTCTTTAATTTTCTCATCACCCAGCCTGTAATCCCTGTTTGGTCTGTATCTACTTCTTCCCATTTTCATAACATGGGTCTTGTCTATATTAAATTCCATCTGCCACTCCTTACTCCACTCATATATTTTATCAAGATCTTCCTGTAACTTGTTACAATCTTCCACATTCTTTACTCTCCTCATAATTTTAGTATCGTCCAAACATGTTCATGTAACTGTCAATTCCTACTGGCATATCATTAACATAAATCAAAAACATGATGGGACCCAGCACTGACCCTTGTGGAACTCCACTGGTTACCTTCTTCCACTCGGACTTCCTTCCTCTCACCACTGTTCTCATTTCTCTTCCCATTAAGTAATTTTCCATCCATTTTGCTAGTTTATCATTTACTCCTCCAATCTTCTTTAGTTTCCACATCAGTCTATTGTGTGGTACTTTATCAAAGGCCTTTCTCAAGTCCAGGTAGATAGCATCCACCCATCCCTCTCTATGTTGTAGTATGTCAGTCACTCTTGAATAAAAACATAATAAATTGGATATGCACGATCTTCCTTTTCTGAAACCAAACTGTCTTTCACTCAGAATGTTTTCACTTTCTAGATACTCACTCCACTTAGCTTTAATTACTTCTTCACATACCTTGCACAATATACTAGTCAACGATACTGGTCTATAATTTAGCGGTTCCATTCTACTACCATTCTTATATATAGGCACAATGTCAGCTCTTTTCCACTCTTTCGGGACTAATCCTGTTCGTATGGAGGTTTCCACAATATCAAATACGGGGTTCAACAATTGATCCTTACATTCATTTAGCAACCTCCCAGATATGCCATCAGGCCCCATTGATTTATTAATATCCAGATTGCTTATAATTTTCCTTACATCTTCCTTAGTAACCATGATGTCCTGCATTTGCTTTATTTCCGTAGGCCTTCCTCCCATAAAATGCTCCTCCTTTGTAAACACTTTGCAAAAGTTGTCGTTCAAAATTTCAGCTATATCTCCAGCATCCTCATATACTTCTTCCCATTTTTACCTTTTCTATTGCCTCCTTATATTTAGTTTTCCATTTATGAATTTGTAAAACATTTTTGGGTCACTATCACAGTTTTCCACCACCCTCTGTTCATATTCCTTCTGTGCTGTTCTCCTTACTTCAACATATCTATTCCTTGCTGTTTTGTAAACTTCTCTTGATAATACATCACTGTTTTTCTTAAGTTTCTTCCATGCCTTTTCTTTGTTCTTTTTTGCTTCTTCACAATTTCTATTAAACCACTGTTTATTATTTAAAGTCCTCTTTCTGTGATATGGCACAAACTTTTCACAGCAGAGTTATACAAATCCATAAATTTATCGTATTTCAATTGCATATCCTTTCCTGGTATACCACGGACCAGTCAATTTCATTAAAGAACTCCTTATATGGTTATAATTTGCCCTAATATAATTTAATTTTTCCTCCCTGCGTTCCACAATCTTATTCGTGCTTAATTCTGTATCCAGCTCAAAGCTTAGGACATCATGATCGTTTTTCCCCAAGGGACATTCAAGTTCAATTTCCTCTTTTAGAGATGCCCTGGTAAATACCAAATCCAACCTTGCTGCAACATCTTGTCCCCTGCACCTTGTTGGTGATCTCACCCACTGTGTCATCAAGTTATTTGTTGCTACCTTTAACAATTCCTCTGCCCACTCACCACCGTTCACCACTTCGTAGTCTTCCCACACTATTTCTTTGCAATTAAAGTCTCCAACTATCATCACTCTATCCTTTCTGATGAGTTCTTGCTTCATTCTGTCTAGAATATTTCTCATCACCATTTTGTACTGTTCATATTCCCAAGCACTGGTTCTGGGTGGTATGTATACTGTTATAATATTAATGTCCCTCTTGCCATCTGTTATAAGCATACTTATCACTTCCTCATTTCTCTTACTATAGTTCACCTCCTTCACTATCAGATCTTTCTTAATAAGAACCATTATACCACCACCTCCTTTATTTTTTCTATCATTTCTCCATGCTTTGTAGTGTTTTACAACAAACCAGTCTAGCTTTATTTCGGGCCTTAGCTTTGTTTCCACTACACACATTATGTCCGGTTCATTATTTCTTAGATAATCCATACATTCTAGCCTCTTAGACAGAAATCCATCTATATTCGTGTAAGTCACTTGTATTCCATTCCTAGTCTCATTCTTCCATGTAATGTCTATTCCATCTGTTTTATCCACCACTTCTTTAGCCTCCCATTTCTCATCCTCCAAAAAAAAACTTGGTCTTTTCCTCCTCTGTTCTTTCGTCATTCCTCTCTTTCACTTCAGTTACAAGCTCTTTCATTTTCATTCGCTCATCCTGTGACGTATTTCTTCTTATGTAAATTGTTTTGGTTTCCTCAGAGTCCTTAAGTTTCCAAGCCCTCCTCAACAAGGCCTCAGCTGGCACTTGAGACTTTAATTTCAATTTTAATGGTCTATTCTTGCCTTCCTCAAAAGCTCCCAATCTCACACTTTCTTCTACCTCAGCATATAGGTCTTCTTCTTCCACAGAGATCTTGTTCAGTAAAGACTTAATCCTGTCATTTTCCTTATTACTCCTATCCTGCCAGTTTCTGTTAGTTTCCTCCCTCATTCCTGTTATGATCACACATTTTTTTCTTTTCAGCAATATCTCTCACCACATACTCATTTTCCTTTAGTGCCTTTACCATTTCACTCTGCGTAATCATTTTATTTTCCTCTTCCTGCTTTTTCACTATCTCCCTAAAGGACCTTTGTACCTCCTGATGTTCATGGTTCACTTCTTTCATCTTGGCATCAATTAAATTAAGGCATTCGTCCTTCCTCAAGTCCCCTTCGGATATTTTCATCTCCATTTCTAGGAGTTTAGCCTTCATCTCTTCACATTGTTTCCTTAATTGTTGGTTTTCCTTCTCCATCTCTACTTTTTCCTTCAATAGGTCTTTATTCGCTATCTTTAACAAATAGATCTCTTTTTTTTAACAAATCATTCTCGGCTATAACTCTATCCAGGTTTTCTTCTATGGACAAAATACTTAGGAACTTACTTTCCAGTGCTTGGATTCTTGCTTCCATATCTAATTTCTCCAGTCCTCTTGGAGTAGTTACAAAACCTTCAAAATCTTTGGGTTGCCTAGGAGTAGCCGCCATGTTTGCTATCGTCAGCTGATTACGGCCAAAACAATCACCGCCACACTCTCTCAGGGACCACTCTCCATATCCCTCACTTTCAACACTATGTGACAGTAGGACATCAACAGGACACTAACTCAGGTACTCGGGCCCTGTAACACCATAGGTATTTTCACTTCTTCCCGTCCGCAGCCGGAGACGAGCTGTCCTCTCTCAGCGACGGCGACTGTGTGTGTGTTTCACTGTTTGATCTGCTGCAGTCTCTGACGAGACAGCCAGACGTTACCCTACGGAACGAGCTCAGAGCTCATTATTTCCGATCTTCGGATAGGCATGAGACCAGGCACACAACACACACCGGGACAACAAGGTCACAAATCCTCGATTTACACCCCGTACCTACTCACTGCTAGGTGAACAGGGGCTACACGTGAAAGGAGACACACCCAAATATCTCCCCCCGGTCGGGGAATCGAACCCCAGTCCTCTGGCTTGTGAAGCCAGCGCTCTAACTACTGAGCTACTGGGCGTGTGTGTGTGTGTGTGTGTGTGTGTGTGTGTGTGTGTGTGTGTGTGTTTGCCTAATTCTAGTAGTAAATTACAGGGTTCAAGCTGTTTCCATATTTATATTTATCCAAATATTCCTTAAAATTGTGCACACTTTCTGCTGTTACACTCCCATCATATATTCCATTCTAGATGTCCACTGTTCTATGTGGAAAACTAAACTTTTTAATGTTCTTCAGACACTGACTTTTCATCCTTTTGCCTCTCCTCCGAATATTATATTCTTGTCCTTTAAAATTCACTTGGACATTTTCCCTTAACTTTGTTATACAGTAAAACTTCGCTTGACGAACGTCTCCAAGGACGAACAATTCGGGAGACGACCAAAAAAATTGTCAATATATCGACCCAGGGGACGAACGATATTTCGGGGTATGAACACGGTTAAATGGCTCGCGGCATCTTTTGTGATAGCCAACCCGGCTATCACACAACAACAAAACAAAACATAAGCACAAAAGAAAATAGAAACAGGAACATACGAAAAATATTACATAACATAATCTCCGTGCCACCACGATTTTCTCTTGTTTTCCCTGTGCATGGTGACGTTACCGTTGTGCTCTACTGTAGCTTCCTCGGCGTTATCCTCGTTGCTCTGGTGGCTCTCAGCGTTGCTGTCATCATCATCCTGGTTATGTCCAGGTACTGCAGATTGTGGCACATCCATCGCAGCTGTTTCATTGCTCGCCTGGCAAGGAACACCGCCCTACTGCCCGCTCCTCTCACACTGATCATCACCTCCGAGGATCAAAGGAACTTCCTGGCCACGTACCTTTAACTTCCCTTCTTGGAAGTTCAAACTTGCTCCCACACGCGTGAGGAAGTCAATCCCCAGCAGGCAAGGGTCTTCCAAAGGCAGAGACGAAGACTGGCAATCTTTCCATGTTTCCCACGCCGATGTTCTCTATAATGGGGCCCCACATAGCGGCACTGACTTGTAATGCTACACAGCTGTTGGGTAGCTCTGGCACGCTGCGCACATCCAAAGTCCTCTCTCATGACTGTCTTCTCGGATCTTGTCTCTCTTCCTCCCCATCCTCCTCTCCTCCATTCCATCATGCCATCAACGTCCAGTCTCTCAAGTAAATAACCTTTTCTTTTTTATTCATTTTATTATCATTTTGATAGCATTTAGGCAAGTAAAACAATTCAGGCTTTTTATGATTATTTCGTTCATGTCATGCATACATTAAAGGTCTATTTTGAATGGGTTTTATGGACAAAAGTATGCTCTTTTTTTTTGGTCTTTAACGGATCAATGGTATTTCAATACATTTTTATGGGAAAAATTGATTCAGGGGACGAACAAATCGGGTGACGAACAGGATTTAGGAACAAATTATGGTCGTGAGCTGAGGTTTTACTGTACATATCACGTCCAGTGCTTTTTTCAATATATAATCTCTTCTAAGCTTCCTGATATAAATCTATCTATGTATGTATTCATAATTCTTAACACTTTTCTTCTCCTTCCCAAATATACCATTTCCTCAATCTCATGTCTAGCACTCTTCAGTAGAATTTCGTGTCATTTCCCATCTTTCTCTTACTTTTCCTTAGCTTAATTTCTTTGCCTTCTTTTCTTTTCCTTTCTTCCTGATTTATCTCTTTGTCCAAATATTTTTGTATTTTGCCTTACCAGCCAGCTTTCCAGACCTTGCCAAAATTTCCTCTACCCCTACTTGTGATCTCTTTTTAACTTTTAGTGGTCTTTTAGTGCCTTCACTATATTTACCAAGTCTGTATATTTCCTATAGTTTTTTTAAGATTCTTCTTCATCTTGGACCACTGAGGTAATTTACTTTACCATCTCTATCTCCTCTATCTCCCTCACAAATTTAACTGGATTCATCGTCTATTCTAGTCCATATATAACTATACTGTACACTTCTTTTTGTCCACTGTATATCTAACTAACATTTCCTTTTCTTTGATCACTTGTATAAGTGTGTCCTTTGTTTTCTTCCTTATTTGTTACTTCAATACTTTTGTAAAATTAACTTTATTTTCTTCTTGCTCTTTCATCCAGACCTCTTTTCATTCTTCCAGTTTGGTTTTATTTATCCCTTTTGCTGTCATCGCACTTGTGTTTAGCTTTTCCTGTAATCCTTGTAATTCCAGTTCATAATTCTCACATTTGCCCTTAACCCCTTCAGTACTGGGACGCCTTTTTACTTTGAGTTTTGGGTATGATTAGAAGATTTTACTTACATTAGGGAAGGTCTATGGAGATCAGAAGATTAATGTACAGAATCTTCACTATTTTAATCCCCACAAATGTTTCTTAAGCTTTGTAAAATCACTAAATAGTAACCAGAATATATATATATGAAAACGTGTCATGGTACTGAAGCGGTTAAGGACACTGTTCTCCATTCTTATTTTGTCCAAATTTTCTTTCATCTAATTGTTCATTTGAACTTTATTATTTATTATATCACATTTCTCCTTCAGCTTTTTGTTTTCCACGATCAGCTGTTTTTGCTTCTTGAATACCACAACTATTATCTCCCTCAGACATTTGATTTCTTTTTCCCCTGGGAGGAGGGGAGAAGGGTGGGGAGGAGGTAGCTTGTCGGAGGATGAGTCACTTTCTATGAAAATGTCTTTGTAACTTTTCTCCTGGTGTAAATCAAGTGAGCCCACTAGTGGAGGGCTAGGACTCATTAACACTTGTACTCTCACTAGATTCCTTATTTTCACCACTAATAAGCTTCTAAATGGAAAACTATGGACAGAATGCAGAAGAATGTTGTTTTTTTCTGAAGACTGTGGTAGGACCAGGGATGTGCACCAGTATCCATTATACCAGAATACCATTATTTTGCTTCAGTATTACTGGTAATACTGGTGTCAGAATGGGACAATGGTGGCAGTGGAGAGGGAGAGGCCAGAGCTTTGTTGACAACCATTTGTTCAGCCATTCGATTACCAAATATTTTCACCATTAAGGAGCCTTTAGTGTTAATGTAAGTTTATAAATAAAAAACTACAGAAAGAATCACAAGAATGTTATTCTGATGACTGCAACAGCACAACTGACGATGGGGGGGAGAGAGAGGCCAGGGAACATTTGTTTACAACCATGTGTGTGGACATTTGATTACCAGGTATTTTTTTAATATTAAATCAAACTCTTGTGTTTGAGCATTGAAAAGTTTGACTAGTAAGGAGTTGAGTATTGAGTCTCCACTATATTGAAAACTCCAAAAATTGGTATCTCCTCCAAAGAAAAAAGGCAGAAAGTGCTCCACATTGGATGTTAAGAAGTCATTGTTGTTGATACAGGTTATTTGATCTGGAAACCAGATCAAATAACAAACGATTGAATAGCGAACGTAAAGTTCAATAGGTTTTTTTCTAATGGGAAGAGTAACCTAGGTCTAGCTTATATTGAAAGATAGGGAACACTCTTCTGCATTATAGGCTCATTGCTTTTATATATACAGTGGTTTCCCCTATAGGTGTATATCCACTGGCAAGAGGAGAAAAATGAGCTTCAATTAAGTTAGCAGGTGCCACTCTGATTATTAATCCACTGCCTCAGGAGTGTCTCCATTTCCTTCATTATTGACTCCTTCTTCTTCATTAGCATCGTTGCAGTTAATCTATAAACTGTCCCACCTGCTTTTTTCACACTTGCTGGTTGTTTGGTGATGGTGGAGACGGAACTGCAAGGTTCATGGCGCTTAACAATTTCAAACTTTTCTCTAAAGATGAGCTTTTCCTTGGTCTTTTTTGTCTTTCACCTCACCAGCACTAGGTGTTGCAGCCCATTTGAAAGGCCTCACACTTGGATCACTTGTAATTCTCGACAATGAAAGTGAATTTTAGCAAAACAAACACTGGCGACCTGAACCCAACTGAAAGACTGATCTTGATCTTGATGCTACAGGTGGCTCAAAATCACTCCAGAGCCAGGGCCTTTGGATTGGCAGCTCCTGTAGAGGACAAACAAATGACAAGCAGAAAAAGAGCAGTATCCTCATCACTGGTTATCCCTACATCTAACGGGAATGAGTTTTGATGGGTGGCAGTTGTAGCGTGGGTGGTGATGTGATCACAGTGTGTTTGTTTACATTTTAGTGATTGGTTGATAATTGTGTTTATATATATATATATATATATATATATATATATATATATATATATATATATATATATATATATATACACATAGAGTGGTGCCTTGGAATACGAACTTAATCCGATCAAAATTTTGTTCCTAATCCAAAACGTTCTTACTCCAGAGCATCAAAATACTTGTATTCATATGGAAGTAATTATAATTCGTTCCAAACCATCTCCCAAGACCAAATAATGTTTATTTTGCACCTAATTTCTTACTTTTTGAATACTATTACTATATATACTACTACTATTATGCTATAGCTATAAAAGATAGGAAAATAAAGCAGAAAAGTAAGCAAAATGTAATATAACATAACATAACATAACATAACATAACATAAATAATAGGATAACAAAGGGCCACCAGGGCCCATCTAGGTTATCCTGTATCAGTCGCACAGCGACCTCATCATCAGTACTTAAAGATACACTTACAAGTACACAATACATTATATACTAATTTTAAATATTTGGCCCATTATAAAAACTATCATGCAGTGCTAAACATAATTATAAATCTAATAAATTTAAGTGCTTATCTAATCTGTTTTTAAACATTGTCAAACTAGTGCTATTTACAACCCTCTCTGGCAATGCATTCCAGAAGTCTACCACCCTATGACTAAAGAAATATTTTCTTATATCTAACCTGCAGCCTTGCTTTCTAATCTTCCTGTCATGATTTTTAGTCCTACTTTCCTCCTCTAAGGTAAAAAAGATCTCACATCTATGTAGTTTGTATCTGAGAACATTTTAAATAACTCTATCATATCCCCTTATACATCTCCTCTCAAATGAAAACATGTTTAATCCCTTTAATCTATCTCTATACTCCAGGCACTTTAATGCTGGTATCATCCTAGTTGCTCTTCTCTGAACTGCTTCTAACATGTTGATATCCTGGCCTGTATACAATACTCTAAATGGGGCCTAACATAGGAATTATATAAGCTACGCACCACTACCTTACTTTTATAACTAACATTTCTATTTATAAAACCTAGGATCCTATTTGCCCTATTTCTTGCTTCTAAACATTGCTTTGAAAATTTCATAATCCTGTCTATCACTACTCCTAAATCCTCCTAAATCCTTTCCCTCCTCTACTGCCTCTAGCCAACATCCCTCCATCTCATAGCTAAAGTTTGTGTTGTCTTTACCTAAATGCATAACCTGACACTTTTTAGAATTAAACTCCATCTGCCACCTGTCTGCCCATGCTATCAGCCTGTCCAGGTCTTGTTGTATTCTGTAATTGTCTTTTTCACCCTGTACTGCACATGCTATCTTAGTATCATCTGCAAACTTTGATACTTTGCTATTAATTCCTATATCTAAATCGTTAATGTACACCAAGAAAAGAAGAGGTCCTAGCACTGATCCTTGGGGTACCCACTAACCACTTCCTTCCACTCAGACATTGCCCCATTTAATATTACTCTCTGTTTCCTATCAGAAAGCCATTCACTAATCAAATCAACTAACCTACCCCTATCCCATGTAGTCTCAATTTGTACACTAGCCTCCTATGCGGTACCTTATCAAACGCCTTGCTAAAATCTAGATATATAACATCTATGCTATTTCCATCATCTAACTCCTTGGTAATATATTCTAAGATATCGAGCAAATTTGTAAGACAGGACCTCCCTGATCTAAAGCCATGTTGGGTATCTCTAATTAATCTATTCTCATTTAAATGCTCCCAAATACTACCCTTAATGATTTTCTCTAGTATCTTACATACTATACTAGTTAAACTGATCGGTCTATAATTATTCGCATCATCCTTCCTACCTTTTTAAATATTGGAGTAACATTAGCTAACTTCCAGTCCTGAGGTATCTCAGCAAACCTAAGTGATCTTTCAAAGATTAACTTAAGTGCTTCAGAAATACTGTCTACACCCTCCCTAAGTACTCTGGCATGTAGCTCATCAGGACCACTAGCTTTCCTATCGTCTAGTTCAAGAATAAATTTCCTAATAATTCCCGGTTTTATATCAATATTTTCTAAAGCTCTTAAACTACTCATCGCACTGTTTGTAACAGGATTTCCTATTCTTTCCTAGTAAATACTGAAGAAAATTGTTCATTCAATAATTCTACTATGTCTTCATTTTGATCCACTACTACACCATCTTTTCTGAGTGGTCCAATCCTATCCTTATTTCTTTTATCACTGACCTTGTAATAACTATATAATTTTTGGGATCTTTACTCCCAGCTCTAGCTAGTTTTATCTCTGCCTGCCTTTTACTTTTTTATAACCTTACTCAAATCATCCCTGACCTGTCTGTACCTAATCAAATCTACATCTTCCCACTTTTCTGCAACTCTCTATATGCCTCTTCTTCTCTCTGATCTGTCTACCTATCTCATGAGTCCACCATAATGGCTTCCTGTTTCTCTGCCTTATATCTTTGTAAGGGATACACTGCATCACTATACCCTTTACTACAACCTTAAAAATATCCCACATCTCCTGTGCAGTTTTATTTCCAAAACTATCTTCCCAGTTTACCTCTCCTAATAACTGATGTAACCTACCATAATTGCCTTTCTGATAGTTTGGGACTCTAGTCTTATTCACTATATTATCCCTACTGGAATTAATGATAAATCTAATTATATGATGGTCACTGTTTGCTAAAGTCTCTCCTACCTCAACTTCCTTTAAACAATGCTCAATATTTGTTAGTACTATGTCTAAAACCTTCCTCCCCCTAGTAGGTTTATCTACCATCTGCACTAAATAGTTATCCTGAAAACTTTCCATAAACTTATTTTCACTAGCATCTCCTACCATCCTCTCCCAGTTTACTGACTTAAGATTAAAATCCCTAAGATAATTGTCTGACTAGTACACCCCTATTTATCTCATCTACCATAAGGTTGTCTACATCTGCTGACTGGTTAGGTGGTCTATAAAAGCTCCTACTCTAATAACCTTACTTTTGTTTACTCTAACATCCAGCCATAAGGACTCTACTCTGTTATCTACCTTAATACCATTAACCTGACTGGAAATGAAGGATTTTTTACATAAATAACTACTCCTCCACCTATCCTACCAATTCTCTGGTGTAAATACATAATGTATCCATCTACTTCATATTCTTTCCTATTTTCCTAAACTTTTCCTCATTTACCCATGCCTCTGTGACACATACAACATCTAAGTCCTCCTCAACTATATAACTAGATAACTCGTCCTTCTTGTTCCTAAGACTCCTGGCATTTACATAAAAACATTTAAGTCCTGCTACCTTCCTAGATGCTGTCTCCTTATTTGGAATCCTAATCTTATTCTTTGCACCTGGAAATCTTTCCTAATCTTTTCACTATCTCTGTTTATCTTATCTAATTTATGTCTAACATCTTTCTTCTGGAATGCATTTGCTACCTCACCCCCTACACTCCATCCCAACTCCCCCCTCCAGACATCCACTCAGCACATCCACATCCTTCCTACTCAGATGCACACCATCCCTAGCATCGCCCATAGAACCTATCCCATACATCCACAAAGCTGACACCCACATCCTTACACATCCCTTTTACCTGATCATTCACACCAATGGCCCAAGACAACCATTCCCTGCTAACATACACATGAGGCAGAGATTCCTGACACTACACACCTCCTACCACTCTCCCTTATCTTGCCTAACATTTCCCGAAATCTTGCCACTAACTCCTCCGACCCACCTGCTCTGACATCGTTTCCACCTACGTGCAAAACTACTACACCCTCCCTCTCCATCCCCCCAACCCTCTTCTGCACCTCCTCGCTCACTGCCTTCACACCTACACCAGGCATACACACGTTCGTCCTCCTATCCCTGTCTTTCCCACAGAAAGTGCTATCTAAGTACGTAACCTGAGAGTCATCCACCACACACACCTGAGGTGTGCTAGGCACAACCCTCCTACTTCTCTCCTCTACCCCCTTCTCTCTCCACTCACCACAACCACCTCATTCACTCCACTCTCACTCTCCCCCTCCCCCTCCAACAAACTGAACCTATTTTCACACTCAACAGGTTTATTCCTATCCTCCCTAACTGCCTCCACTTTCCTTCCCCTCGCAACCTGCCATCTCTGCCCATCCTGACTACTATCTTTCCCAGTCTGGCTTGCCTGCTCCCTCTTCCCCACTCTGCTCTTCCCGACAGAGGGCCAAGCCACCCTGTCGCCCTCAGAAGGTCCAACCTTCGGCCTAACACTGATCTCCTGTCAAATTTTTTCCACTGCCTCCCCAAGCCTCTTAACCTCCTCCTTCAACTCAAAGATGAGAACTTTGTTCGCACTTTTCCCCTCACTTAGCTTTCTCATTTCCTCTCGCAATTCTCGGTGCTCAAGAGAAAGAACTAAATTCTCGCTCTTGAGCCTACACACCATACACTCAGAAAAGTCAACGACCATCCTGTCATGCCCACACATCTCACACACAACAAACTCGCCCAATCCCACCTCAACACTCTCTTTCACGCACTCAATCACACTCTGATATACCTCAGTAGCTACTGCCATACTAATTTACAATCTGTTAACTCACAAACAAATAAAAATACTTGGTGACGGCTGGATGGGGGAACTGCGGTGGTGGGGGTCCTAAGTGAGGTCAACTAATCCTCTTTCAAAGTCAACTTGACGGTTACAAGCCTAGTCTCCTCGCTCTACCAAAATACTTTTAACTCACAAACACTGATTCTAACCACTATTTCACTCTAATCTAACACTTGCAGTACACACTTTCACTTCACTAACACTCAAAAGCACCACACACAGACACCAAGCACAAACACCATTCGCTAACTATAAAAACAACAGCCAAAAACGGAGCGCACACACAACACGTCCACTCGCCACCGCATCTCAAAAGAGATATAATGAAGATTCAACTTTTTGTGGTCAGAAACAAGCGTCATCACATCCTCATGTGACTCCATCAAGCCAGCAACCACACTCTTATATAGGCCAATAAGTTTTTCTTTGATATACTGCATTCATTATGGAAAATAAGTCAGGGAAGTAAGCAAATTGTAACATGAAAATTTGACTTCTTCACGGTCAGAAACAAGCGTCAACGTGTCCTGGTCAAGACGGCCCCTGACCACGACGGCCCTCCCTGACAGCCGCGTGTTTACCATGACAATCCCACACCAAATTTTAGGTTATTGTCCTCTTATTTCTCACTATGTTAAAGCGTTAACCACGGATGGCAACTCAGCATTCCTGAGATAGTGTTTTGTACACCAGTGTACTGTACCTTGCGCATATAGTGCATATATGTATCCAGGGTGTAACATGACTTTTTGTAAATATTGAAAGGGGTAAGAGAACATACATTTCTAAGCAGAAAATTCTATATACACTTATGCATTTTAAGGTTTTGTTTACCCGTAAGATGATTTTAAAATTTCTGAGAGGTGCGCAATAGTCCATTGTGTTTTTTATGAGGTGACAATGACTGTTGCTGGCTTGCTGCAGCAGCCGGAGCTGCCACTTGGCTAAATACCGAATGTTTTAATATTATATTTTGCAATCTTACATTTAAGACATTGTATCAACGAGTATGGAATTTACTGATAAACATTACACGATAACATTATTGCGGTTATTAAAAGTAAGCATTTTCGTACGGTACTACGTGGTACAGTACCTATCACTGGGTAAGGAAGGATGCAGAGGGATGGGGGAGTGGGGAGCAATTGATTTATTAATACAATCTGTCTTAGTATAAGATGCTCTATTAACAAGTATAATTTAAAACCATCTTACGGGTAAAAAAGAAACTGAGGCTGCTGTGGTCTGTAGTGTGGGGCCGTCGTGGTAAACATGGAACCATTGGGGGGGGGCCGTTGTGGAGGGCTGTCATGGTCAGGGGCTGTCTTGACCATGACCCAGCGTCAACACATCCTCCTCAGCTGACTCCATCAAGCCAGCACTACGCACTCTTATCTAAACCAATAACAATTCCAATATTGTCATGCATCATAATATGTTTCTGAACTGCTTGCTTATCCACGGAAATACGTGTATATCTTACATCTCACCAAAAAATACATATAAAATGATAAAATACAGCATACTGACATCAGTGCTCTCACCATCCTCACGCTTGGCGCCGTCACACCTACACAAACATATTCTTGTAAAAGCTGATACATGATTGGCTAAGTGTCCACCATCTTGAAAACAATGGGCCAATGACAGGCTTCGATATATGATAGATAGCCTCAAGCATAAACAAACTGTGCGTTATAAAGAAGCGTGGCTTCCAAAAAGCGCCAAGATCATGCCTGAAAGGCTCTAACATAAGAGCCATGATCGTGCCTGATGGGCTGTAAGGGTTAAGGCTTTTAATTCATGAGCTGGATACTCTCTCTTCCCCTCAAATCTTTTAGAATCTTCTATATGTCTGTATGTCTCGTGACCATGTGTGCTGCTACAGTAGGCAATGATCTTAATAACTAAAAACACTTAATATTATTATCCCCGGCACTGCAAAACAACAACCAAACAACTGCAAACAACACTCCTGAGGCACTGAGGCAGTGTGGTGTCCCACCATGCAGTCAGCTGATCACGCAGTGCTGCGCGTAATCTGTTGACCACGTTTGTTATTGTGCGCACTCCAAAGCAAACTTTGTCCTCCAATGCAAAAAAAAAAAAAATTTTTTCATAATCCAAGTTGTTTGTACTCAAAAGCGTTCGTACTCCAAGGTACCACTATATATATATTTGTTGGGGCCTGTAGCGCCTGAAGAGTATGGGAAGCGTGGTTTAGCTTCCATGCATTAGTGGCGCAGGCAATTTAATTCATAGTGGTACCCATATTAGGGCTCATATCACCACCCAAGTGCATCTTTGGTGTAACCACCTAGAACCTGGGTATCATGGTAACATATAGGTAACTTTAAACCACTCAACAAATGACAAAGTATCAAATCGGTATGTGGTGGGATTTGAACCTATGTGTGGACGTCAGCCCTATCCCACACTCACCACATTATCTACTACGCCACTGCCTCCCTATATGGTTAGACTTTGTTGTTTCCTGCATCAGGGGTGTGGGGTGTGACTAGTGAGTTAGGGAAATTCTTTCAAGAGTAGGAGAGAGACTGTAATATAAATTGAAAAGTTTGGAACAATGAGATTATGAATATAAAATTGCATAAGATAATGGTACGACAGACCAGACTGGATTTGAATAGTAAGGTTATGGAATATATGATGGAATTACACACGATACAGGCAACCCCCGTTTAACGAAGGTTCACAACGAAATTTCGCTTCAACGAAGGTTTCGTTTTACTACCATCTGCTCGTTTAACGAACACCAAACTCACTTTAACGAAGTTTTATCAAGATAATTTTTTCCAAATTTGAAAGCCCCACCATATCATGCAAGCTGACAGGCTTTTGAATACACCAGGAGCTGTTGGTACTAAAGCCTGCCTCAGGAGAAATCCTGAGACACCTGTAGAATAAAGATCAAGATCAAGCCTCTCGTGGACAACACAGGCGCTGCTGATACAAAGGCCTGACTCAGAAGAAATTCTGCATCACCTGTAGCATCAAGATCAAGATCAAGATCATGTGCACCACTCACTCCCCAGTCAAAACATAACAGCGTCACCAGCAGCTCATCTTTCCTAGTTCAACATACCACCAAAACGCCCTGCAATGTGGCCTAACGTTCCTAAGAAGACCAGGAAGTGTCTTACTCTTGAAGTGAAGCTGGGTATTATTCACAGACGAGAGAGGCCAGAAAACTAATAACATTGCTTGCCACCATCTTGACTCCATCTACTGTCTACTATTTTCAAGTCAGCAGACTCTATTAAGAAGGCTGGTGAGACCGCATCTTCCTTGAAAGCTAAAAGAACCACCTGAACTCGTGACTCTACAATGGATAAAATGGAAAGCCTTGTGGAAATGTGGTACATAAGTTCTGTATGCGGTACCATGATGCGCACTTTGTTTACATTCCACAGGTTGCTGGTTAGTGTATTTCCTGTTTCACTCTCCCTTCCTTCATAAAGTTAAGATCATCAACATTATAAAATTACGTACATACATACATTAGTGTACATTATAATGACTTAGATTAAACTACCTAAATGTTTAACTTCATAATTTTTACTTTCATTAAACCTTTTACTGTACTATGATGCACTCTCGCTTTGCTTACTCTCAATGGAAGTTCAAATCAGGGGTTAAACTTGTTATAATCGGTTCGCTTAACGAAGTTTCACTTAACGAAGTGTTTTTTTAGGAACGTAACCCTTCGTTAAGTGGGGGTTGCCTGTACTATTCTCTTTCAAGACATGTTGAGGGATTGCTGAAGGGAATGTTTGGGAATAATAACCAGAATATAAATGGAAAGAGACATCAAAATGTGGGAAGAACAAAGTGAAAATGTAGGAGAGGTGTGATTTAATAGATAGATTATGCATTACAGGACATCTTAGCACATCTGAACAGTCTGTTAAATGTGATGATGATGATGATGATGATGATGACAGGTATGACAAGTAATTATCTTTTCTCTCTTCCAGGTACCCCATCAGCAGACAACCCGGCACCTCAGCGAGGAGGTCCCTCCCTCCTGGAGCGCTTGTCAGCACAATCATCAAGTGCTGTTGCTGCCGCTGCTGCAGCCAGCAAGGCATGTATTCTGTTAAAGAATGATGGAGAATGCTCATTTTCTTCAAACCATTTACTTCTTGTGTATGTACAGCATTGTTAACTAATGAACATCTTTAGAAATAGAATGACCATAGTGACAAGCTTTCCTTGTTGACCTTGGGGTGTGTATGTATATTTACCTAGTTGTATATTACAGAGTTGGAGTGGGCTCATAGTGACCTGTCTCCATATTTAATTTTTATCCAACTTTTCTTTAGATTTATGCATGCTTTCTACTGTTACAATTTCATTATCCAAGCTGTTGCTTGATGGAATATCTCTTATCATTGTCCTCATTTCCCTATCTGTTAATTAGTTTGTCATCCACTTTAAGATATTTCCCTGTATTCCACCCATTTCTCAAATTCCTCCTAAGGATCCCCCAAAGTGGAGATGCCTCTGGCATTTTGCTTCTGTCAGTTGGGGGACTTGAGGTATTATGCTGATTTTCCTTTGAATAATTACTGTTTCCACGTCAGAGAGCTGAGCTGTGCTGAGCTCATAATGGAGGTGATAGTGTCTAGCATGGAAGCGTACATTCCTCATTCTTTTTCTCAATGTAAACCTTCTAAACCTTTGTTTAACACAGCCTGTTCTCGTGCTATACATGATAGAGAGGTTACCCACAAAAAGTACTTGAGCCTTCCATCTCCTGAATCTCATGCACTTTATATTTCTGCTCAGAATCATGCCAAGTCTGTTCTTCAATTTTCCAAACACTTCTTCATAAACAGAAAATGTCAAAATCTTTCAAACTCAAACTCCCCTTGTGACTTCTGGCATCTGGCCAAAAACATCTCCAATAACTTTAATTCTTCATCCTTCCCTCCTTTATTTCATCCTGATGGCACCACTGTCATCTCCCTTATCTCTAAAGCTGAACTCTTCTCTCATTTCTTTGCGAACAACTCCACCTTGGATGGTTCTGTGTTTGTCCCTCCCTCTCCTTTCCCTCTGACTATTTCATGTCTTCATTTATAGTTCTTCTTAATGATGTTTTCCTTGCCTTCACTGGCCTAAACCCTCAGAGGGCTTATGGACCTGATAGGGTCCCTCCTATCATTCTCAAAAACTGTGCTTCCATGCTTGTACCTTGCCTGGCAAAACTCTTTCAACTATATCTGTCGACTACCTTTCCTTCCTGCTGGAAATTTGCCTACATTCAGCCTGTTCCTAAAAAGGGGGACCGTTCTAATCCCTCAAACTACCGCCCTATAGCTCTAACATTTTTGGATTTATCTTTAATAGGAAGATTCTCAAACATCTGTCACTTCACAATCTTCTATCTGATCGCCAGTATGTCTTCTGTCAAGGTCGCTCTACTAGTGATCCTCTGGTGTTCCTTACTGATCTTGGTCATCCTCTTTTTGAAATTTCGGTGAAAGTTTTGATTTCGCATTAGAGATATCAAAAGCTTTTGAAAAAGTCTGGCATAAAGCTTTGATTTCAAAACTACCCTCCTACGGTTTCTAACCTTTTCTCTGCAACTTTATCTCAAGTTTCTATTCCAACCATTCTATTACAACCATGGTAGACGGCCACTGTTCTCCTAAATCTATTAATAGTAGTGTTCCTCAAGCTTCTGTACTGTCACCCACCCTCTTTCTATTATGCATTAATGATCTTCTTAACCAAAAAAGAAAAAAAAAATCTAAATACACTGTGTCAACCCATCCATCTCTCCCTTGTACTTCGTGTATTACTCTTGTATAAAAGCTTAGTAAATTTGTTAAGCAGCATCATTCCTGAAACCAAATTTTGAGTTATTTATTATTTAATTTCCCTTCAGATATTCTAACTATTTTTCATTATAAAAATTTCACAGATCTTTCCCACAACATTAGTTGATGACACTGGTCTACAATTTATGGGCCCGGTCTTTTCTCCTCCTTTGTATATTGGGACTATATTTGCTCTTTTCCATTCCTTTGGTACTTTCCCTTACATTAGAGAGTTATTGATTACATCCTCAATTAGATCCACCAGTTTTTCTCCTCATTCTCCCAGTGTCCATCCTGACACTCCATCTGGCCCCATTGTTTTTCATAAATCCATGTTTTCTAGTACTAATTCTCCAACTTTGTGTTTGTTTATCATGATGTCTTGTAATCCTTCCACTGTTGCTTGGCTGTTTGGCTCTATGAACTCTTCCTTTTCATAAACTACTGATATAAAGCTCCTTTTCATATGTTCACTCATTTTTTCCAGTGTTTCATGTATTCTATTTCCTGTAATTAAATTTGTGATGGTCTCTGTCAGGTTGCCATATATGTATGTACTTATGAAAAAAGCTTGGGTTCCTTTTCACATTTCTTCGCTACATCCTTTTCAAAATTTTTCTCCTTCATCCTTCTATCTTAATGTTTTAATTTCTTGCCGCTTTATACTGCTTCCTATTTGCTTAATTTCGTTGCTTCCTTAATTTTTCCAAACTGCATCATTACACTTTTTTAGCTTTTGCACATATAGCATTTTAACACGTATGTTTGCCTCTTTTTTACTCTGTATTCGGGAATGTATCTCTTTACTCTTTCATTCTACTTGTGTAGGAATATATCGTACTTCTCTTGAATTGTCTTGCCGTGCATAATTTCCTTCCACTAATTACTACCAAAGTAACTTCTTAACCCTCAGGAATTTGACTTGGCCTGATTCCATCTTTTTTGCTTATGTCCCTCATTGCATTTTAAAATTTTTTGATCTTTTAAGTCAATTTCTAGAACCACATGATCACTCTCCCCATTGGGCTATGGTATTTGATGTTTGGACAAGGCTTTTTAAAAAAAAAAAATTTCAAATCCAGCATTCATGTTTTTTCCTCTCTATATCATGTACAGTCCTTCACCCATTGGTCCAGGTATACTGTGTCTACCCATCCATCTCTGTTTTCAAGTCCTGCAATAACTCTTGAATAGAAGCTTAATAAGTTTGATACACAGTACCACCCTGTCCTGAACCCAAATTGTCTGTTCCATACGACTTGCTCCTCTTCTAGAAATTTAAGGCATTTTTCTTTGATAATTATTTCACACAACTTCCCCAAAATACTTGTAAGTGACACTGGTCTGTAGTTTAGTGGTTCAGTTGCCTTTCCTCCTTTAAATGTCGGAATTATGTTGGGCCTCTTCCATTTTAGTGAAACTTTCCCTTCATTTACTGAACTTGTAATTATTTCCCAAATTGAATCCAATAGTTGCTCTTTACTTTCTTTTAACATCCAGCCTGATACACCATCTATTCCCATTGCTTTTTTGACATCCAACTTATCCAATAATCTTCCAATATCCTCTTTGTGCACTCCAATCCCCTGTAATCTTTGGCAATGCAATGCCCTACTAGGTTCTGTGAAATCATCTTCTGCAGTGAACACTGTTTTGAAGCTCACTTTCATTATTTCTCACATTTCCTTCTCTGTTTGGTATGTCTTCCCTTCTTTAATTATTTTTTCAGTTGTTTCCTTGTTCTTTGTTTTGCCATTTATGACCTTGTACAAAAGTTTGGGTTCGTCTTTGCTTTTATTCACCACATCTTTTTTAAAGTTTCTTTCTTCCTCTCTCTTTACTCTAATATATTCATTTCTAGCATCCTTGTACTGTCATCGGTTATAGTCATTTCTCTGTTTTATGAGTTTCCTCCACGCTTTATCTTTTGCCTTTTTAGCTTGTAAGCATCCAGCATTGTTCCAAATATGTATTTTTTTTCTTAACTCTATAAACAGATACAAATTTTTTTACTCCTGCATTATATTTCTGTAAGAATATGTCATATTCTCCTTGTACTGTCTTTCTGCACATAATATTTCTCCTCTCAATATCAGCGAAATAGATCTTTAATTTTTCAAAATCCACTCTTGCATAATTTAATCTCTCTCCTTTATAATCATCTGTGTAACTTATCCCATCCTCCTTTGAATTTGCATCTCTAATGTCTCATGATCACTTCATCCCTTTGGACTAAGGTATTGTATGATTGGAGGGGCTTTGGTTTCTTTGTGAATACTAGGCCAAGCAACGATGGTTCTTCCCCCCTGTACCTTGTTGACTCCTCCACTCACTAATCGATTGCATTAACCATAGTCATCTGTAACACTTCCTCGCTCCACTGCCCAGCATTATACTTTCATCTCTCTCCAGTTTACTTTTTTGCAGTTAAAGTCTCCAACTAAAAGTATTCTTTCTTCTTATCATGTTATCTAGGCACTTAATCACCTCTGTATATCTTTAAGTGCTTCAGTTTCCCATGTATTAGTTTTAGGTGGCAGATATGTAACTATAATTATTCTCTTCTTCAATTCCTCTGTTTTGGTTGTTACTCCCATTACTTCCATTTTGTCCTCTCCACATTGCACGTCCTCCACACATATATTATCATGAACCATTATTAACACTCTTACTCCCCCTTTATCCTCCTTTTCTTTGGGTGTCCTCTCAGTTGATTGTTGGAAGACATCCTTATCAAGTCTTCTCTATCTAGGATATCCATTCCATTTACTATTTTATATATTGTTATCGTATCTCCCCCTCTCTCTTCTTCTAACATGGGTAAATCCAGTCTTCTTAATCTTTCCTCGTACGGCACCTCATCCTCGTTCCCAACCGCTGCACTCTTTCTAGTTTCTTCATGTGTTCCTTCATATGTGGTGATCATATCACTGTTGCATATTCCAACTGAGGTCTAATTAAGGTAGTTAATATTTTCTTTATCATATTCTTATTCAATTTTGGTTGCTCCTTACATTTTTCGAGAATGTCCTTTTCAAAGTTCTTTTCCTCTTCTTTCCTCACCTTAACATATTCATTTCTCGCTTCCTTGAAGTTTTCCTTATTTACTGGATTTCTATTTCTCCTCCACCTTTTCCATGCTCCATCTCTTTTCTCCTTTGCCCTAGCACACCTTGCATTAAACCAATCTTTCTTTCCTTCTTCTTTAGGTCTATATTTCGGGACATATTCCCTGACTCCTGTTTTGTATATTTCCAAAAATAAGTTATACTTTTCTTGCATCGTCTCTGAGTTTTCCATCTCCTCTCAGTTTACGTTTTTAAAATAGTTCTTGAGATTCTCAATATCAGCCTTTCTGTAATTTAATCAGTCTCCTTTGTATGAATCGTCTCTATCTTCCTTTCCCTCTTCTATATCCATTTCTAATATTACATGGTCACTCTTTCCCAATGGGCACTTATATCTTATATCATCATTCATTTGTATACCCCTAGTAAAAACTAGGTCCAGTCTCGCCGGCTCGTCGTTTCCTCTGAATCTTGTTTTTTCCTTTACTCTCTGGTCCATCATATTGTCTATCATTAGGTTCAGGAATCTTTCTCCCAAGGCTTCTTCCCCCATACCACTTTCATAATTTTCCCAGTCCACTTCTTTACAGTTGAAATCTCCTGCTAATATAACTTTTCTATTTTCTTTAACGATTCTCGTTAGACTTCTTATTGTGTCATCTATCATGTCTTTACATCCTTGATTGCTCCATGAATTTGTGTGTGTGTGTGTGTGTGTGTATTTACCTACAGTCAACCCTCGGCTATCGCGACTTCAGCTATCGCGTTTTATTGCTATCACACACCCATGAAAAGCTGCTAAAATTTCATTATCGCGACCTCAGATGCCTGCTATCGCGCGCCCAGCCATGACGTCATGAGGTATCTGAGCGCTCATTGGCCAAAACCGATACCAGAATTTTGGCTGATTCCAATACCGATACTGATACCACCTAATTGGGCATATACTGATACTACTATCGATACCGATACCACCGATACCGATACTACTACTTATAGTGATTACTGTACTGGATACCAGGATGAGTTGATGGACGGCGATCGTTATCAGATGGGAGGCTTTGTTTTCGGGGATGCTGTAAGTCCTTCTGAGAACGTTTGTGAAATAGGAGCAATTCTAGAAGCTTTTTGAAGCCATTTGCAAAGGTAAATTACTCAGTAATCTATATCTTATATCGAATATATCACTAAGTAGTAAATTCCTTTTAGGTATCATAAGTATCGGTATAAAATAAGCCACCGACATCTCAAAATGGTCATATCCGATTCGATACCAATACCGATGCATCGGTACATCTCTAGTAAATACAATGAGCTGATGTAATTTTTTTTATGTTATAACCGTGACATGTTTTAATTGGTACCAGTGGATTATACAGTAATTTATAAAGAAGTAAAAATGAGGGTTATTAGGAGTAAAATTTGTGGTTGCGGTACCAATAACAATTTTCACCATTAGTTGTTCAATTCGCCATCGCTTTGGCTATAGCGTGGATATTTCAGCCCCAATTGGGCGCGATAGCCGAGGGTTAAGTGTAGTTGTATTTACCTAGTTGTAGTTTTACAGGGCCTGGGCTTTATGCTCGTGTCGTCCCGTCTCCATATCTACACTTATCCAATTTTTCTTTACAACTATGTACACTCTTTGCTGACACCACTTCCTTACTCAAACTGTTCCAAGTCTCAACACATCTTTGTGGGAAACTAAATTTTTTAACATCTCTCAGACATCGTCCCTTCCTTAGTTTCTTACTATACGATCTTGTGCTTCTAAAGTCATATTCTTCTCTCAGGATCAGTTTCTCATTATCCACTTCATCCATTCCGTTAATCAATTTATAAACTTGTATCAGATCCCCTCTCTCTCTTCTCTGCTCCAAGGTTGGTAGATCTATAGCCTTTAGTCTCTCCTCATATGTCATCCCTTTAAATTTTGGAACCATTCTTGTAGCCATTTTTTGTAGTCTCTAATTTTCTTATGTGTTTCTTTTTATAGGGAGTCCACACAACTCCTGCATATTCCAATCTAGGTTTTATTTTAGTACTTATCAATTTCTTCATCATTTCCTTGTCCATATAGTGAAATGCTACTCTAATATTCCTCAGCAAATTATACATCTCTCTGAAAATTCTATCAATATGGCTTACCGGTTGATTGTTTTCTTCCATTGTCACTCCCAAGTCCTTTTCCTATTATACTTTTTCTAGTTCTACTCCATCTCCCATCTTATAGATTCCCACTGGTCATCTTTCACTTTTTCCCATTTCCATGACATGGCTTTTGTCCACATTGAATTCCATCTCCCATTTTTTGCTCCATTTCCAGATCTTGTTTAAGTCTTCCTGTAGTATTTCACAATCCTCTTTTGTTTAATGACTCTGCACAGTTTCGCATCGTCCATAAACAGATTTATGTAGCTGTTCACTCCTCTGGCATGTCATTTATATATACGAGAAAAAGTATTGGTGCCAATACTGACCCCTGTGGCACTCCGCTGTCTACTGTTCTCCACTTGGACTTCATATCTTTAACTATCGTCCTTATTTCTCTCCCCTTAAGTAATTCTTCATCCATCTCAATGTGCTTCCTTTTAAGCCACCCTTCTCCTCTAACTTCCATAGTAATCTTTCATGTGGCACTTTATCAAAGCCTTTTTAGATCTAAATAAATACAGTCAACCCATCCTCTCTCTCTTGTACTTTATCAACTATTCTAGAGTAGAAACTCAATAAATTTGTTACACATGACCGACCTTTTCTAAAACCAAATTGGCTATTTGATAATATTTTGTTGTCTTCAAGAAACTCAATCCATTGCTTCTTTATTACTTTTCACACATCTTGCATATTACACTAGTTAGTGATACCGGTCTGTAATTTAAAGGTTCTTCCTTCCTTCCGCTCTTATATATGGGAACCACCTCAGCTTTTTTCCACTCCACTGGCACTGTTCCATTTTCTATTGAGCATTTTATGATGTTGTATATTGGACTTGCTAGTTCTTCCCTACATTCTTTCAGTATTCTGCCTGAGACTTCATCCGGTCCCATTGCCTTTTCCTCATCTAGTTCCGTCATCAACTTTTTTGTTTCAAGTTTGGTTACTTTAATCTCTTTCATATAGACAGTCTCTCTATTACCCTGTGGTCTTTCAAATTTGGATTCCTTAGTAAAGACCTCATGAAATTTACTATTTAACAGTTCTTCCATACTTTTTGGGTCTTCCACCATTCCGTTTTTTCCTTTTAACCTTTCTATTGTTTCTTTTTGTCTTATTTTTCCATTTATGAATCTATAGAACAATTTTGGTTGTTCCTTACATTTTTCGACAATGTCCTTTTCATAGTTCCTTTCTTCTTCCTTTCTCACCTTAGCATATTCATTTCTTGCTGTTTTGAAGTTTTCCTTATTTTCTGGATTTCTGTTTCTTCTCCACCTTTTCCATGCTCCATCTCGTTTCTCCTTTGCCCTAGCACATCTTGCATTAAACCAATCTTTCTTTCCTTCTTCTTTAGGTCTATATTTCGGGACATATTCCCTGACCCCAGTTTTGTATACACTTAACCCTCGGCTATCGCGCCCAATTGGGGCCGAAATAGCCACGCTAAAGCCGAAAACGCGATAGCCGAATTGAACAACTAATAGTGAAAATTATTATTTGTACCACAACCACAAATTTTACTCCTGATATCCCTCATTTTTACTTCTTTTTAAATTACTGTATAATCCATTGGTACCAATTCATGTCTTATCATTATTACATCAGCTCATTGTATTTACTAGAGATGTACCGATGCATCTATCTATCAATCCTGTATCGGCCCATTTTTTATCTATTCTTATTTTATACCGATACATACGGTACCTAAAGGAATTTACTACTTTGTGATATATTCGATATAAGATATTGATTACTGAGTAATTTACCTTGCAAATCTTCAAAAACTTCTAGAATTGCTCTATTTCACAAACGTTCTCAGAAGGACTTACAGCATCCCCAAAACAAAGCCTCCCATCTGATAACGATCGCCGTCCACCAACTCATCCTGGTCCAGTGCAGTAATTGCTATAAGTAGTAGTATCTATCGGTGGTATCTATCGATAGTAGTATCAGTATCTGCCCAATTTGTTATCTATCTATCAATCGGCCAAAATTCTGGTATCTTTTGGCCAATCCTCAGATACCTCATGACGTCATCTCCCATAGCACATCTTCCATAATGAAATTTTCAGCTTTTCATTTGATAGCAATCCATAGCTGAAGTCCATAGCCATTGACTGTATTTACAAAAATAAGTTATATTTCTCTTGAACTATTAATGAGTTTTCCATCTCCTCCCAGTTTATGTTTTTAGAATAGTTCTTGAGACTCTCAATATCAGCCTTTCTGTAATTTAATCGGTCTCCTTTGTATGATTCACCTCTATCTTCCTTTCCTTCTTCTATATCCATTTTTAATATTACATGGTCACTCTTTCCCAATGCGCACTTGTATCTTATATCATTGCTAGAATTGAAAATCTACAAAATCACATAAATAGATATCTGAAAATACCAAAGTTCACCTTTCTCTCACATGGTTCTCCATTTCATTGATGTCAGCATTCCAATGATTTCCATTTTGTTTCTTCTACTTTTTTTTTTTTTTTTTTTTTTCTAGAGGTAACTTATTTCTTTTTTGATTCCATTTTGTTATCACCTATAATCAATTTAATATGTGTGATCGGTTTGCTTATACGTGATTTGGCCCAACTTCATTTTCAAAACTCGCCAGACCAATTTTTTGTGTGTGTTTGTGTGTGTGTGTGTGTGTGTGTGTGTGTGTGTATTTTACCTAGTTGTATTTACCTAGTTGTAGTTTTACAGGGCCTGGGCTTTATGCTCGTGTGGCCCCGTCTCCATATCTACACTTATCCAATCTTACTTTAAAAGTGTGCACACTCGTTGCAGACACTACTTCTTCATCTAAACTGTTCCACGTCTCAATACATCTCTGTGGGAAACTATACTTTTTAATATCTCTCAAACATCTTCCCTTTCTCAGCTTTTTACTATGAGATCTTGTGTTTCGGGTGTCATATTCTTCTCTTAGGATCAGTTTCTCATTATCCACTTGGTCCATTCCGTTGATCAATTTATAGACTTGTATCAGGTCTCCTCTCTCCCTTCTTTGTTCCAAGGTTGGTAGATCCATAGCCTTTAGTTTCTCCTCATATGTCATCCCTTCAAGTTCTGGGACCATTCTTGTAGCCATTTTTTGTAGCCTCTCCAATTTCCTTATGTGTTTCTTTTATATGAGGGGTCCACACTACTCCTGCATATTCCAATCTGGGTCTTATTATAGTATTTATCAATTTCTTCATCATTTCTTTGTCCATATAGTGAAATGCTACTCCAATATTCCTCAGCAAATTATATGTTTCTCTAAAAATTCTATCAATATGGCTTACTGGTTGATTGTTTTCTTCCATCATCACTCCTAAGTCCTTTTCCTTTTTGACTTTCTCCAGTTCTACTCCATCTCCCATCTTATAGATTCCCACAGGTCGTCTTTCACTCTTTCCCATTTCCATGACATGGCTTTTGTTCACATTGAATTCCATTTCCACTTCTTACTCCATTCCCAGATCTTATTTAGGTCTTCTTGCAGTATTTCACAATCCTCCTTTTGCTTTATAACTCTGCACAGTTTCGTATCATCCCAAACAAATTTATGTAGCTGTTCACTCCTTCTGGCATGTCGTTAATATAAATGAGGAAAAGTATTGGTGCCAATACTGACCCTGTGGCACTCCGCTTTCTACTGCTCTCCACTTGGACTTCATATCTTTAACTACTGTCCTTATTTCTCTCCCCCTCAAATAATTTTCTATCCATCTCAATGTGCTTCCTTTTAAGCCACCCTTCTCCTCTAACTTCCACAGTAATCTTGCGTGTGGCACTTTGTCAAACGCCTTTTTTAAATCCAAATAGATGCAGTCAACCCATCCTCTCTCTCTTGTACTCTATCAACTATTCTAGAATAGAAACTCAATAAATTAGTTACACAAGACCGTCCTTTTCTAAAACCAAATTGGCTATTTGATATTAATTTGTTGTCTTCAAGGAACTCGATCCATTGTTTCTTTATTATTCTTTCACACATCTTGCATATTACACTAGTTAGTGATACCGGTCTGTAATTTAAAGGTTCTTCTTTCCTTCCGCTCTTATATATGGGAACCACCTCAGCTCTTTTCCATTCTACTGGCACTGTTCCATTTTCTATTGAGCATTTTATGATGTATATAGGACTTGCTAGTTCTTCCCTACATTCTTTCAGTATTCTGCCTGAGACTTCATCCGGTCCCATTGCCTTCTCTTCATCCAGTTCCTTCATTAACTCTTTTATTTCAAGCTTGGTTACTTTAATCTCTTTCATATAGATTGTCTCTCCTTACAGCCTTCTGTTTCTCTAAGTTTTTTTGTTCTATATAATATTTCTTCTGTTGCTGCTTGTGATTTTAGTAGTATTTTAATTGGTCTCGTTTTTCCTTCTTGATATGGTCCCATTCTGTTTATTTCTTCTACTTCCTCTTCCAAGTTCTGCCTATCTTCGTCATTAAGATTCTTCAGTAGGTCTTTGACTGATTTCATTTCTTCTTTTTCTCTTCTTGGTCTATATTTTATATTTTTTTCTTTTATTCCAAATCGACTACACTCTTCTTTTTTTCTGCAATTTCTCTAACTAGATTTTCTTTTGTCTTGAGGACTCCTATCATTTTGCTTGTCATATTTTCTTCTTTTTCTTTAAGTTGTTCTTGAATCACCTCCTGAAAATCGGCCTTATCTTTCTTATCTTGGACTCTCCATGCTTGTACTTCTTTTTAATCACGTTCTGTACTCTTTCCTCTTCCTTGTTTACTAGATCTTTCAGCTTCTCCTTTTCTTTCTCGGCTTTACCGAGTCCTTCTTCCATCTGCTTCTTGTAGTTAGCTACTTCCTTTTTTAGTTCTTCGTTTTCCGCTCTTAGCCTAGCTTCATTTTCTTCCACTTTTCTTATCCTTTCTCTCAGTCTTATAAACTCTATTTCCTGTTCTTTATTCTCTTTCATTTCCATCTTCTCCTTTATCAGTTTATCTAGTTTACATTCAATATTTGACACTCTCTTAAGTAGTGAAGTTTCGTCGTATCGAACCCTTGAATCACGCGTTCTCCCTCACCACATAGTCATCATCAGCCTCTTCTCTATTCCCATGTCTGCATTTGGATGGGATATCTTTTTCACTCATTATTCCTTACTAATTGATTTCATGGAAAAAAAAAATGAGTCCACACTACCTGCCCAGGCCACTGTAAATACTATACAACAGGTGTAGTGAAGATCAGCTGATCGTCGGAACTGCGCCCGTGTGTGTGTGTGTGTGTGTGTGTGTGTGTGTGTGTGTGTATTTACCTAGTTGTAGTTTTACAGGGCCTGGGCTTTATGCTCGTGTGGTCCCGTCTCCATATCTACACTTATCCAATTTTTCTTTAAAACTATGTACACTCTTTGCTGATACCACTTCCTCACTCAAACTGTTCCAAGTCTCAACACATCTTTGCGGAAACTAAATTTTTAACATCTCTCAGACATCGTCCCTTCCTTAGTTTCTTACTATGCGATCTTGTGCTTCTAAAGTCATATTCTTCTCTCAGGATCAGTTTCTCATTATCCACTTCATCCATTCCGTTAATCAATTTATAAACTTGTATCAGATCCCTCTCTCTTCTCTGCTCCAAGGTTGGTAGATCCATTGCCTTTAGTCTCTCCTCATATGCCATCCCTTTAAATTCTGGAACCATTCTTGTAGCCATTTTTGTAGTCTCTCTAATTTTCTTATGTGTTTCTTTTATGGGAGTCCACACAACTCCTGCATATTCCAATCTAGGTCTTATTTTAGTACTTATCAATTTCTTCATCATTTCCTTGTCCATATAGTGAAATGCTACTCCAATATTCCTTAGCAAATTATCGTCTCTCTGAAAATTCTATCAATATGGCTAACTGGTTGATTATTTTCTTCCATTGTCACTCCCAAGTCCTTTTCCTTTTTACTTTTCTAGTTCTACTCCATCTCCCATCTTATAGATTCCCACTGGTCGTCTTTCACTTTTCCCATTTCCATGACATGGCTTTTGTCCACATTGAATTCCATCTCCCATTTTTGCTCCATTTCCAGATCTTGTTTAAGTCTTCCTGTAGTATTTCACAATCCTCTTTTGTTTAATGACTCTGCACAGTTTCGCATCGTCCGCAAACAGATTTATGTAGCTGTTCACTCCTCTGGCATGTCATTTATATATACGAGAAAAGTATTGGTGCCAATACTGACCCCTGTGGCACTCCGCTGTCTACTGTTCTCCACTTGGACTTCATATCTTTAACTATCGTCCTTATTTCTCTCCCCTTAAGTAATTCTTCATCCATCTCAATGTGCTTCCTTTTAAGCCACCCTTCTCCTCTAACTTCCATAGTAATCTTTCATGTGGCACTTTATCAAAAGCCTTTTTAGATCTAAATAAATACAGTCAACCCATCCTCTCTCTCTTGTACTTTATCAACTATTCTAGAGTAGAAACTCAATAAATTTGTCACACATGACCGACCTTTTCTAAAACCAAATTGGCTATTTGATAATATTTTGTTGTCTTCAAGAAACACATCCATTGCTTCTTTATTACTTTTCACACATCTTGCATATTACACTAGTTAGTGATACCGGCCTGTAATTTAAAGGTTCTTCCTTCCTTCCGCTCTTATATATGGGAACCACCTCAGCTCTTTTCCACTCCACTGGCACTGTTCCATTTTCTATTGAGCATTTTATGATGTTGTATATTGGACTTGCTAGTTCTTCCCTACATTCTTTCAGTATTCTGCCTGAGACTTCATCCGGTCCCATTGCCTTTTCCTCATCCAATTCCGTCATCAACTTTTTATTTCAAGCTTGGTTACTTTAATCTCTTTCATATAGACAGTCTCTCTATTACCCTGTGGTCTTTCAAATTTGGATTCCTTAGTAAAGACCTCATGAAATTTACTATTTAACAGTTCTGCCATACTTTTGGGTCTTCCACCATTCCGTTTCTCCTTTTAACCTTTCTATTGTTTCTTTTTGTCTTATTTTTCCATTTATGAATCTGTAGAACAATTTTGGTTGTTCCTTACATTTTTCGACAATGTCCTTTTCATAGTTCTTTTCTTCTTCCTTTCTCACCTTAGCATATTCATTTCTTGCTGTTTTGAAGTTTTCCTTATTTTCTGGATTTCTGTTTCTTCTCCACCTTTTCCATGCTCCATCTCGTTTCTCCTTTGCCCTAGCACATCTTGCATTAAACCAATCTTTCTTTCCTTCTTCTTTAGGTCTATATTTGGAACATATTCCTGACCCCAGTTTTGTATATTTCCAAAAATAAGTTATATTTCTCTTGAACCGTTAATGAGTTTTCCATCTCCTCCCAGTTTACGTTTTAAAATAGTTCTTGAGATTCTCAATATCAGCCTTTCTGTAATTTAATCGGTCTCCTTTGTATGATTCATCTCTATCTTCCTTTCCTTCTTCTATATCCATCTCTAATATTACATGGTCACTCTTTCCCAATGGGCACTTGTATCTTATATCATCGTTAATTGGTATATCCCTTGTAAAAACTAGGTCTAATCTTGCCGGCTCATCGTTTCCTCTGAATCTTGTGTTTTCCTTTACTCTTTGGACCATCAAATTATCTATCATTAGGTTCAGGAATCTATCTCCCAGGCATCTTCCCCATACCACTTTCATAATTTTCCCAGTCTACCTCCTTACAGTTGAAATCTCCTATCAATATCACTTTTCTCCTTTCCTTAATGATTCTTGTAAGACTCCTTATTGTGTCATCTATCATGTCTCTATATTCTTGGTTAGTCCATGAGTTTGTTTTGGTGGCACATATGTTCCAATGATTGTTAACTCCTTTTTGTTAATATGCATCTTAACATACAGTATTTCTGATTTTCCTTCCCAAACTCCACTTGATTTACCACTATCTCCTTCCTTAACATCATCATGACTCCTCCTCCTCCTTTACCCACTCTCTCTCTCCTCCATATATTATACCTTTTATCTATGTCTATTTTTATTGCCTCATTTAACTTTGTTTCCACCAGGCATACAATATCTGGTTCTTCTTTCTTTATGTAATCTCTTAATTCTAATTTACTAGATAAAATCCCATCTATGTTTGTATACATCATTTTAATCTCTTGTTCTTATCATTTTAGTTAAACTTGCTCCATTCTTTTCTCTTCTTTCTCTTTTATATACCATTTCCTTATCCTGTCTCCTATAATTCTCCAAAAATGCCTTCTTCTCCTCCTCTGACCTTTCATTATTTTTTCTCTTGCTTCTGCCACCAGTTCATTGTGTCTCTTCCTTTCCTCCTCGTTTCTATTTTTCTTTATATATATATCTTTGCAACCTTCTGTTTCTCTGAGTTTCGTTTTTCTATATAGTACTTCTTCTGCTGCTGCTTGTGATTTTAGTAATATCTTAATTGGTCTCACTGTTCCTTCTTGATATGGTCCCATTCTATGGATTTCTTCTACTTCCTCTTCTAAGTTCTGTCTATCCTCGTCATTCAGATGTTTTAGTAGGTCTTTTACTGATTTCATTTCGTCTTTTTCCCTTCTTGGTCTATATTTAACATTTTTTCTTTCAGTCCAAAAATAATTACACTCTTCTTTTTTTCCAATTTCTCTTACTAAATTTTCTTTTTCTTGAGGACTCCTATCATTTTGCTTGTCATATTTTCATCTCTTTCTTTTAACTGTTCTTGAAATACTTCTTGAAATGATTCCTTGTCTTTCTTATCTTGGATTCTCCATGCTTGTACTTCTTTTTTAATCACGTCTTGTACTCTTTCTTCTTCTTTGTTAACTAGATCTTTTAGCTTTTCTTTTTCTTTCTCGGCTTTACCGAGTCCTTCTTCCATCAATTTCTTATAGTTCGCTATTTGGACTTTTAATTCTTCATTTTCGGTTCTTAGCCTAGTTTCGTTTTCTTCCACTCTTTTTATCCTTTCTTTCAATTTCTGGAGCTCTTTATCCTGTTCTTCATTCTCTTTCATTCCCATACTCTCCTTTATCAATTTATCTAATTTACGTTCGATAGTTAAGACTCTATCAAATAGTGAAGTTTGCGCGTATCAAAGCCTTCAAATTCTCCTCCTCCTCACCAACATTGTCATCATCAGCTTTCATTCTTTCCTTGTCACATACCTGCATTTAGATGGAATATCTTTCTCACTCATTATTATTTAACACTGTATTCATGAAAGGAAAAATGAGTCCACACTTATCGCCCAGGCCTCTGTAAACCCAAACAAAGGTAGTGAAGATCAGCTGATTGTCGGGAGCGGTATCGTCCTTCCTCTGTGTCTGTGTGTGTGTGTGTGTGTGTGTGTATTCACCTAGTTGTATTCACCTAGTTGTAATTTTACAGGGTCTGGGTATCATACTCGTGTGGCCCCGTCTCCATATCTACACACATCCAACTTTCCTTTAAAACTATGCACACTCCTCGCTGACACCACCTCCTCACTCAAACCATTCCACACCTCCACACATCTTTGTGGGAAACTATATTTCTTCACATCCTTCAAGCATATTCCCTTGGCTATCTTTTTACTATGCGATCTTGTAGTTCTATTTAAGTTTTCCTCTCTCAACATCATTTGCTCATTATCCACTTCATCCAGTCCGTTCAACAGTTTATAAACCTGTATTAAATCTCCTCTTTCTCTTCTTTGTTCCAAGGTAAGCAAATTCATTTCTTTTAATCTCTCCTCATAGGTCATTTCTGCCAATTCTGGAACCATTTTTGTTGCCATTCTCTGCAATCTCTCCAACTTCCTTATATGCTTCTTTTTATAAGGGGACCAAACCACTCCAGCATATTCCAATCTTGGTCTAATTACCGTACTAATTAATTTCTTCATCATATCTTTATCCATATAATGGAAGGCTAATCCAATATTTCTTATCAAATTATATGTTTCTCCAAACATCTTATCAATATGAGCCTCAAACTGCCCATGGTCTTGTATTATCACTCCCAAATCCTTTTCCTTTTCCACCTTTTTCAACACTACTTCTTCACCCATCTTATATGACCCTCTTGGCCGTCTTCCACTCTTCCCATCTCCATCACATGACTTTTGCTCAGATTAAATTCCATTTCCCACCTCTTGCTCCACTCCCAAATCTTATCCAGATCTGCCTGTAAAATTTCACAATCTTCTTCACTCTTCACACACCTACACAACTTCGCATCATCCGCAAACAAATTAATATAACTGTTTACTCCCTCTGGCATGTCATTAATATATACAAGGAAAAGTATTGGTGCCAGCACTGAGCCTTGTGGGACTCCACTCTCCACCACCAACCAGTCCGACTTTGCATCCCTTATTACCGTTCTCATCTCCCTCCATCTCAAGTAGTTTTCCATCCACTTTAACACTTTTCCTTTCAGTCCTCCATAAATCTCTAATTTCCATAGCAGTCTCATGTGAGGTACCTTGTCAAAAGCTTTCTTTAAATCCAAATATACACAGTCCATCCATCCTCTCTCTCTTGTATTTTGTCAACCACTCTTGAATAAAAGCTCAGTAGATTTGTTACACATGACCTCCCTTTCCTAAAGCCAAATTGATGATCCGATAATAACTTATGATCCTCCAGGAACCGTATCCAATATTTCTTTATCACCCTCTCACAAATCTTACCGACCACACTTGTTAGAGACACAGGTCTATAGTTAAGAGGCTCTTCCTTACTGCCTCCCTTATAAATGGGCACCACTTCAGCTCTTTTCCACTCTACTGGTACTTCCCTGTTTCTAATGAGCACCTTATAATATCATATAATGGATCAATCAATTCTTCTCTACACTCCTTCAATAATTTTCCTGAAACTTCATCTGGTCCCATCGCTTTATCATCTTTAAGTTCCTCCAACATTTTATATAACTCCTTTTAGGTATCTTAATGTCATCCATGTGCACATTTCCTTGTACATTCTGAGGCTTTACAAACATTGTTTCTTTAGTAAATACTTGCTGAAACCTATTATTTAGCAATTCCGCTATATTCTTAGGGTCATCTACTATCCCTTGCTCTCCTTTTAATCTTTCAATGGACTCTCTCTTTTAAGTTTACCATTTATGAACCTGTAAAACAATTTTGGATGTTCCTTACTCTTGTCTACAATATCTTTTCAAATTTTCTTTCTTCCTCCTCCTTACCCTCACATACTCATTTCTGCCACTCTATAATTCTCCTTATTTAGTATATTCCTGCTCTTTTCCATCTTTTCCAAGCCACATCTCTCTTTTCCTTAGCCTTAACACAAGTTGCATTAAACCAATCCTTTCTTCCTTCCTCTCTCGGTTTATACTTTGGTACAAATTTCATAACTCCTTCTTTATAATATTTCATAAAAATCTCATATTTTTTTGCACTTCTCTGATTTGTAACATCTCCTCCCAATCTAATTTTCTGAAATAATTTTTCAAACTTTCTGTGTCCATCTTTCTATAATTCAATCTACCACTCCTGTATGTCTCTCTCTCCTTCGCTGTGTTGTTGCTATCTGCATTTCCATAACCACATGATCACTCTTTCCCAAAGGACATTTGTATTGTATATCTCCACATAGGTACACTTCTCTTGTTAACACCAAATCCAGTCTAGCCGGTTCATCATCTCCTCTATATCTAGTATTTTCTTTCACCCTCTGTTCCATCATATTTTCCATCATTAGATTAAGAAATCTCTCTCCCATGCTTCCTCTCCAACACCACTTACTAGATTTTCCCAATCCACCTCCTTACAATTAAAATCTCCTACTAGTATCACCTTTCTTTTTCCAGATAATACACTTTCCAAACTCTGTAAAGTATCCTTGATCATATTGTCGTATTCCTTAATGTCCAAGAATTTGTTTTAGGAGGTACATAGGTCACCATGATTATTAATTCTTTTCCATCACTTTTTATCCTTATGCTTATCACTTCTGCGTTGTTCTTCCCATACCAAACCTTATCCACATTTATTTATTTCTTCGTCATAATCATAACTCCTCCTCCACCTTTACTCTCTATCCTTTCTCCATATATTATATTTATTATCCAAATTTACCTTTGTTTTTCATGCAATTTTGTCTCAGTCAAACACACTATATCAGGCTTCTCCACCATCATATAGTCTTGCAATTCCAATCTACTTGACAGTATCCCATCTATATTAGTATACATTACGGTCCACCCACTGCTCCCTCTAGGGTTCCTCCGTATTCCTTCTTTCCACATACCACTTTCTGACTCTCTCTCCTATAACTCTCCAAAAAAACTTTTCTCTTTCCTCCTCAGACCGCTCATCATTTTTCCTTCTCGCCTCTTCCAACAATTCCTTATATCTTCTCTCTTCCTCATTTCTATTCTTTCTCACAAACACCTCTTTACAACCTTCTATCTCTCTTAACTTTGATGTTCTATATAGGATATCCTCCACAGATTGTTGTGACTTCAGTACTACTTTAATCGGTCTGCTCACTCCCTCCTTATACGGACCCAGTCTATGGATCTCTTCCACTTCTTGTAGGTCTTTTTTTCATCATCATTTAGATTTTTGAACAGATCTCTTACCGTTTTTAATTCTTCCTTAATTCTCTTAGGCTTATATGTTATATTTTGTTCTTTCATCCCAAATATTAACACACTCTTCTTCTTTTCTGCTATTTCTCTTATCAATGTTTCCTTATTCTTCATAACATTAACCAGTTCCTTAGACCTTTCTTTTTTGTCTTCCTTCAACTGATCTTTAATTATTTCTTGTAATCCAACCATCTCTGCTTCCCTCGACTCAGTCCATTGTGTTTTCTTCAGTTCCCATTCCTTTTCAAACCTTTCACTCTGCTCACTGATCATTTCCTTAAAGTCATCTTTCTCCTTTACTACTCTCTCCATTTTCTCCTCCAACTGTCTCTTGTATTTTTCAACCTGTGTGTGTGTGTGTGTGTGTGTGTGTGTGTGTGTGTGTGTGTGTGTGTGTGTGTGTGTGTGTGTGTGTTGGGTGTGGACCGACAAAGCTTGGAGGTAAGTTTAAAGAATGAATATTTTTGCAGCAACAAGAGGGAAGTGGAGTGAAAATAGGAGTGAGCAGTGCATCATCTGGCCAGACAAGTGTGGTGGGCTCAGCTGCGGCAGCTGTTTTGCGGAGTGACAGTGGTAGTGGAGGACCTCCTCCAAATGTGAACATTGCCAGCCTGAACCTTCCTGGTATGTTTGTTGCATGCAATTAAATAGCACTAAGAGTGATAACTAAAAAAGATAATAATAAAAAAAAGATAAAAATCAATGTATTGATTATTGATTTTATTTGGAAGAAAGTTTTATTTTTATTTAATTTTTTTTTTCATTTAGATATTTAATGGAAGATCTAAATGAGAGTAAAATGAGCTATGCAGCTGCTTCATTGCCCTTGGCTGGAAGGTGTCTGCTCATGCTGAGACTTAGATTCCTGATCACAATGATTAATGAATTATGAATAACAATCAGTTTTCAAGTCAAGGCTAAGCATGGCATAGCATAATGTGATATGGAGATTTTACTTTTGATAGATAGATTTTTTTATGAATGTTTTATAGAATTTTTTTTTTTTTTTTTTTTTTTTTTCATTTAGATATTTAATGGAAGATCTAAATGAGAGTAAAATGAGCTATGCAGCTGCTTCATTGCCCTTGGATGGAAGGTGTCTGCTCATGCTGAGACTTAGATTCCTGATCACAATGATTAATGAATTATGAATAACAATCAGTTTTCAAGTCAAGGCTAAGCATGGCATAGCATAATGTGATATGGAGATTTTACTTTTGATAGATAGATTTTTTATGAATATTTTATAGAAATTTAAGCTATGGAAAATGTTGCCACTTCAATAAAATTATGTTAATCTGATGAGCAGAGGACCAGGAGTGTAATGGATTTATCAGTTTCATTGGATTATTAGGATTTACCCTTGAAAATGCTACCATCCCAAGACATCTACATAACATTGGTAAATATTTATGTTTCACACATCCAATGATTTTTTCATGTTGCTTATGTTCCTCTGCTAAGACAAGTAGTGAATTGATTGATATTTTGCATAATTTCTGTTTTAATAGATAGTTTTAAAGTTATTACTCTTTAACCTGTCTACCTCTCAATAACAAATGATCTTGAAGAACCAATGAGAAATTAGTTTTTCTGGGGTGAGGAAGCATTTATTTGAGTAATGCACATTGCTAAAATTGAAAATCTACAAAATCACATAAATAGATATCTGAAAATACCAAAGGTTACACCTTTAACCCCTTCAATACGGTGACGCCTATGTAGGCGTCATGAAGCCCCAGTAGCAAATACGGTGACGCCTACGTAGGCGTCATATTTCTTTTCTGAGCTTTCTTTAGTTCAGTTGTCCCGTATAGTGTGTTGGATACCAACTACACACGCCCGTATGCTGTCCTTGAAATCCTAGTGCTCCTCCCACCATCCTTGTCTCCACCAATCACTAAAGATAAGCTACATGTCCGCCTTGTGTCTAAAATTACCCAATGGCATAGATTGTTCCCATCTCTCTCTCTCTCTCTCTCTCTCTCTCTCTCTCTCTCTCTCTCTCTCTCTCTCTCTCTCTCTCTCTCTCTCTCTGAAGATAAGTTACATCTCGAAGATTGTAACGCCTTGTAACATTCGTGAAAACACACACACACACACACACACACAGACACAGCTACATAAATCTGTTTGCGGACGATGCGAAACTGTGCAGAGTCATTAAACAAAAAGAGGATTGTGAAATACTACAGGAAGACTTAAACAAGATCTGGAAATGGAATTCAATGTGGATAAAAGCCATGTCATGGAAATGGGAAAAAGTGAAAGACGACCAGTGAGAATCTATAAGATGGGAGATGGAGTAGAACTAGAAAAAGGAAAAAAGGAAAAGGACTTGGGAGTGACAATGGAAGAAAATAATCAACCGCTAAGCCATATTGATAGAATTTTCAGAGACGTATAATTTGCTAAGGAATATTGGAGTAGCATTTCACTATATGGACAAGGAAATGATGAAGAAATTGATAAGTACTAAAATAAGACCTAGATTGGAATATGCAGGAGTTGTGTGGACTCTACAAAAAGAAACACATAAGAAAATTAGAGACTACAAAAATGGCTACAAGAATGGTTCCAGAATTTAAAGGGATGGCATATGAGGAGAGACTAAAGGCAATGGATCTATCAACCTTGGAGCAGAGAAGAGAGAGAGGGGATCTGATACAAGTTTATAAATTGATTAATGGAATGGATGAAGTGGATAATGAGAAACTGATCCTGAGAGAAGAATATGACTTTAGAAGCACAAGATCGCATAGTAAGAAACTAAGGAAGGGACGATGTCTGAGAGATGTTAAAAAATTTAGTTTCCCGCAAAGATGTGTTGAGACTTGGAACAGTTTGAGTGAGGAAGTGGTGTCAGCAAAGAGTGTGCATAGTTTAAAGAAAAATTGGATAAGTGTAGATATGGAGATGGGACCACACGAGCATAAAGCCCAGGCCTTGTAAAACTACAACTAGGTAAATACAACTAGGTAAATACACACACGCACTGGCGCAGTTCCAAACTTCCAACGATCAGCTGATCTTCACTACATACCTGTTGTATAGTATTTACAGTGGCCTGGGCAGGTAGTGTGGACTAATTTTTCTTCATGAAATCAATTAGTAAGGAATAATGAGTGAAAAAGAGATTCCATCCAAATGCAGACATGAGAATAGAGAAGGGGCTGATGATGACTACGTTGGTGAGGGAGAACGCATATTCGAAGGGTTTGATACGACGACTACGTCACTACTTAAGAGAGGGTTCAATATTGAATGTAAACTAGATAAACTGATAAAGGAGAAGATGGAAATGGAAGAGAATGAAGAACAGGAAAAGGAGTTTATAAGACTGAGAGAAAGGATAAGAAAAGTGGAAGAAAACAAAGCTAAGCTAAGAGCTGAAAATGAAGAACTAAAAAAAGGAAGTAGCTAACTACAAAAAGCAGATGGAAGAAGGACTTGGTAAAGCCGAGAAAGAAAAGGAGAAGCTGAAAGATCTAGTAAACAAGGAAGAGGAAAGAGTACAGAATGTGATTAAAAAAGAAGTACAAGCATGGAGAGTCCAAGATAAGAAAGATAAGGCCGATTTTCAGGAGGTGATTCAAGAACAACTTAAAGAAAAAGAAAATATGACAAACAAAATGATAGGAGTCCTCAAGACAAAAGAAAATCTAGTTAGAGAAATTGCAGAAAAAAGAAGAGTGTAGTCGTATTTGGAATAAAAGAAAAAATATAAAATATAGACCAAAAGAGAAAAGAAGAAATGAAATCAGTCAAAGACCTACTGAAGAATCTAATGACGAAGATAGGCAGAACTTGGAAGAGGAAGTAGAAGAAATAAACAGAATGGGACCATATCAAGAAGGAAAAACAAGACCAATTAAAATATTACTAAAATCACAAGCAGCAACAGAAGAAATATTATATAGAACAACAAAACTTAGAGAAACAGAAGGCTGCAAGGATATCTATATAAAGAAAAATAGAAATGAGGAAGAAAGGAAGAGATACAATGAACTGGCAGCAGCAGTAAGGGAAAAAAATAATGAAAGGAAAAAAAGGCATTTTTTTGGAGAATTCTAGGAGACAGGATAAGGAAATGGTATATAAACGAGAAGGAAGAGAAAAAGTGGAACAAGTTTAACTAAAATGATAAAGGCAAAGACTAAAAATGATGTATACGAACATAGACGGGTTTTATCAAGTAAATTAGAATTAAGAGATTACATAAAGAAAGAAAATCCAGATATTGTATGCCTGGCTGAAACAAAACTAAATGAGGCAATCAAAATAGTCTTGGATAATAGGTATAATGTATGGAGAAGAGACAGAGTGGGTAAAGGAGGAGGAGGAGTCATGATAATGTTAAGGAAGGAGATAGTGATAAACCAAGTGGAATGTGGGAAGGAAAAGCAGAAGTATTGTATGTTAAGATGCATATTAATAAAAAGAGTTAACAATCATTGTAACATATGTGCCACCAAAACAAATTCATGGACCAATCAAGAATATAAAGACATGATAGATGACACAATAAGGAGTCTAATGAGAATCGTTAAAGAAAGGAGAAAAGTGATATTAGTAGGAGATTTCAACTGTAAAGAAGTGGACTGGGAAAATTATGAAAGTGGTATGGGGAAGAAGCCTGGGGAGAAAGATTCTGAACCTAATGATAGACAATATGATGGACCAGAGAGTAAAGGAATGCACAAGATTCAGAGGAAACGACGAGCGAGATTGGACCTAGTTTTACAAGGGTATACAAATGAATGATGATATAAGATATAAGTGCCCATTGGGAAAGAGTGACCATGTAATATTAGAAATAGATATAGAAGAGGAAAGGAAGATAGAGACGATTCATACAAAGGAGACCGATTAAATTACAGAAAGGCTGATATTGAGAATCTCAAGAACTATTTTAAAACGTAAACTGGGAGGAGATGGAAAACTCAGAGACAATGCAAGAGAATATAACTTATTTTTGGAAATATACAAAACAGGAGTCAGGAATATGTCCCAAAATATAGACCTAAAGAAGAAGGAAAGAAAGATTGGTTTAATGCAAGGTGTGCTAGGGCAAAGGAGAAAAGAGATGGAGCATGGAAAAGGTGGAGGAGAAATAGAAATCCACAAATAAGGAAAACTTCAAGGCAGCGAGAAATGAATATGTTAAGGTGAGGAAGGAAGAGGAAAAGAACTTTGAAAAGGACATTGTCGAAAAATGTAAGGAGCAACCAAAATTGTTCTATAGATTCATAAATGGAAAAATTAGGCAAAAGAAACAATAGAAAGGTTAAAAGGAGAGAACGGGATGGTGGAAGACCCAAAAGTATGGCAGAACTATTAAATAATAAATTCCAGGAGGTCTTTACTAAGGAATCCAAATTTGAAAGGCCACAGGGTAATAGAGAGACAATCTATATGAAAGAGATTAAAGTAACCAAGCTTGAAATAAAAGAGTTAATGAAGGAACTGGATGAAGAGAAGGCAATGGGACCAGATGAAGTCTCAGGCAGAATACTGAAAGAATGTAGGGAAGAACTAGCAAGTCCTATATACAACATCATAAAATGCTCAATAGAAAATGGAACAGTACCAGTAGAATGGAAAAGAGCTGAGGTGGTTCCCATATATAAGAGTGGAAGGAAGGAAGAACCTTTAAATTACAGACCGGTATCACTAACTAGTGTAATATGCAAGATGTGTGAAAGAATAATAAAGAAACAATGGATCGAGTTCCTTGAAGACAACAAATTAATATCAAATAGCCAATTTGGTTTTAGAAAAGACGGTCTTGTGTAACTAATTTATTGAGTTTCTATTCTAGAATAGTTGATAGAGTACAAGAGAGAGAGGATGGGTTGACTGTATTTATTTGGATTTAAAAAGGCGTTTGACAAAGTGCCACATGCAAGATTACTATGGAAGTTAGAGGAGAAGGGTGGCTTAAAAGGAAGCACATTGAGATGGATAGAAAATTATTTGAGGGGGAGAGAAATAAGGACGGTAGTTAAAGATATGAAGTCCAAGTGGAGAGCAGTAGAAAGCGGAGTGCCACAGGGTCAGTATTGGCACCAATACTTTTCCTCATTTATATTAACGACATGCCAGAAGGAGTGAACAGCTACATAAATCTGTTTGCAGATGATACGAAACTGTGCAGAGTTATAAAGCAAAAAGAGGATTGTGAAATACTGCAAGAAGACCTAAATAAGATCTGGGAATGGAGTAAAAGTGGAAATGGAATTCAATGTGAACAAAAGCCATGTCATGGAAATGGGAAAGAGTGAAAGACGACCTGTGGGAATCTATAAGATGGGAGATGGAGTAGAACTGGAGAAAGTAAAAAGGAAAAGGACTTAGGAGTGACGATGGAAGAAAACAATCAACCAGTAAGCCATATTGATAGAATTTTAGAGAAACATATAATTTGCTAAGGAATATTGGAGTAGCATTTCACTACATGGACAAAGAAATGATGAAGAAATTGATAAGTACTATAATAAGACCCAGATTGGAATATGCAGGAGTAGTGTGGACCCCTCATAAAAAGAAACACATAAGGAAATTGGAGAGACTACAAAAATGGCTACAAGAATGGTTCCAGAATTTGAAGGGATGACATATGAGGAGAGACTAAAGGCTATGGATCTACCAACCCTGGAACAAAGAAGGAGAGAGGAGACCTGATACAAGTTTATAAATTGATCAACGGAATGGACCAAGTGGATAATGAGAAACTGATCCTGAGAGAAGAATATGACATTTGAAGCACAAGATCGTATAGTAAAAAGCTGAGAAAGGAAGATGTCTGAGAGATGTTAAAAAATATAGTTTCCAGCAAAGATGTATTGAGACGTGGAACAGTTTAAATGAAGAAGTAGTGTCTGCAACGAGTGTGCATACTTTTAAAGTAAGATTGGATAAGTGTAGATATGGAGACGGGCCACACGAGCATAAAGCCCAGGCCCTGTAAAACTACAACTACACAAACACACACACACACACACACACACACACACACACACACACACACACACACACACACACACACACACACACACACACACACACTATAGAAGATACAAGTGTGGAGAGATGTGTGGTGAAGAATAGATGGACAGACAGTGTCAATTTGGTTTTAGAAAAGGGCGTTCATGCACGACAAACCTGATATGTTACTATTCGAGGGTGATAGATGTAATACAGGAAAGAGATGGTTGGGCTGATGGAATATATCTGGATTTAAAAAGGCCTTTGATAAGGTACCACACCAGAGACTGATCTGGAAACTTGAAATGGTAGGAGGAGTGCATGGCAGTTTACTAAAATGGATGGAAGACTTTTGGTAGGAAGAGAAATGAGAACAATAATTAAGGACAGACCATCAGAATGGGGCTTGGTGGAGAGTGGAGTTCCACAGGATCAGTGTTGGCACCAGTAATGTTCATGGTCTACATAAATGACATGGTGGATGGGGTGTCCAGTTATGTGAGCCTATTTGCAGACGATGCAAAATTGTTAAGAAAAGTGAGATGTGACAAAGATTGCGAACTACTCCAGGAAGACTTGGACAGAATATGGAAATGGAGCTGTACATGGCAAATGGAGTTCAACACGACAAAATGCAAGAAAATAGAGTTTGGCAAGAGTGAAAGAAGAATCAGGAGTATGTACAAGATAGGAAATGAAGACATAAAACCAGTCATGAAGAAAAAGACCTTGGGGTGACAATTACCAATGACCTATCGCCAGAGAGACATATAAACAAAATAATTGGAGAAGTATTGAACTTATTGAGGAACATAAGAGTGCGTTCAGATATTTAGATGAAGAAATGATGAAGAAAATAATTACTGCAATGATAAGACCGAGGCTTGAATATGCAACAATACAGTGGGCTGAACTTAAAGAAACACATAAGGAAACTAGAGAAAGTACAGAGGGCTGCAACAAAAATGGTGCCTGACTTAAGAGATTTGACTTATGAAGACAGACTGAAAAGAATGCAACTTCCGACCCTGGAAAACAGAAGAGAAAGGGGAGACCTGATAGCAATATACAGAGTGATGATTGGCATGGAAAAATGGATAGGAAGATCTGTGTATGTGGAATGAAAGAATGTCGAGAGGGCATGGGAAAAACTAAAATGGCCACTTATAGGAGAGATGTGAAAAATATAGCTTCCTCATAGAAGGGTGGAAGCATGGAATAGTTTAGACGTGGAAGTGGTCAACGCAAGGAATATTCATGATTTTAAGAAAAGCTGGACATTAATAGATATGGAGACGGGACAACACGAGCATAGCTCTTTTCCCGTATGTTACAATTAGGTAAATACAATTAGGTAAACACACACACACACAAATCAGGTAACAAGAGAGACCCATTGAACTATAGAAATGTCACTTACAAGTGTGGTAGCTAAGATGTGTGAGAGGGTGGTGAAGAATAGATGGACAGACTTCTTGGAGAAAATGACATACTTTGTGAGTGTCAATTTGGTTTTAGAAAAAGTGTCATGCAGACAAACCTGATATGTTACTATTCGAGGGTGATAGATGTAATACAGGAAAGAGATGGTTGGGCTGATGGAATATATCTGGATTTAAAAAGGCCTTTGATAAGGTACCACAAGAGACTGATCTGGAAACTTGAAATGGTAGGAGGAGTGCATGGCAGTTTACTAAAATGGATGGAAGACTTTTGGTAGGAAGAGAAATGAGAACAATAATTAAGGACAGACCATCAGAATGGGGATTGGTGGAGAGTGGAGTTCCACAGGATCAGTGTTGGCACCAGTAATGTTGAGTCTACATAAATGACATGGTGGATGGGGTGTCCAGTTATGTGAGCCTATTTGCAGACGATGCAAAATTGTTAAGAAAAGTGAGATGTGACAAAGATTGCGAACTACTCCAGGAAGACTTGGACAGAATATGGAAATGGAGCTGTACATGGCAAATGGAGTTCAACACGACAAAATGCAAGAAAATAGAGTTTGGCAAGAGTGAAAGAAGAATCAGGAGTATGTACAAGATAGGAAATGAAGACATAAAACCAGTCATGAAGAAAAAGACCTTGGGGTGACAATTACCAATGACCTATCGCCAGAGAGACATATAAACAAAATAATTGGAGAAGTATTGAACTTATTGAGGAACATAAGAGTGGCGTTCAGATATTTAGATGAAGAAATGATGAAGAAAATAATTACTGCAATGATAAGACCAAGGCTTGAATATGCAACAATACAGTGGGCTGAACTTAAAGAAACACATAAGGAAACTAGAGAAAGTACAGAGGGCTGCAACAAAAATGGTGCCTGACTTAAGAGATTTGACTTATGAAGACAGACTGAAAAGAATGCAACTTCCGACCCTGGAAAACAGAAGAGAAAGGGGAGACCTGATAGCAATATACAGAGTGATGATTGGCATGGAAAAAATGGATAGGGAAGATCTGTGTATGTGGAATGAAAGAATGTCGAGAGGGCATGGAAAAAACTAAAATGGCCACTTATAGGAGAGATGTGAAAAAATATAGCTTCCCTCATAGAAGGGTGGAAGCATGGAATAGTTTAGACGTGGAAGTGGTCAACGCAAGGAATATTCATGATTTTAAGAAAAAGCTGGACATCAGTAGATATGGAGACGGGACAGTACGAGCATAGCTCCTTTCCCGTATGTTACAATTAGGTAAATACAATTAGGTAAATACACATGCACACACACACACACACACACACATAGAGAAGTTGGAAAGCAGGACTGGTTTAACGATAGATGTGAAAAGGCTAGAACAAGAAAAGAGGATGCATGGAAGAGGTGGAGAAGGAAAAGACGGATTAAGCAGTGGGAAAGTTACAAAAGAGCAAGAAATGAATATGTGTTGATTAGAAGAGAAGAAAGAAAGAAACAAGAAAAGGATATAATTGATAAATGTAAAGACCAACCAAGGCTTTTTTACAGACATGTGAACAACAACATCAAAAATAGAGAAAGTATTGAAAGTTTAGAAGTAAATGGAGTATGCAGTGAAGATCCCAGGAAATGGCAGAGGCTATGAATGGATGCTTTGGAAGGTATTCACAAAGGAGACTGCTTTTGACAAACCACTGGTAATGGAACAGAAAGGGATTATGAAGGAGTTTCAAGTAACTGTGGAGGAGATCAAGAACATGATGGGGAGTTTAGAAGTGAGAAAAGCTGTGGGACCTGATGGGGTATCAGGATGGATTTTAAGAGAATGCAGGAGCAACTGGCAGAAAAAGTTTGTGAAGTAATTGATGCCTCATTAAGGAAGGTGTAGTGCCCCAAGACTGGAAAAGAGCTAACATTGTCCCAATCTATAAATCAGGTAACAAGAGAGACCCATTGAACTATAGACCAGTGTCACTTACAAGTGTGGTAGCTAAGATGTGTGAGAGGGTGGTGAAGAATAGATGGACAGACTTCTTGGAGAAAAATGACATACTTTGTGAGTGTCAATTTGGTTTTAGAAAAGGGCGTTCATGCACGACAAACCTGATATGTTACTATTCGAGGGTGATAGATGTAATACAGGAAAGAGATGGTTGGGCTGATGGAATATATCTGGATTTAAAAAGGCCTTTGATAAGGTACCACACAGAGACTGATCTGGAAACTTGAAATGGTAGGAGGAGTGCATGGCAGTTTACTAAAATGGATGGAAGACTTTTGGTAGGAAGAGAAATGAGAACAATAATTAAGGACAGACCATCAGAATGGGGATTGGTGGAGAGTGGAGTTCCACAGGGATCAGTGTTGGCACCAGTAATGTTTGCAGTCTACATAAATGACATGGTGGATGGGGTGTCCAGTTATGTGAGCCTATTTGCAGACGATGCAAAATTGTTAAGAAAAGTGAGATGTGACAAAGATTGCGAACTACTCCAGGAAGACTTGGACAGAATATGGAAATGGAGCTGTACATGGCAAATGGAGTTCAACACGACAAAATGCAAGAAAATAGAGTTTGGCAAGAGTGAAAGAAGAATCAGGAGTATGTACAAGATAGGAAATGAAGACATAAAACCAGTCATGAAGAAAAAGACCTTGGGGTGACAATTACCAATGACCTATCGCCAGAGAGACATATAAACAAAATAATTGGAGAAGTATTGAACTTATTGAGGAACATAAGAGTGGCGTCAGATATTTAGATGAAGAAATGATGAAGAAAATAATTACTGCAATGATAAGACCGAGGCTTGAATATGCAACAATACAGTGGGCTCGAACTTAAAGAAACACATAAGGAAACTAGAGAAAGTACAGAGGGCTGCAACAAAATGGTGCCTGACTTAAGAGATTTGACTTATGAAGACAGACTGAAAAGAATGCAACTTCCGACCCTGGAAAACAGAAGAAAGGGAGACCTGATAGCAATATACAGAGTGATGATTGGCATGGAAAAAATGGATAGGGAAGATCTGTGTATGTGGAATGAAAGAATGTCGAGAGGGCATGGGAAAAAACTAAAATGGCCACTTATAGGAGAGATGTGAAAAATATAGCTTCCTCATAGAAGGGTGGAAACATGGAATAGTTTAGACGTGGAAGTGGTCAACGCAAGGAATATTCATGATTTTAAGAAAAAGCTGGACATTAATAGATATGGAGACGGGACAACACGAGCATAGCTCTTTTCCCGTATGTTACAATTAGGTAAATACAATTAGGTAAATACACACACACACACACACACACACACACACACACACACACAGAGAGAGATGTATTGAGACGTGGAACAGTTTAGATGAAGAAGTAGTGTCTGCAAAGAGTGTGCACACTTTTAAAGTAAGATTGGATAAGTGTAGATATGGAGACAGAAGAGATAAAGCCCAGGCCCTGTAAAACTACAACTAGGTAAATACTAGGTAAATAACACACAAAAGTAGCTCAGTGTTTAGAAGATGGCTTAAAGAGAGGACCAGGGTTCGATGGCCGGGTGGAGATATTTGGGTGTGTCTCCTTTCAGATAGCCCCTGTTCATAGCAGTGAGTAGGTGCAGGATGTAAATCGAGGAGTTGTAACCTTGTTGTCCCGGTGTGTGATGTGTGCCTGGTCTTATGATAAGATCGGAAATAATGAGCTCTGAGTCGGAGGGTAACGTCTGGCTGTCTCGTCAGAGACTGCAGTAGATCAAACAGTGAAACACACAAATACAAAACAACAAATTTTCTAATCTCTCTCTCTCTCTCTCTCTCTCTCTCTCTCTCTCTCTCTCTCTCTCTCTCTCTCTCTCTCTCTCTCTCTCTCTCTCTCTCTCTCTCTCTCTCTCTCTCTCTCTCTCTGAAAGATCCTCTCTCTCCTCTCCCTCTCTCCTTTGTCTAAAGATAGGCTACATGTCCCGCTTGTGTCTAAAATATTCTCTCTCTCTCTCTCTCTCTCTCTCTCTCTCTCTCTCTCTCTCTCTCTCTCCTCTGAAGAGAAGCGATATAGTGACTAAAAAATAGCAGCATAATACACAAAGAGACAAGTATGACAAGCTTGCAGAGTTTGGAGGGGATGGCACTAAACCCGTGATATCATACAGGGAACATGGGAAGGGGTTAACAATGGCAGCAGGGGAAGCGATGGTTGCTGCCATTTCATTGGTGTGCAGCATTGCCAATGATTTGCTACAGTGGTTTGTTTCGTGTAGTAGGCTTTTTATTTTTTTAAAATTTTTTTAGAGGTAACTTGATTTACGCGCGTTTGATTGACACGTTTTTGTTATAAGGCGACCAAAAAAATATAATCAATTTAATATGTGTGATCGGTTAGCTTATACTCTATTCCTTCAACAGGGCCTGGAAAGCGGATTTTTTTTCCAACACTTTGTTTTCCTTGGCCAGTGCCCTTGTAAAAAAAAAAAAAAAAAAACACACACACACACAGGGTCAGGGAATATGTTCCGAAATATAGACCTAAAGAAGAAGGAAAGAAAGATTGGTTTAATGCAAGATGTGCTAGGGCAAAGGAGAAACGAGATGGAGCATGGAAAAGGTGGAGAAGAAACAGAAATCCAGAAAATAAGGAAAACTTCAAAACAGCAAGAAATGAATATGCTAAGGTGAGAAAGGAAGAAGAAAAGAACTATGAAAAGGACATTGTCGAAAAATGTAAGGAACAACCAAAATTGTTCTACAGATTCATAAATGGAAAAATAAGACAAAAAGAAACAATAGAAAGGTTAAAAGGAGAAAACGGAATGGTGGAAGACCCAAAAAGTATGGCAGAACTGTTAAATAGTAAATTTCATGAGGTCTTTACTAAGGAATCCAAATTTGAAAGACCACAGGGTAATAGAGAGACTGTCTATATGAAAGAGATTAAAGTAACCAAGCTTGAAATAAAAAGTTGATGACGGAATTGGATGAGGAAAAGGCAATGGGACCGGATGAAGTCTCAGGCAGAATACTGAAAGAATGTAGGGAAGAACTAGCAAGTCCAATATACAACATCATAAAATGCTCAATAGAAAATGGAACAGTGCCAGTGGAGTGGAAAAGAGCTGAGGTGGTTCCCATATATAAGAGCGGAAGGAAGGAAGAACCTTTAAATTACAGGCCGGTATCACTAACTAGTGTAATATGCAAGATGTGTGAAAAAGTAATAAAGAAGCAATGGATCGAGTTTCTTGAAGACAACAAAATATTATCAAATAGCCAATTTGGTTTTAGAAAAGGTCGGTCATGTGTGACAAATTTATTGAGTTTCTACTCTAGAATAGTTGATAAAGTACAAGAGAGAGAGGGATGGGTTGACTGTATTTATTTAGATCTAAAAAAGGCTTTTGATAAAGTGCCACATGAAAGATTACTATGGAAGTTAGAGGAGAAGGGTGGCTTAAAAGGAAGCACATTGAGATGGATGAAGAATTACTTAAGGGGGAGAGAAATAAGGACGATAGTTAAAGATATGAAGTCCAAGTGGAGAACAGTAGACAGCGGAGTGCCACAGGGGTCAGTATTGGCACCAATACTTTTTCTTGTATATATAAATGACATGCCAGAGGGAGTGAACAGCTACATAAATCTGTTTATGGACGATGCGAAACTGTGCAGAGTCATTAAACAAAAAGAGGATTGTGAAATACTACAGGAAGACTTAAACAAGATCTGGAAATGGAGCAAAAAATGGGAGATGGAATTCAATGTGGACAAAAGCCATGTCATGGAAATGGGAAAAGTGAAAGACGACCAGTGGGAATCTATAAGATGGGAGATGGAGTAGAACTAGAAAAGTAAAAAGGAAAAGGACTTGGGAGTGACAATGGAAGAAAATAATCAACCGGTTAGCCATATTGATAGAATTTTCAGAGAGACGTATAATTTGCTAAGGAATATTGGAGTAGCATTTCACTATATGGACAAGGAAATGATGAAGAAATTGATAAGTACTAAAATAAGACCTAGATTGGAATATGCAGGAGTTGTGTGGACTCCCATAAAAAGAAACACATAAGAAAATTAGAGAGACTACAAAAATGGCTACAAGAATGGTTCCAGAATTTAAAGGGATGGCATATGAGGAGAGACTAAAGGCAATGGATCTACCAACCTTGGAGCAGAGAGAGAGAGAGGGATCTGATACAAGTTTATAAATTGATTAACGGAATGGATGAAGTGGATAATGAGAAACTGATCCTGAGAGAAGAATATGACTTTAGAAGCACAAGATCGCATAGTAAGAAACTAAGGAAGGGACGATGTCTGAGAGATGTTAAAAATTTAGTTTCCGCAAAGATGTGTTGAGACTTGAACAGTTTGAGTGAGGAAGTGGTATCACCAAAGAGTGTACATAGTTTTAAAGAAAAATTGGATAAGTGTAGATATGGAGACGGGACCACACGAGCTTAAAGCCCAGGCCCTGTAAAACTACAACTAGGTAAATACAACTAGGTAAATACACACACACACACACACACACACACACACACACACACACACACACACACACACACACACACACACACACACACACACACACACACACACACACACACACACACACACACACACACACACACAAAACAACAAATTTTCTCTCTCTCTCTCTCTCTCTCTCTCTCTCTCTCTCTCTCTCTCTCTCTCTCTCTCTCTCTCTCTCTCTCTCTCTCTCTCTCTTTTTTTTTTTATTTAAACATAATTTATACATAAGAACATGTACCCAAAGGCGCACTGTCGTGTGCTACCTATTCTAAGGGTACTACAATCTATTTCTACAATATTTACAAGACTTAAAATAGATAATATACAAGATGGTCAGCATGTAAATGGAATCTCTCTCTCTCTCTCTCTCTCTCTCTCTCTCTCTCTCTCTCTCTCTCTCTCTCTCTCTCTCTCTCTCTCTCTCTCTCTCTCTCTCTCTCTCTCTCTCTCTCTCTCTCTCTCTCTCTCTCTCTCTCTCTCTCTCTCTCTCTCTCTCTCTCTCTCTCTCTCTCTCTCTCTCTCTCTCTCTCTCTCTCTCTCTCTCTCTCTCTCTCTCTCTCTCTCTCTCTCTCTCTCTCTCTCTCTCTCTCTCTCTCTCTCTCTCTCTCTCTCTCTCTCTCTCCCTCTCCTTCCTTCCTCCCCTTTTCCTCTCGAAGATAAGTTACATCGTCCGCTTGTGTCTAAAATATTAGCAAATGTCTCTCTCTCTCTCTCTCTCTCTCTCTCTCTCTCTCTCTCTCTCTCTCTCTCTCTCTCTCTCTCTCTCTCTCTCTCTCTCTCTCTCTCTCTCTCTCTCTCTCTCTCTCTCTCTCTCTCTCTCTCTCGAAGAGAGAAGCGTCCACTTTCCTCTTCGAAGGCGATATAGTGACTAAAACATAGCAGCATAATACACAAAGACGACAAGTATGACAAGCTTGCACGAGTTTCCCGCGCTAGGGCGGGGCACTACCGGGCTTTTTTAACATCCGGCGCGAAGGGGTTAAGTTAGGTTACAGGTCACTACGTTTCTCACCAGAAGTACATAAGCCACATGAAACAATTGTTGGTTGGGTGATATTGAAAATTTGTTATTGCTTCTTATGCAGACATTATTACACTGGCATGCACACATCCAAACCAACAGACATCCTTTAACCTCTTGGGAACACTTCTTAATAGAGTTCAAACCCTTTGCTTCACAAATAGACTTAACCTAACAAATCAACAAGCTCTCTTCTCGTGATTGATAATCACCCACACCAATACATTCCACCACTCAATAAGCAACAGTGCCTTTCATCACATTCATGCACCTAAAATTCCTGCTGTAACTTGCAATATTTCTATGCCCTTCAAACAACACATTCACTTATAGAAACTCATTACTGCTATGGACTCAGTAGGCACAGGAACATCAGTAAAAGTTTCTTCCATCCGTTGCTACTAAGTTGCATCTGGCATCTGATTTAAATTTGCACAGAAACCTTATTTTGACTGCAATTTAATTTTTCACTCCACATTAAAAAATTCAGACTGTTGGGAAATTTGAATTATAGGTGTTCGGATTAATGGACTTTTATTTTATATGTACTGTAGTTCCCCTCTACTTACGTATTTGCAGTATGTTTCTCATAATATGTGGCTCCATTTTCTAAATACTGATTATTAATGGTTTCCAATATGCAAAATGGAATTATTCATATGCAATTTTCTTTGTATGAGTATGTTTACCCTTATTATGTGCCTCCAGTATGTGTGCGTGTCTGACTCACCATGTCGGTGCCATCGAATCATTGGACTATGATTCATGTCAGTTGTTAGTCTGCCACCAGACTCCGACTAGTGAATACATGTATGTACCTTTTCCTCACCCAACACACTGCTGCTTCCTTGTACCCTCTGCCTACACCACACACGCCCGGTAGCTCAGTGGTTAGAGCTCTGGCTTCACAAGCCAGAGGACCGAGGTTCGATTCCCCGGCCGGGTGGAGATATTTGGGTGTGTCTCCATTCACTTGTAGCCCCTGTTCACCTAGCAGTGAGTAGGTACAGGATGTAAATTGAGGAGTTGTGACCTTGTTGTCCCAGTGTGTGGTGTGTGCCTGGTCTCAGGCCTATCCGAAGATCGGAAATAATGAGCTCTGAGCTCGTTCCGTAGGGTAACGTCTGGCTGTCTCGTCAGAGACTGCAGCAGATCAAACAGTCAATCACACACAAATACAAAAACAACAAATTTTCTAATCTCTCTCTCTCTCTCTCTCTCTCTCTCTCTCTCTCTCTCTCTCTCTCTCTCTCTCTCTCTCTCTCTCTCTCTCTCTCTCTCTCTCTCTCTCACAAACATACACGCACACGCACACGCATTACGTAATGGGGAAGACTGGCTGGGTGACCAGCAGGCGACCGAGGTGAATTACACACGTTTTCATGCCCCAACCTGTTAGTTGATCTCTCTCTCTCTCTCTCTCTCTCTCTCTCTCTCTCTCTCTCTCTCTCTCTCTCTCTCTCTCTCTCTCTCTCTCTCTCTCTCTCTCTCTCTCTCTCTCTCTCTCTCTCTCTCTCTCTCTCTCTCTCTCTCTCTCTCTCTCTGACAAGTTGCCTTCTACCATTTTATTGTAAAATCGAAGATAATGAAAAAATTAACATGAAAGAATGATAGGTAATATTTTTTTTCACTTTCCGAGTCCTCACTAATGTCTTCGCTTTCTTCAGTTTCTTCTTCTAAATATTCACTGTCACTGTCTTCAAATTCAGAAGCACTGCTAAATACATATGTTCTGTCCTGCTCCATGGTGAGTTATGATCTGAGATCCTTCGCTCTTATCAGGATGTCTCTTCGCACTTATCATGGTGCTTCCCACCCGGCGGGTTGCTGGGGTTGCCAAGTGTCCCCCGGAGAAAGGGAAAATAGCTTAGTTACCACTAAATTTCCAGAGCTATAGTGACAACACTACATGTGGAAACATGCCAGACACTTCCACTCACCATCTGACTCGAGAAACCGCGCTTGTAGCTCAAAATTGAGGCGCGAAAATTCTTGATTACGGGTATGATCACCATCGCTACGGACGCATTGATGCAATCGTATTTATACGATTGCCGGAAGGAAAGGGTTAAAGCATGTTAATTTTGGGGGGGAGTGGGGTAAATTAGTATCACAAGAACAAATTAATTCTATTTCCATTAATTTCTATGAGAAAAATTTATTTGATATATAATTTTTTTTATATACAACGATTGTCACAGAACGAATTAAATTTGTATGTCGAGGTACCACTGTATTTAGTTTATTTGAATGGCAGTTAGTACAGGTACAGAGCTGGAACTTTGACATATTATCCTACTGATACATCTATCCTTATATACTAACATTCATATATCTTGAGTCTACCTGATCCCATGGGTGGCATCTGACATATGATGCACGGCAGTTATTCGTAGTGCCAGACAAGCCTAGTGACCTAGGCCCGGGATGATCAGGTCACCCTGCGTGTATTTGTTTGTTCTGTCTCCCTCTTCCACATTGAATATCCTCGGTCTGTCCTTTACTCGTAATCTTAACTGGAAACTTCATATCTCATCTCTTGCTAAAACAGCTTCTATGAATTAAATTTGTATGTCGAGGTACCACTGTATTTAGTTTATTTGAATGGCAGTTAGTACAGGTACAGAGCTGGAACTTTGACATATTATCCTACTGATACATCTATCCTTATATACTAACATTCATATATCTTGAGTCTACCTGATCCCATGGGTGGCATCTGACATATGATGCACGGCAGTTATTCGTAGTGCCAGACAAGCCTAGTGACCTAGGCCCGGGATGATCAGGTCACCCTGCGTGTATTTGTTTGTTCTGTCTCCCTCTTCCACATTGAATATCCTCGGTCTGTCCTTTACTCGTAATCTTAACTGGAAACTTCATATCTCATCTCTTGCTAAAACAGCTTCTATGAAGTTAGGTGTTCTGAGATGTCTCCACCAGTTTTATCACCCCTCCAACTGCTTACTCTGTACAAGGGCCTTATCCGTCCCTGTATGGAGTACTCTTTTTATGTTTGGGGGGGATCCTGTCACACAGTTTTACTAGATAGGGTGGAAACAAAAGTTTTTCGTCTCATCAGTTCCCCTCCTCTGACTAACTGTCTTCAGTCTCTTTCTCACCGCCGAAATGTTGCATCTCTTTCTATCTTTTATCACTATTTTCATGCTAAGTGCTCTACTGATCTTGCTAACTGCATGCCTCCCCTCCTTCTGCAGCCACGCTGCACAAGGCTTTCTTCTTCCTCTCATCCTATTCTGTCCAACTCTCTAATGCAAGAGTTAACCAGTACTCTCAATCATTCATCCCTTTCACTGGTAAACTCTGGAACTCCCTTCCTGCATCTGTATTTCCGGCTTCCTACGACTTGTCTTCTTTAAAGAGAGAGGTATCGAGGCATTTGCTCCAGAATTTTGGCTGACGCTTTTGCACTTTTTGTAGAGCCAGCACTCAAGTGAGCCTTTTTCTTTAATTCTTTCTTTTTTTTGCCCTTGGCTGGCCCTCTTCCCTACATAAAAAGAAAAAAAAAAAAAGTTTGTTTCTCCTACCAAGCAGTGTGTCACAACTTACACCAGGTACCAAATCACTGCTAGGTGAACAGGGGCCACACACTTGAATAGAAGTCTTGCCCAAAATTATCTCTGACCTGTCTCGGGAATCAAACTTGGGCTTTCTGGATTGTGAGTGTAGCGTGGTACCACTTCACCACCAGGTGTGTGTGTGAAAGCAGGCTCACTTTTGCTCCCTCCCTCTCATTCTCACTCACTCCCTTGTGCGTCTAACTGAATGTTCTGGCACATCTAATGATCTTTAAGGTACACCTAATTCATATTATCACCATTCTTGTAGTATGTATTTTGAACCATAAGGAAACTTGCCCCAGATGATTGCAACCTCTCAGCGACTCAGCCAGTCATTGAGCATTTTTTTTTTTTTTTTTTTTTTTTTTTTATATACCATGTGGGCTTTTTCACGGGAATTTATAGGCTAAAGGGGGTACTTTTTGGGGTACCTCCTATCTCAAAGCCCACCCGTTAGGAAACCGTTGTCCTGAGTGAGGAAGCCCAACCTACACTCGGACCGTGGACAGGATTCGAACCCATGCACTTGGAGACCCCTCAGACCCCAAAGCACGCATGGTCCCACTGCAAACCTCTTTCAGTCACCCTCTCAGTGAGCCTCCCGTGTACACTGCTACCCACCAATAATTCACACTGTCTTAGGATTGATAAATATTATTGGAGTCAGCATTTTTATTGTTATTGTCATTTTTTATTATTATTTTTATTATTATTATTATTATTATTATTATTATTATTATTAATAGTTTATGTTGCTGGTATAGTTTTAATTGCATCCTAATCCATTATTCAATACCGTGCCCTGATTTACCTTGTATTCTATCAAATAAAATTAATCCGGGAAGTAAATTATCAGAACCACCTAAAACCTAGCAAATGTGTGATTACAAACAACTAAAATGCACTCATTTATACCAGAAAAGTACATCTGTTATTATTGTAACACAAATAATGTAGGAAGAATTTCACGTCATGTCAGGAAAAAAAAAAAAATGCTAGTATTTTGTTTACATAATCCTGACCTAATCTAACATAGCCTAATACTATTGCTGCAGTCCAGTTTTGACTACAGATGGTTGGCCAGCATGGTATGAAATTGTACCCTGGATTATTTGTTGTTATAGAATGTTCTTCCCTGGTGCACAGGTTATGTTTTAAGTGATTCTGATAACATATTTGACAAGTTTTAGGTGTTTGTTTGTTTTTTCGTTATAGCCTATAGCACCTGTAGGCATACTTGAAGAGTACATGTGAGAAGCGCTGTTAAGCTTCTGCCCATTAGTGGCACAGGCAATTTTATTTATAGTGGTACCCATATTAGAACTCATATCACCACCCAAGTGCATATTTGGTGCAACCACCTAGAAACTGGGATGTAACCATGATGGTGACGTGTGTAACTTTAAACCACTCGACAAATGGCATAGCTTCAAAGTGGTATGTGGTGGGATTTGAACCTACGCGTGGATATCTGCCTGATCCCCACGCTCACCACCTTATTCACTACGCCTCAGCCTCCCTGTTAATTTACTCCTTGAAAATACTTACCTTCATCAGCTGTGTAATCAGTGATGTTGGCACCAGGTGTAGTGCCACGGCACACACACCTGTTTCATGTTTCCAATGGCTCAGACAACTCATCATATGACTTAAAGAATGAAAGAACTATCTGTATTATTTTAGTTACTGTATTAGCTGAGTGGCTTAAAATTACAAGGAGCAAAAGTGCCTATAACAGCACTGGAGGACTAGATAGAAAAAAAAAAAAAAAAAAAAAACATGAGTATCCGTCTTACCAGAGTTTACTGTACTCAGAAAGTTTCAAGTTGAACGAACTTATACTTTTCTTCTCATTTTTATCTGTGTCAGAGGGTGAGCTGGACCTTATCCCTTTGACTGTTCTTTGGTGCATCTTTTATTAAATTCTAGTCACTGAGACATCTTTACTTGTTTGACATGTGCAATTTTTAAGATGGGTTGAAATTGCAAAGTCTATTTTTCTTAATTCTTTATTAACTTATGAAGATTTTATGCATTACATCTAGTGCTGTTGATTGATTTGTATCTCATTGAAAGAATTAAATGTGGTGCAATGTTTCTGTTTGGGGAGATATTAAATGGAATATTCTTTTCTAGGCCTAAATGTAGCAGGACTGCAGAGCTTGACAACGAACATTGGTGGCTTGCAAAATGTTCAAGTAACCATTCCAGGACTGGCAGTGCCCATCTCTCTCTCCCTCAATGTGCCTGTGAGCAGCTCCACTGGGGTCATCCTTTCTTCCCCGCCGCCTGCCAGTGTGAGTAGATGGAGTTTTGTTTTCTGTAGTACTGCTGCTCTGAAGAGGATCTTATCAATCTTTAAAGCCCATTCACACACATCAATGATATATCAGTGCTTTGTCAAATCAGTGTCAGTGAAATCTGTGAATCCTTAATGATGTCTGTTCACATACACACATCTTGTGCAAAATCGGTTATTTTTAAAATTACAGTGTTTTCGGATGTTGAATTGATAATGTTTGCCAGAATTTTTTGATAAACAGGAAGGGGCTGAGTATAAGAAGAAAAGAAAAGGGATGCATGAAGCATGAAAGAAAAGAGAAACTGAGGAAAAGTTTGCCACTCTATACAAGAAGCTCATTGATGATGGAACTAAATTTTTTCAAATACAGTTGAACTTTTCATCTATGGGCACCACATGAATGGATATTGGATGCAGCAGACAAAATATGCTGATCTAAATGCATGGTCCATTAACTTGAATTTTCAGTATAAAAATTTTATAAACTAAAGAAACAAGTAAACAAAAATACATACATACCTGCATACTAGTGCAATAACCTTCCACTTCAACAGCTGCTGCAAGACTTGGGGCAGAGGTAGTGCTTGAGTGGGTGTAGAGTGTTCCCACCATCAGTCACACTCCACCTCCCTCTTTCCCTCACTCACTCATTCCTTTGCCTTTGCTGCTGCTGACTGAATGTTTCTCCTGGTTTACCAATCTCATATTACTTAAACAGCTGCTGCAAGACTTGAGGCAGACGTAGTGCATGAGTGGGTGCAGAGTATTCCCATCATCATTCACACTCCACCTCCCTCCTTCTTTCACTCACTCATTCCCTTGCCTTTGCTGCTGCTGAATGAATGTTCCCCTAGTTTACCAACCTCATATTGCTACCATTCTATATCCATTTGGTTGCAATGGAAGTGATATTTGAGGAAATCTTTAGTTTTTTGTCCTGGAACTGATTGATTTATTTTCTATTGATCTTGTCTTCTCATTAACAACCAAACCTTCAGGAAGTAAACAGTTCACACTGAGAATCCACAAAATACCTGACTTTTGATCTCTCTAAAATTTCTTACAGGGGAAGAGAAAACTTAGTATAGTAAATCCTTGATGCTTGCAGGGATTAGGAGAACTACACTCAGTTAGGTTAGGTTAGGTGAGCCCGAGAGTGGTATGAATGAGTGAAGAAAATGGTTGTGTGCCTTGTTTTAGCTACCCCTTTTGGCAGAGACAGCTTTTGTATTGGTATGTATATATGTATTTATGATGCAAGAATACAGTTTTGTTCTTTAAAGACTTGTAATACCCATGATACTGAATACAGTAATCTTTTTTTCATAGTACAACAGAATATTTTCTTACAATATTATGCTGCTTCAGGTACTCTTCTTTAGATTGGGGATAAGGAACTGAGAGGAAATTAATTATTTCTCTCTCTCTCTCTCTCTCTCTCTCTCTCTCTCTCTCTCTCTCTCTCTCTCTCTCTCTCTCTCTCTCTCTCTCTCTCTCTCTCTCTCTCTCTCTCTCTCTCTCTCTCTCTCTCTCTCTCTCTCAATATCATCTGCATAAATCAAAAATATAATTGCTGATGAAATTAAAGCTTGGGGTGTTTTGCATTTTACTCTTTGTTAAAAACTTAATGTTTTCTTTATAACACCATTTTACCTTTACTTGAGCCATCCTAGTACAGTGGGGACTGTATGCAATCTAGGGACTTAGGGATAGACAGATTTAAATTGTGGCCTCAGTCTGAGAGGGTAATGGATCCCAAATGCTAAATCAAAGTTCTTTGTTAGGATGCACCATGTTACCCCTGATAGGCATGAAAACGACATAAAAAATTAATGTTAACCAATTTCATAATGCATAATATAGTAAATTGTCTAAGTCATTTAGTGGATTTAGTGCATATTTGTTTCTATCACAGACACCTGTTTTTCATACAAAAAACTAGCAGTGCTACTGTTTCACTTAATTTTGACCACTGAGATTTAAAAAATTTCTGCTTGGCACTACGCCTGCCACAGCGGTGCCCGGCACTGCCAATGAAATCGGCTGTGCTGCTCCTCAGTTAATTTTTGGCGTATTGTGTTCTCACGTGCTGCGCTTCCGTCCCTGTTTTGCTTCTTGAACTTTTCAAGTGCTTTCTCTGTCGGTTTCTTCGTGTTTTCATGGCGGAGGACCTTTATGGGCAGCATGCTCGTCCTGAGCAGCCTACTGCTGCTCAGGAGAGTGGTTTGCTGATGGATGTGGCTGCATCCACACCTGGCTCTTAGTCATCGTCTAAGTCTTCTAGACGGGTTTGCTCCAGGACCCTCATTCTGTTTGTATTAATTGAAGGGATATCTGCAACCCAGGTAAGAGGTGTGGTGAGTGTTCTACTTGAGTAGTGGTAAAGTCCTTGCTGCCTATAAGTACCAGTGTGGTTTGAGGCACAGGAGGTTCGCCAAGGCAAAACATTCCCATAGTTCTGTTGCTCAACCATTTTGTAATGTCTCCTGTGACGTAGGCACATTGCAGTTTGTTAAGGCACCTCCTTTTGTTCAGGGGACAAGGGATTCACCGGCTGCCTCTGTTTTGTCCAACATTCATGGCGGTTCGGAGATTTAGTTTCAGGACGATAATGTTTTGTCCCAGGACAAGCTCACAGCTGGGGATTTGGCTTCCAAGCAGGGCACTAAGCCCCCTGTTGCTATTGACCTCTCTTTGTTTTTGAAGTCTTGGCAGGAGGAGGTGCTTGTTTCTGTCAACACTCTCTTCCAGCTTTGCCCTCATCTTCGGACCTGGACCTGATGCAGTTCAGTCCTGATGCACAAAGGTGTGTGCAGTCACACCAAGTCAGGGGGCCAGGAGGGCTGTCCGAGGACTAGAGTTGCCTTTTAAGTGTTCACGTTCACCTAAGGATGACGCTAGGAGGATCAAGAAGACCCGCCCCACCTCAGTGGTGTCCGGCTAACCCCCTTCTTGGGACCAGTCAGTGGGGGGGGACAGGTGCAATATGCCTGGCTTTCACCTCCCCCACCCTTGGCCTTGAGTGAAGGCCTGGCTGGGAGAGACACTTACCCTCTTGTCTTGTCTCCCCACCCACAGGATGGCATGCTCATGCCTTACTCAAGGGCTGCCTCCTCTGTCCTTTCAGCCGACAGGGGTCCTATGTCTGACAACCCCCCCTACAGCCCAACAAACCCACTGTCCTGCTTGTTTAAGCCTTCACAGCGTCCATGTTACCTCTGTTTTCGGCTGATGTGACTTGTCCGTGGACTGACTCGACATGCACAGACAGCCGTCGTCCTTGAGGTGATCTTTTTCTTGCCGATGCGTTTGATTGGCATGTCCTGCTTGGCTGCCCTCATCCTTCTTGTTCTTAGCGGTAGGATTCGGGTGCCTCAACATCCCCAGGGCCTGGTGGGACACAACACAACTCAAAGAGGCATGACAGGATCCCAACAGGCCTGGAGGGGGATGAGGGGCATGAGTTCCTGCCTCATGTCCCTTCCATGTACCATCGTATGATGAACTACATTGACTCGGTGTTTGAGGATGCAATGGGCCAGCGGATTGACTTGGAACGCCCAGTCACCCCAGGTACCAGCACCACACCTACTAAAAAAGGGACCCATTCTCCTTGGAAGGGCACATCCTGTCAGGTTTTTCATGTTGCAAACTGACTGCTTATTTGAAGGCAAATGATAAGAAATCTACCTCAGTTGGGTATCCTTCAGGCAGGTTTGCTAAGATTTACAGTGTGGTGGGTCAGGAGGTTTATGGGAAAGCTGCCTTGGTTAACCCTAGCCTCCACACCGCCCTAAACCCTAGTGCCAGAGAGCCTCGTGTCCTCCATGAACACCTGGAGGTGGCCAGGATGGAGGGGGTGCTCGTCAGGTGTAAAGACGCCCTAAACTCCTTTGGAGGCTTATCTCAGCCATCTAAGACCCTCCTTCTCGCAGATTGAAAAGGGCATCCATTCCATTTTTACCCCTCTCTTTTCGATGAGGACCGACTTCAGGAGGCGCTCCAGTCCTCCAAGAGCAATGCTGATAGGACGCTCCACGAGGCCGCATTCAGAGCTATTGCCCGGCCGTGTCCTGCCCCGGGCACGCCTTTGATAGAGCATGGTCCCCGGCCTTCTACCATCATGGCTGTAATGCCCTCTACCGCTCCCGCCCAAAGACCACCCATTGCCGCTCGTTCCAGGGACTCCTGGGGCAGGGAGGATTTGCAGCTCTCACTCTTCTCGGCAAGGAGGGGGACGGAAGGACAAGCCCTTTCAGAAGTGACAACCCCTCACCAGGGGGCAGTTGCGGGCTGTCTAGCCCATGGGTGGAAGGAGTGGCTCAAGATAGGGGCAGAGATGTGGATCCTCAACATTCTGAGGGAAGGCTACAGGATTCCCTTCTCTACCCCCCCCCCCCTTGCCACTCATAACCAACTTCAAGGAACCCAGAGGTTATGCCTCACAATCACTCAAAGGACAAGCGCTTCAGTCGGAGATCCAACAAGTAAAGGCCAAGGATGCCGTAGAGGATTTTTACAGCCACATGTTTGTCATTCCGAAGGCCTCGGGAGGTTTCCGTCCCATCATCAACCTCTCCATCCTTAACAAGTACATCGTCACCACCAGGTTCAAGATAGAGACGGTCAGGACCGTCATGTCTGCAATACGACAGGATGACTGGATGGTGTCTCGATCTGAAGGACGCTTATCTCCAGGTGCCCGTCCATCCAGACAGCCGGCGTTTCCTGTGCTTTATCTGGGAGGGCAGCCACTTACAATTTTGAGTCCTTTGCTTTGGCCTCTCTACTGCCCCACAAATCTTCACTTGACTCATGGCTCCTGTCTCAGCAGAGTTCCATTGTCAGGACCTTTGCATCCTCCGGTATTTGGACGACTGGTTAGTCCTAGCTTCATCAGCAGACGAAGCTCGAAGAGCCACAGCTTGTCTCATTGACATTTGTTCAGTTCTGGGGATTCACATAAATTAGGAAAAATCCTCTTTTCTCCAAAATAGGAGAGCTTCTTTGGGATGCTGATTTGCTCTCCTTCTTTGAGGGTTTTCCTGATGCAAGGGAGGATACACAACCTGCAGAATACAATTCGCTCCTTCCTCAGTCGTCCGTCCCCACTGGCAAAGGACTGGTTGCGACTTCTCGAGCACTTGTCCTCCCTCATTCATCTAGTGCCGGGATCGAGGAGAAGAATGTACCCTGTTCAGATTCAGCTGAACCAGCTGTGAGACAGACAGTTGATGGCAGATGACCATTCCGTCCGTTGGAACTTCAGCAGTCATTGGGACCTGGAGTGGTGGCTGGAGGGCCAGAACTTGGCATGGAGTCAGTCCTTCCAACAGGCTATCCCAGACATCTTTCTCTTTACAGATGATTCAAATGATGGTTGGGGGGCTTCTCTCATTCAGGACTCTGTGAGTGGCCTCTAGGACAGCCGAGAGAAGTCTCTTCATATCAATGTCCTGGAACTCAGTGTGATTTGCCTGGGGCTTCTCTCATTCAATACTCTGTGAGTGGCCTCTAGGACAGCTGAGAGAAGTCTCTTCATATCAATGCCCTGGAACTCAGTGTGATTTGCCTGGGTCTCCAATACTTTGTAGACATGGTGTGGAATTCTGTTGTTGCTGTTTTCTCCGACAACACCACGGCTCTCACGTACCTGAGCAAAGAGGGAGGTACCCACTCCACCCTCCTCAACAATGAGGCTCGGGAGATCCTAGACTGGGTAGAGGTTCATTCAGTGGGAATTCTGACCCAATTTGTAAGGGGCTCCAACAACGTAGTAGCCGACTGCCTTAGCAGGCAATACCAGATTCTGTTCACAGAGTGGACACTACACATGGACGTGTGCCATCAATTGTGGCGAGTATGGGGCTACACAACTGTCGATCTCTTCGCCACACGTCTCAACTGCAGGATCCCGAAATTTGTCTCTTCATTTTGGGATCCTGAAGCAATTGCTACAGATGCCTTTTTTTACAATTGGGACAACCAAGACCTGTATGCCTTCCCTCCTTTTCCTTTCATCAGGAAGGTGTTCAACAAACTTCGGGCTTCCAGCAACACCAGGCTCATCCTGATTGCGCTATTCTGGCCTCAGAGAGAGTGGTTTCCAGACCTGTTGGAGGCATCACGAGAGCCACCCTGATGCCATCCGCTTCGGCGGGACCTCTTGACTCAGCCCCACACCTAAGGGTTCCACCACAGTCTCAACGGGCTTCAGCTGACAGGGTGGAGACTGTCAAGTGATACTTGAGATACAGAGGCTTCTCCTCTAAGGTGGCACAGTTCTTGAGGCCTTCTACTTCTTTAAACTATCAGCACAAGTGGAAGAGGTACAGGAAATAGTTCAAGGACAATGAGCATACCGTTTCCAACCCCACAGTCCAGAAAGTCGCAGATTTTCTTGTTGATTTGCGCCAGGCTTGTCATCTTTCCACCTCTGCTATGAAGGGCAATAAGGCCATGCTTAACAGCGTTCTGGCAATCAGAGGGTTGGACCTCAACAACGACCAGGTGCACTGCGACAACCTCAACACCTCAACAAAGACCAGGTGCCCGGCACTTGCGGGACCTGACAGGTGCCTGGCAGGCGTAGCGCCAGGCGCAATTTTTTAAAATCCCGGCAGATGAAAGTAAGTGAAACAGTGGAACTGCTAGTTTTTTCTATGAAAAACAGGTAAGTAAAGAAATTAATTTTAGCATTAAAAATTACATTTTCCTCTCCCTACCACTCAGGTAGCCACCAAGGTTTCTGGATCTACAGCCTCTACCACAGCAACAACAGTGATGATAGCCAGCCAGCCAGCACTCCAGCAAGGCCAAGTGGTCCAGCTTCCCATAAGTAAGTTAGCTGCACTTAGGTAAACTCTGGAGCTCCCTGACTACATCTGTATTTCTCTCTTCTGATCAATTGAACCCTTTCAAGACATCTATCCTCTAATTTTGCTAATGCATTCAGCTGTACTCTTTTGAGACCGAGGGTCTCTCTCTCTTTTTTTTTTTTTTTTTTTTTTTTTTTCTCTCTCTCTCTCTCTCTCTCTCTCTCTCTCTCTCTCTCTCTCTACAGTGCAGTTCTGTTTTAGAGCTGGTACTTTTTGTAATATACATGAGTGATGTTGATGAAGGACTGAACTGTACTTTCTAATTGAGAAAAGTAAATTCACAGATGACACCAAAATCTCGTGTAAATTAAAGTCTACATCACAGAACTATAGTGTTCACAGAACTATAGTGTGACCTCAATATCAATAAACTAAGAAACTGGGCAAAAAAAATGACATGTATAATTCAAGTGTAAATTTTAGTACGGGGGATCCTCGCAATTCAACGGGGTTAGGGCAGTTTTACATCAGTGTAATCAGCGTTTATTCGAATCGTGAAGCAATTTTTCCCATAAGATACTTAACCCCTTCAATACGGTGACGCCTATGTAGGCGTCATGAAGCCCCAGTAGCAAGTACAGTGATGCCTACGTAGACGTCATTTCTTTTCTGAGCTTTCTTCAGTTCAGTTGTCCCATGTAGTGTGTTGGATACCAACTACACATGCCGTATGCTGTCCTTGAAATCCTAGTGCTCCTCCCACCATCCTTGTCTCCACCAATCACTAAAGATAAGCTACATGCATCCCGCCTTGTGTCTAAAATTACCCAATGGCATAGACTGTTTCCATCTCTCTCTCTCTCTCTCTCTCTCTCTCTCTCTCTCTCTCTCTCTCTCTCTCTCTCTCTCTCTCTCTCTCTCTCTCTCTCTCTCTCTCTCTCTCTCTCTCTCTCTCTCTCTCTCTCTCTCTCTCTCTCTCTCTCTCTCTCTCTCTCTCTCTCTCTCTCTCTCCTCTCTTCCCTCCTCCCATCTCCCTTTCCTCCTTCCCATCTCCCTTCCTCCTCCCCATCTCCCTTCCCTCCTCCCCATCTCCTTCCCTCCTCCCCTCTCCCTCTCGAAGATAAGTTACATGCGTCCCGCCTTTTAACATTTGTGAAAACACAACACACACACACACACACACACACACACACACACACACACACACACACACACACACACACACACACACACACACACACACACACACACACACACACACACACACACACACACACGAGGGTGATAGATGTAATACAGGAAAGAGATGGTTGGGCTGATGGAATATATCTGGATTTAAAAAAGGCCTTTGATAAGGTACCACACCGGAGACTGATCTGGAAACTTGAAATGGTAGGAGGAGTGCATGGCAGTTTACTAAAATGGATGGAAGACTTTTTGGTAGGAAGAGAAATGAGAACAATAATTAAGGACAGACCATCAGAATGGGGCTTGGTGGAGAGTGGAGTTCCACAGGGATCAGTGTTGGCACCAGTAATGTTCGCGGTCTACATAAATGACATGGTGGATGGGGTGTCCAGTTATGTGAGCCTATTTGCAGACGATGCAAAATTGTTAAGAAAAGTGAGATGTGACAAAGATTGCGAACTACTCCAGGAAGACTTGGACAGAATATGGAAATGGAGCTGTACATGGCAAATGGAGTTCAACACGACAAAATGCAAGAAAATAGAGTTTGGCAAGAGTGAAAGAAGAATCAGGAGTATGTACAAGATAGGAAATGAAGACATAAAACCAGTCATGAAGAAAAAGACCTTGGGGTGACAATTACCAATGACCTATCGCCAGAGAGACATATAAACAAAATAATTGGAGAAGTATTGAACTTATTGAGGAACATAAGAGTGGCGTTCAGATATTTAGATGAAGAAATGATGAAGAAAATAATTACTGCAATGATAAGACCGAGGCTTGAATATGCAACAATACAGTGGGCTCGAACTTAAAGAAACACATAAGGAAACTAGAGAAAGTACAGAGGGCTGCAACAAAATGGTGCCTGACTTAAGAGATTTGACTTATGAAGACAGACTGAAAAGAATGCAACTTCCGACCCTGGAAAACAGAAGAGAAAGGGAGACCTGATAGCAATATACAGAGTGATGATTGGCATGGAAAAATGGATAGGGAAGATCTGTGTATGTGGAATGAAAGAATGTCGAGAGGGCATGGGAAAAACTAAAATGGCCACTTATAGGAGAGATGTGAAAAAATATAGCTTCCCTCATAGAAGGGTGGAAGCATGGAATAGTTTAGACGTGGAAGTGGTCAACGCAAGGAATATTCATGATTTTAAGAAAAAGCTGGACATTAATAGATATGGAGACGGGACAGTACGAGCATAGCTCTTTTCCCGTATGTTACAATTAGGTAAATACACGGGACACCGTCGATGGCGGATGTGGTCGCTGAGCTCCAGAGCAATCATCTCTAATTCTACAGTTGCCATTGCCTAAGAGTAACCAAGGTGGGAAAGGAGCTTGTAATGTTTGTCCCGTCTCCATATAGTCATGTTAACTGTTGATTAGCAAAATAATGTCCAGGGAAGGTGAATATAAACTGTAGCCTGCGTTTGAGCCATCAGCTGGTTTGTTTACATCTGCGCAACATGGCGGCCGTGAACTCGAAAGATGAATCAGACTTCACAGGATTTCAAGGAATAATGGAGAAGAGCGTTTATGTGAAGAAAATTCTGGAGTTGGAAGGTAAAATTGAAAACTGTTTGAAAAGTATGGGGCCTGGAAACGAGTTATGACAATGTAATGAAAGAGTGCCGATATGAAGAAAGAAAATGAAGTACTGAAAGAGGAAGTTAAGTTAATTAAAGTGAATTGCGAAAATGTGGAGAATCTTTAGGAAAAGTGATGGAGAAGCAGGCTGAATGGAAAAAAGTCAGGAAGTGGAAAGAAAGGAGGTAAATTACAAAGTTGCAAGTCTGGAAAAGGAAATCAAAGAGTCTGGGAGAAAACTTTGGGCCTTGCTGAAATTATAGATCAACAGATCATAGAAGAGAAGATTGCTGAGAAAGTGGTGAAGGTTATTAAGTCAAATGAGACATTGGTGAGGGAAACTGTAGACAAAAAGAGATGTGTGGTGATATTTGGTGTGGAGGAGGATAAGACACCGAGTAAAATGGAGAGAGAGAAAACATAAAAAGGTGATAAATAATATCATTAATGTGGTGCAGGAGGAGGAAAAGACCTAGTACAAGAAATAGAGGACTTCCATAGAATTGGAAAGTTCACAAGAGAAGGTATGAGGCCAATAAGAATCAAACTTAAGTCACAAAAGGATGTAGATGAATTGGTGGAGAAGTCATGGAGGCTAGCCCAGCAGGAAACAACAAGGAAGATTTGGTTGAGAAGAGATCTCGGTGAAAAGGAAAGAGAAATGTTAAATGAGTTGAGAAAGGAGGCTTTGAAAAAATGAAGAGAGGACAGAAGAGGAGAAGAAAGAGTTTTTCTGGAGAATCTTGGATATGAGACTGAGGAAGTGGTTCATAACCCAGAAAAGTACAGCAAGAAAGGACTAAAGAAACTTACGTATGAGCGGAATGTAATGTATTCCAACATAAATGGAGTGATATCGGGATTTTAGAACTCAACGATTACTTGAGGGACAAGAACCCAGATATTGTGGGTCTTACTGAAACAAAACTGAGAGAGGAGAAGACCTGATGATGGTTGGAGAAGGAAATATAATGTTTGGAAAAGAAATAGAGTAGGTAAGATGGGAGGAGGAGTGATGTTGCTGGTTAAAAAGATATAAAGGTGGATCAAGTGAAAGAAGGTATGGGAAAGGCAGAAGTGCTAAAGATCAGAGCAGAAACTAATGAAGGAAAAAGAGGCACTACATAGTGGTGTACGTACCACCTAAGACAAATGCATGGTCAGTACAGGAATATGAAGAAATGATAAGTGATACAGGAACATGTCTGGAAGAAATGTTGGGTGGCTGTGAACGAACTATAATGATGGGAGATTTTAATTGTAAAGAGGTGTGTTGGGAGGACTGGTCAATGGAAGGATCAGAGACAACATGGGGAAATACACTATTGACACTGGCAATGGAAAATGTGTTAACTCAGTGGGTCAAAGAAGATACTAGGTTTGGAGGAGAGGGAGCATCGTCAAGACTGGACTTGGTCTTTAGTACAGAGCCAATGGTCATTGAGGAGATGAGGGTGGAGTGCCCTTTAGCAAAGAGTGATCATGCAGTTTTGGAGTTCAAGGTGATAGATGAAGAGAAATCTAGAAGAAATGAAGAATATAAAGTGGGAAGATGGAATTATGCCAAGACAGATTTTGGAAACCTAAAGAAATTCTTTCAAGAGACAAATTGGATGAAATTCAAGAGTGCTAAGGAGCAAATGAAAAGTGGAAGGAATTTATAAAAATATACAAAGAAGGTGAGAAAAATTTGTACCAATAAGACAACATAGAGAAGTTGGAAAGCAGGACTGGTTTAACGATAGATGTGAAAAGGCTAGAACAAGAAAAGAGGATGCATGGAAGAGGTGGAGAAGGAAAAGACGGATTAAGCAGTGGGAAAGTTACAAAAGAGCAAGAAATGAATATGTGTTGATTAGAAGAGAAGAAAGAAAGAAACAAGAAAAGGATATAATTGATAAATGTAAAGACCAACCAAGGCTTTTTACAGACATGTGAACAACAACATCAAAAATAGAGAAAGTATTGAAAGTTTAGAAGTAAATGGAGTATGCAGTGAAGATCCCAGGAAATGGCAGAGGCTATGAATGGATGCTTTCGGAAGGTATTCACAAAGGAGACTGCTTTTGACAAACCACTGGTAATGGAACAGAAAGGGATTATGAAGGAGTTTCAAGTAACTGTGGAGGAGATCAAGAATATGATGGGGAGTTTAGAAGTGAGAAAAGCTGTGGGACCTGATGGGGTATCAGGATGGATTTTAAGAGAATGCAGGAGCAACTGGCAGAAAAAGTTTGTGAAGTAATTGATGCCTCATTAAGGGAAGGTGTAGTGCCCCAAGACTGGAAAAGAGCTAACATTGTCCCAATTTATAAATCAGGTAACAAGAGAGACCCATTGAACTATAGACCAGTGTCACTTACAAGTGTGGTAGCTAAGATGTGTGAGAGGGTGGTGAAGAATAGATGGACAGACTTCTTGGAGAAAATGACATACTTTGTGAGTGTCAATTTGGTTTTAGAAAAGGGCGTTCATGCACGACAAACCTGATATGTTACTATTCGAGGGTGATAGATGTAATACAGGAAAGAGATGGTTGGGCTGATGGAATATATCTGGATTTAAAAAAGGCCTTTGATAAGGTACCACACCGGAGACTGATCTGGAAACTTGAAATGGTAGGAGGAGTGCATGGCAGTTTACTAAAATGGATGGAAGACTTTTGGTAGGAAGAGAAATGAGAACAATAATTAAGGACAGACCATCAGAATGGGGCTTGGTGGAGAGTGGAGTTCCACAGGGATCAGTGTTGGCACCAGTAATGTTCGGTCTACATAAATGACATGGTGGATGGGGTGTCCAGTTATGTGAGCCTATTTGCAGACGATGCAAAATTGTTAAGAAAAGTGAGATGTGACAAAGATTGCGAACTACTCCAGGAAGACTTGGACAGAATATGGAAATGGAGCTGTACATGGCAAATGGAGTTCAACACGACAAAATGCAAGAAATTAGAGTTTGGCAAGAGTGAAAGAAGAATCAGGAGTATGTACAAGATAGGAAATGAAGACATAAAACCAGTCATGAAGAAAAGACCTTGGGGTGACAATTACCAATGACCTATCGCCAGAGAGACATATAAACAAAATAATTGGAGAAGTATTGAACTTATTGAGGAACATAAGAGTGGCGTTCAGATATTTAGATGAAGAAATGATGAAGAAAATAATTACTGCAATGATAAGACCGAGGCTTGAATATGCAACAATACAGTGGGCTCGAACTTAAAGAAACACATAAGGAAACTAGAGAAAGTACAGAGGGCTGCAACAAAAATGGTGCCTGACTTAAGAGATTTGACTTATGAAGACAGACTGAACAGAATGCAACTTCCAACCCTGGAAAACAGAAGAGAAAGGGGAGACCTGATAGCAATATACAGAGTGATGATTGGCATGGAAAAATGGATAGGGAAGATCTGTGTATGTGGAATGAAAGAATGTCGAGAGGGCATGGGAAAAACTAAAATGGCCACTTATAGGAGAGATGTGAAAAATATAGCTTCCTCATAGAAGGGTGGAAGCATGGAATAGTTTAGACGTGGAAGTGGTCAACGCAAGGAATATTCATGATTTTAAGAAAAAGCTGGACATTAGTAGATATGGAGACGGGACAGTACGAGCATAGCTCTTTTCCGTATGTTACAATTAGGTAAATACACACACACACACACACACACGGCCCGGTAGCTCAGTGGTTAGAGCGCTGGCTTCACAAGCCAGAGGACCGGGTTCTATTCCCGGCCGGTGGAGATATTTGGGTGTGTCTCATTTCACGTAGCCCCTGTTCACCTAGCAGTGAGTAGGTACGGGATGTAAATCGAGGAGTTGTGACCTTGTTGTCCCGGTGTGTGGTGTGTGCCTGGTCTCAGGCTTATCCGAAGATCGGAAATAATGAGCTCTGAGCTCGTTCCGTAGGGTAACGTCTGGCTGTCTCGTCAGAGACTGCAGCAGATCAAACAGTCAATCACACACAAATACAAAAACAACAAATTTTCTAATCTCTCTCTCTCTCTCTCTCTCTCTCTCTCTCTCTCTCTCTCTCTCTCTCTCTCTCTCTCTCTCTCTCTCTCTCTCTCTCTCTCTCTCTCTCTCTCTCTCTCTCTCCCTTTTTTTTTTTTCTTCCTCTCGAAAAATAAGCTACATGCGTGTGTCTTGTGTCTAAAATATTATCTCAAATCTCTCTCTCTCTCTCTCTCTCTCTCTCTCTCTCTCTCTCTCTCTCTCTCTCTCTCTCTCTCTAAGAGAGAAGAGTCCACTTTCCTCTTCGAAGGCAATATAGTGACTAAAAAATAGCAGCATATTACACAAAGACAACAAGTATGACAAGCTTGCATGAGTTTCCAGCTTGCGGGCACTAAAGATATCATACAGGCGGGGTTTTTTAACATCCGGTAAGGGGTTAAGAATTAGGGGGATAGGGACCAACCTCCAGCCTATATTCCCTCAAAACATCACTGTAACTTCTAGAAAACACTAACTTAGACTGAATCAGTACTATTACCCCATAAAGTACGGTGATAATATCGGTTCGATTGTAGCATTGCTTGCAGAGAGGCGGGGATCGTACTGGTAATCATGATTTTTCCGCACTAAATGTTTGAATCTCTCCCCCTCACTATTGGTCGTGGGGCAAGTGGAGGTATATGGCATCTTTTCTCGCTCACCTGCTTGAGCCTTGAGATATATGTTCCCTCACAATAAGTCATCTTTTCCCATTTCGAGGTGACATCTGGCAACCCCTGTGACCCGGAGGGAGGAAATGGTACTCCGAGTGATGTTATGTCAGTGTTACTCGGTAATGACATTTAGGAGTGATGAAAATGAAGACAGTGATTTTTTTATTGAGACAAGAAGTTGAAGACTCGAGTTGTGATTCTGATAATGATCTGGAAGACAGAGACCAACCCTCACAGCGACGTTCATGAACCTCACATAGCCTATTCCCCTCAAGCAATGCGCTAGTGTGTGTCACCCCTGGTGTGTGTCACCCCTGGCTGGCTCTACAAGACTGTGCTTGTTGGCCAAGTCACATGAATCCCATTGCTAATAAGAGTTGCAGATTCCAATTATTATACAAATCCACAATACTTGTAATATGTGGTTTCTTTTTCTTTTCCTGTTTTGCACATCATTTCATATATCTGAGTTCACATTTTCCTGACATGAAAGTGCAAAAGTTCCTACTTTTTTATCAAATTCAAATGCCCAAAAGGAGAGAGAGAGAGAGAGAGAGAGAGAGAGAGAGAGAGTGCGGTGTTATGGGAGCTTGGGGGGTATTTCTTAGCGGCAGGTTCTGCCATGAATTTTTTTATATGCAATAACTTTGCTCTTAGAGGTCATAACATGTTAAAAATTATATCATCTACTCAGAATAACAAAGAAATATGTTTTTATAAGGGAAAAATATTTTTAGCATTTTTGACAGGTGTGATTTTTCCCCGTTGTAACTGACAGAAAGTAAATCAACCCCCTGTACTTTAAAGGTTAAAGGCTTCATTTATATCTAGGTTTTTTTTTTATATTAAACACATTAGGGTGCTCTACAGTACATTTTTGGAAATAAATACACCTGCAGTGGTCTTGCGGTACTTGTCCCTGTTCTTCCAAATTGTTAATGCAGTAATACTCCGCTTAACGAACGTTTCCGTTTTAACCCCTTCCTCGGCAGAAACGAATATACTCATTTTCACTAAATGTTCCTTTTTCAGTCGTTGACAAGTATACTCATCTAAAACTTGACCTTCAAAAGGTCAGACATATATACTCATCGATTCTGAGCCTTTTTAAGCCATTCTACATGTGAAATGAGTATTCTCGTCAAATCGTACGCCTGGCAGAGGCGACAGGGTGGAGCGGTGGGATTTCAAGGACACTCATACTAGACTTGCTCTGGCAACCACTGTCGTCACATGGGTGTTGTTTCCATCCACATTACCACTCAATTTTTGTACCCTTTTCAAATAATTTACACCCCAAATGTCTAGTTCTGAGGAAGATAGCGAATATGAACCTTCCCTCAGAAGCTTGAATACTTCTGATGACATTGCCATTTCATCAGACAATGAATATTTCTTGACAAGTTAGGAGGAGGAGGAGGAGGGAGATGAGGGGAGAGCTTGGAGTTTATAGGAAGACGAGTTAACTCGTATATGTCTGCAAAGGGATTTTCAAAATAAAAAGTTAACCACAAAAATTAATTTATGTCCTTTTTCTTGCAGCGTAATGGTTTTCCTTTTCTTAGCATCACTGCTGTCACTAAGGAGTTTTCTCTTTGGTGCCATTGAGCAAGATACTAAGAACTTGAGTCAGTAAACGCAGAAGTAGGATAACACTCTTGCCAGGGGCGATGGTGTGGTGGAACTGAGGCAGGGTGTTATTGTATTCAAGGCAGCGTGAGGCGGGCGGTGTGGTGGGTAACCACCAACAATAACAATAAATCCTGTGCTTTACGATTTATAAATTTTCAATTTTTTTTTATCTTAAATTGCCTTATAGTGGATTGACGTAACTACGAGTTTGACGTAACTCGAGACCGACGTAACCCGGGACTTTACTGTATATGCATTTTATGTCCACAAAACAACATTTCTATTAGCTTTTTACAGACCTTGCCCCTCAAGAAAGGATTGTTTTAAAATGCATAAAGTGAAATCTTTTATGGAATACCAAAAAATAAAGCAGAGATGATGAGAGCGGCCACAGACGAGGCGGAAGCTCACGGCGACTCGGTCGCTTCTTCTTCTTGTGACCTTTTTAGCCTGCATGTTGCCTTTCACCATGATATTTATGTTTCCACTTCTCTATTGCCTGCTATAATGGATATCATATCTTAGTATTCATACGCTCATGTTATGAGGATAACCTGAGTCCTGGTGAGTGAGTGAATTACTAATGAAATACAGTAATTCACTATCACTCAGTGCCACAGAGTCCAGGTTATCCTCATGGTATGAGCATATATGAATACTAAGATATGATATCCATTATAGCAGGCAATAGAGGAGTGAAAACAAAAATATCGTGGTGAAAGACAACATGCAGGCTAAAAAGGTTACAAGAAGAAGAAGAAGAAGCGGCCTAGTCACCGTGAGTCTCCGCCTCGTCTGTGGCCGATCTCATCTCTGCTTTATTTTTTGGTATTCTGTGTAAGATTTCACTTTATGCATTACAAAACAATGCTTTCTTGCGGGCAAGATTTGTAAAAAGCTAATAGAAATATATATATAATTTTTTTTTAACCCATGTGGTATGTTGGGGACCAGCCCAGAACGCATCCCCCCTATTTCCATTATTTCCCTATGGGAGAGTTACGTTTGTTTAACGAATTTTCGCTCTACGAACAGCTTTAACATCCCCTATCCTGTTCGTTAAGCAGAGTATTGCTGTACTGTTGATCTAGGGACACTTATTTGCGTTGCAACGACACTGTGAGCTATACCTGCCTCACACTTTTTTATAAGCTCAAGCTTATCTTTCAAAGGCAGGGAATTGTGCTTCTTAGGGCTGGGGATGAAGGTGGCTTTCCGTCGTCTTGAGTCAGACAAAACAAAAATTTTAGTTAAATTAAGATCTATGGATTCTACTAAACACTTTTATAATAAAATTAATTTTCTTGTTAATTGGAATGATGCTATAATCTCAAATCAATAGAATCTTAATAAGAAGATGTAAATATATTTGTATATATATATATATATATATATATATATATATATATATATATATATATATATATATATATATATATTTATTTATACAGTAAGGTCTCGGTTTACGTCAGAGTTACGTTCCTAAAACATGACGTAAGTTGATTTTGTACGTAACTCGAGTTTCCGTACATTTTAAAGCATATTATCGAGTTTTCAACCAATCATTGTTTATGGTCATTCTACCAGGTAAGTAAAAGGTTATATTGTTATATTATTTACAACTATGTAGGAATATGAAACACAAGCTTGTTTTTGTTGTTGATTAGGGCCACGAACGCGAAGGACTGCAGGTTGCCGAGAGGGGTGGACGCCTGAGGCTGCGAGGAGGGTGGGCAGGTCGAATGTTGTGACGCCCAGGGCGGACAGCTGGGAGCATAGTGCAGTGCGGTGGGACTAGAAGCGTGGGCAGCGGAGCAGGAAATGCAATAGAAAAGGGCAATAGGGATCAGCAGACAGGCGTAGATGGTGCAAGTGAGCTGCGAGTGTCGTGTGGCCCAGGTGAAGGCTCCGGAGTTGTTATTGTTGTGATGGGTGCGCGAGCCCTCAAGGTCGTCAACCTCCCCGTTGTCATGGTAATGGGCTTTCCATTTTCTTCTTCCCTCCCTCACACACAGCTGCTGCCTCACTCGCTCACTCATTCCATTATCCTTTTCTTACCATCACTGCTGTCACTAAGGAGTTTTCTCTTTGGTGCCATTGAGCAAGATACTAAGAACTTGAGTCAGTAAACGCAGAAGTAGGATAACACTCTTGCCAGGGGCGACGGTGTGGTGGAACTGAGGCAGGGTGTTATTGTATTCAAGTGTGAGGCGGGCAGTGTGGCGGGTAACCACTAGTGACGCCTGGCAGCCAACAATAACAATAAATCCCGCGCTTTACGATTTATAAATTTTCAATTTTTTTAATCTTAAATTGCCTTTTAGTGGAGTGACGTAACTACGAGTTTGACGTAACTCGAGACCGACGTAACCCGGGACCTTACTGTATATATATATATATATATATATATATATATATATATATATATATATATATATATATATATATACATACATACAGTATAAGTCCTGAAATCCGGAAGTCATGGGAGTTCAGGCATTCCAGATTCTAGGATTTTCCGGATTGTAAGATAGTAAGGCAGAAAGTAAGACTAAAATCTTGAGGGTACTATGTAAACCCGACTAAACTAACCCCAACTTGTTATATCTCTTTGTAGTACTGTCATAACATCTTGTAGGAATTGCTACTACCACCAGTCTACTGTGTACTTCCTCATCACACCACACAAGATTTACGTAGGCTTTTTTTTTTTCTTGAAGAATTGCCAGACTGTGGGGGGAGTGGCATGGGCCTTTCCAGCCATTATGGCAGGCCATATGTGATGATTGCTCTTTTCCTACTTGTCAGCTTGTATTTGTGTAGGTGATTTCACTGTTTTACGTAGGCTATTCCACCATCCACATATACTGAGAAGTTTGAGTGATTGTACTGTACTGTACCCCACATAATATGTATACAGTCCACAATACTTATGTCACACTTTATAAAATAATTTTAAATATAATACAAAACACATTTCATAACATAAAACATTTACTGATGTCTGATAAAGGGAAACAAAAAGAAAGGAAGGCCTCCAACATCATACGCCAGCCAATCACGTCACCGGCGTCGAGCGTACACCAGCTGGACCACCCACGCAGATAACAGGACTCCGCAACACACACACACACACACATGCATGCGTTTGGAAAAGAAATAGAGTAGGTAAGATGGGAGGAGGAGTGACTGGTTAAAAAGATATAAAGGTGGCATGGGAAAGGCGCTAATCAAATTTTCCGGATTATAAGGATTTACGGAAACATAAAATACCACTTATAATACCTCCAAATATTATTCTCTTACGAGTTTGTGTTAAACTCAATGTTGGTGATGACTTCTTCGGTTTCGGCTATTATTATTATATATTTATTACTATTACTTTTTACTTTTTGCATATTTAACTCAGCCTTTCAAATTTTCCGGATTATAAGGATTTCCGGATTATTAGGTTCCGGATTTAAGGACTTTTACTGTATATCTATCTATCTATCTATCTATCTATCTATCTATATATATATATATATATATATATATATATATATATATATATATATATATATATATATATATATATATATATATATATATATATATATATATATATATATATATATATATATATATATACAGTAAGGTCCCGAGTTTCGTCAGAGTTACGTTCCTGAAACATGATGTAAGTCAATTTTGTACGTAACTCGAGTTTTTGTACTTTTAATGCTTATTATCGAGTTTTCAACCAATATTTTTTTATGGTTATTCAGGTAAGTAAAAGGTTATATTGTTATATTGGTATATTATTTACAACTATGTAGGAATATATTGATTAGGGCCGCGAACGCGAAGGACTGCAGGTTGCCGAGAGGGGCGGCCTGAGGCCACCCAGGAGGGTGGGCAGGTCGAATGTTGTGACGCCCAGGGCGGACAGCTATGAGCTTTGTGGAGTGCGGTAGGAGTAGAAGCGTTATATAAGTAAAAGGTTATATTGTTATATTATTTACAAGTATGTAGGAATATGAAACACAAGCTTGTTTTTGTTGTTGATTAGGGCCGCGAATGCGAAGGACTGCATGTTGCCAGAGGGGTGGACGCCTGAGGCTGCAAGGAGGGTAGGCAGGTTGAATGTTGTGACGCCCAGGGCGGACAGCTGGGAGCGTAGTGCATCGCGGTGGGAGTAGAAGCGTGGGCAGCGGAGCAGGAAATGCAATAGGAAAGGGCAATAGGGATCAGCAGACAAGCACAGACGGTGCAAGTGAGCTGTGAGTGTCGTGTGGCCCAGGCGAAGGCTCCGGAGTTGTTATTGTTGTGATAGGTGCGTGAGCCCTCAAGGTCGTCAACCTCCCTGTTGTCATGGTAATGGGCTTCCCATTTTCTTCTTCACTCTCTTACGCACAGCTGCTGCCTCCCTTCTCATGTCTTTTAATTATGTCCACTTTTTCTTGTAGCGTAATGGTTTTCCTTTTCTTAGCATCACTGCTATCACTCAGGAGTTTTCTTTTTGGTGCCATTGAGCAAGATACTAAGATAGTCAGCAAACGTAGATGTAGGAACACTCTTGCCAGGGGCAATGGTGTGGTGGAACTGAGGTACGTAGAGTGTTATTGTATTCAAGCATGAGGTGGGCGGTGTGGTGGATAACCACTAATGACACCTGGCGGCCAACAATAACAATAAACCCTGCGCTATACGATTTAGAACTTTTGAATTTTTTAAATCTTAAATTGCCTTATAGTGGACTGACGTAAGTGCGAGTTTGACGTAACTCGAGACCGACGTAACCTGGGACTTTACTGTATATATATATATATATATATATATATATATATATATATATATATATATATATATATATATATATATATACTGTATATACTGTATATACTGTATATATATATTTGTCTTAGCCTAGCAGTGAAAAGTAGTTTAGTTGTTTGTTTATATTTCTCTGGGATTGTGGTGTTCCAAGGCTTCTCTTCCAAGGAACAACTGGCCAAGATGAGCAGCTCTGTTGTTTACAAGTGGACAATGCTATCTGAAGAGTTTCTCATAGGGAGCATTAAAGGCCAAAAATAGCAACGAAAAAATAGCATTGGCTTGCTGGGAGTGAAGGGCCCGCCATGTTTGTTTACAGTTGACAAACACGACAAAGGCGGCAGCGAGCTTGTGTGTGATGACCAGCATCAACAAAAGTTGAGTCTTCAGAAAGTTGACAGAAAAAATTCACGGAAAAGTGCTGGTGTGACACAGCCTTAAATGACGCACAGGGTAGTGTCTGTTTACACTTTAGCCTGGCGGGTTTACAGTTAATTTGTGGTGGTGGCGTATTTGACCGGGTGGGTGGCGCGCGACGTATGAATGTCGAATTGGCGAGTTAGTCGGTCGAACCTTGAGGATTGGGTATTAATTAACATAGTTTGAATTGGTGATAATTCAAACTGTGAACGGTCAAATTGCAAGGATCCCTGTATATAAGGAGCAACATTGAAATGAATAATATGTCACAGTCAAGCTCTGTGACCAGCTCTATGGCAATGTTGAGGGATGGAAAGGCAGCTTGCATCCGTAACATCAGTGCAGAGCTGCTCAAAGCAAATGGTGAGGCCATGATCCGTGGATTGCATACTGTCTCGACTACTGCATGGCATTCAGGTACCATTCCCTCTGACTGGAAAAAGGGTTTGGTCATCCCTATCTGGAAGGGTGGAAGGGGAGAGGGGGGCCGTCAGGACTGCAACAACTACTGAAGTATAACACTGCTGAGCGTACCAGGCAAGGTGCCTGCCCATTTGCTGTTGATGCGTATACGCAGTCTTCTGCTGAAACACCAGAGACCTGAACAGTATGGGTTCACGCCTGGTAAGCCAACAACTGACCAGATCCTAGCGCTTCACGTATTTGTGGAGCACTGACGTGAGTTTTGACAAGGGATGCTTGCAGCTCATGTCGATCTCAAGAAGGCGTTTGACTCAGTGCATCGAGAGACATCCTGAGATCTTCTGCATCTTTGTGGGATTCCTGCAAGGATTATTGGTCTGTTAACTGGCCTCTACTCTGGGGCTGTGCATACTGTGGAGTGTGGAGTGTGTCCAGCTTCTTTCCTGTGAATATGAGAGTGAGGTAGGGATGCGTGCTTGCTCCATCACTTTTCAACACTTATGTGGACTGGGCAGGCAGAGTTGTAGACCAAAGTCATTGTAGAGCATCTGTCAGCAATACTGAGATTACAGATCTTGTTTTTGCTGATGATGCAGTAATCTTTGCTGAGTTACTGAAGGTTTTGGTAATGGCTCTAGAGGCACTGCATGAGGAGCCAAGGCCCCTGGGCCTCCAGATTTTCTGGCCCAAGACCAAGGTTCAGGTGTTTGGAGGCTTACTGGATGAAACAGTACTGTCCATCCATGCGTGTGGCAAGGACATTGAGATCTCAGAAAACCTCACATACCTTGGTAGTGTAGTACATAATGACGGTGGGTTGAGCCAGGAAGTTGTATGGCAGATTGGCTTGGCCCATGTTGTTATGACCTCGCTCAACACGAGTATTTGGCATTGTCAGTACCTGTGGAGACAGACGAAAATTCAGATCTTCAAGTTGCTGGTGATCCCTGTCTTATTCTATGGTTGTTGAGACATGGACGCTGAACACCAATCTGAAGAGGCGAATTGATGTCTTTGGTATTAAATGCCTTTGCAAGACTGTGTCAAATCAGCGATTGCTCCGTGAGACTGATTTGAGGCCGATTACCAGCATAGTCCATCAGCGCCAACTGCAACTATATGGGGTTGTGGAACACTACCTGGAAGCTGATCCTGCATATCAGGTTGTATTCGAAAGGGATAACTCAGCATGGAGGAGGCCAAGGGGACGTCCATATAACTCATGGCTGCGGCAAGTCGATGCCTCTTGCTGGGAGTTACTTGGCACGGGAAGGGAGCCTGCATGGAGACTCGCGAGGCGCAACCACCTGGAGTGGTGCCATAGGGTAGGAAAGGCGACATGCCCCACGGCGTATGGCCCCCACGATTGATTGATGTTGGTTTTGTAATGTCAGAAGATCTAAAACCAAGTCATTACACAGAATCAATAAAGACAGCAAATAAACTAATCAGGTTCATTGGAAGAACCTTTGAATTTCAATCAGACAACTTATACTAGTACCATATAACTCACTCATGCACCCTCATCTGGAATAATGTGTGCAGTTTTGGGCCGTGTTCCAGAGCGCAATACATAACTGTCATGTAACCACCCATAAGCGAGTAAAATCCACTAGAGCGGGGAAAGGGAAGAACAATGGAGTTTGATGATGTTTTTTGTGCACACCAGCCCTGCACAGCCTCAGGAGGTAGTGTGCCTACCCCCCTGTGGGAGGTAAAATTTGACTGTCAAATCAATTCCATTCATCCTAATTTAGTAATCCCTAATTCTCATAGGACTCTGTGACCGTTCTTTTCATCTCTTTTCCTCTCTCCTCCTTAAAGCTTCATTTCTTCAATGAATAGTGTCTACAGCATTTATAATAGGATTGTAAAAAGTGCTCCTCTGCAGTGCACAGGCAATATCTTGCAATTTTCCTAGGGCGTCCATTTTGGCTGGGGCTGCATGCTACTGACTAGTGACTCTTGCCACACAGATTTCTGGGTAACTAAGTCCCAGACAGTGGGAGAGTGAAAGAGGAAGGTTGACGGACTCCTGGTTATTGTACTACAATAAAGACATCAACAAGCTAGAAGAGATATAATGGAGAACTATTGAAATAAATTCAAGATTATATACTGAACTATTTAAGGAATGACTGGAAGAACTAAACTAATTCAGCTTAACCCCTTGGAAATGATGATGCCACTGCTGCCTCTTCCTCCTCTTCCTCTTCCTCTTCCTCTTCCTCTTCCTCCTCCTCCTCCTCCTCCTCCTCCTCCTCCTCCTCCTCCTCCTCTTCCTCTTCCTCCTCCTCCTCCTCCTCCTCCTCCTCCTCCTCCTCCTCCTCTTCCTCTTCCTCTTCCTCTTCCTCTTCCTCTTCCTCTTCCTCCTCCTCCTCCTCCTCCTCTTCCTCCTCCTCCTCCTCCTCCTCCTCCTCCTCCTCCTCCTCCTCCTCCTCCTCCTCCTCCAGCGAACCTGCTCAGAGTAACTGATGGCGAAATACAAGGAGATAATTCAGAAGTATAAAACTAAATACAGAAACATTATATTTTCATGCATTCTGTCAAGGATCAATACTGACATATGTTTATATAACATTGCTTTCAACACTAGTAACAGACTAAAGACTCTTTGCCATCAGGAAAATGTTGAGTTCCAGAGCAAGTTGAATAACTTCTTCAATGAACACAGACTCTTTCAGAGAGATGGTCTCCATCTTAAGGCAGTGGTGCAGTCAGGATGAGTTTTTTTTTTTTTTTTTTTTTTTTTTTTTTTTTTTCTCACTCTCCCTTCTCCTTGCTATAGCCTATTGCACCTGTATGTATACTTGAAGAGTATGGAAAGCTGTTTAGCTTTTGCCCATTTGTGGTGTAGGTAATTTTATTTATAGTGGTACCCATATTATGGCCCGTATCACCACCCAAGGGCATCTTTGGTGTAAGGCAATAACAGCTCCACCTAGAACCTGGGTATCATGATGACATGTAGATAACTTTAAACCACTTGACAAATGATAAAAGTTTCAAGATGGCACATGGTAAGATTCAAACCTACGCGTAGACATCTGCCTGATCCCATGCTCACCACCTTATCCATTTCTCCACCGCCTCTCTAATTCATGATAAAATTTGCCTCCACAGATAGAAAAATGGACTAGTGGTAGAAGCAACACCAGCATTGTAAACACTAATGTAATAAGTTCTTCCTCAGATTCAGACAAGATCAGAGTTTATTATTTCAATGCCCATCCATAGTTTACAAAATAAATTAAATGAGCTACAATTTCTAATTTATCAAGAAAACTATGACATCATTGGTATTACAGAAACTTGGATAAATTCAGCACACAGAGATTACCTTGCAGAGTTCACACATGATGAATATTGCATTTTTAGTAGCAAGAGATCTCACCTTAAGGGGGGCGGTGTAATGTTTTACGTTAAAAGTAGTCTTTGTCTATGCTTAATGCCAACATCAGCCATTGTAAACGTAGATGTCACTTTCATACACATAGAAAAAAAATCCCCTGAAATAATATTAGATCTCGTTTATTGTCCTCCACCCCAGTCACCCGCCACAGACGAACTAGTGTAGGAAAAAATTGCAGACTTTACCTGCGTAAACAAATTCATAATTATGGGGGACCTTAACCTTTCAATCACGAGGTGTGGCGAGTTTCCTCCACCAACACATCAAGCATTCAATCAACTACAGATAACAATATCCATGACAAGCAAAGAAGCTGGTCAGATGCACCCAAAAATCTGTTGAAGCTCAGATTGTAAAACTAACCCAAAAGAATTTCACACATCTAAAATAAAAAAAAAGTTTTGCCCTCAAGAATTAGGTCTACTAATAACAGAAAATGGTAACCAAATGGATAGCGAAGTTGAAATGGCAAACATCCTAAACAGATTCTTTTCAACAGTCTTCACGACTGAAGATGTCCAAAACAACCTGCCCACAGCTGTGCCTCAGGCACATGGCACTACACTGCCTAACTTGATGATTACAGAAAATTAAATCCTCTCAGTCATGAACAGCATGAACATAAACAAAACACCTGGGCCAAAAAAGATATCACTTAGGCTCCTTAAAGAAGGAAAAAAATGAGTTTATGAAACCACTTATGATTTTATTCAATAAACTCTTACTTGCCGGGAAAGTCCCTCACGAGTGGAAGCTATCAAATGTCACGGATATTTTCAAGAAAGGAAATAAACCATTCCCATCCAATTACAGACTAATCAGTTTTACTTCAGTAGTGTGCAAGCAGTTGGAAACAATAATCAGAGACAAGATTGTCTAAGATTTAGAAAAAAAAAAAATAATGAAAAATTCACAACACAGTTTTAGAAATAAGCACTGCTGCCTGACAAACTTACTACACTTTTTTTTATTAAGCTTTTAACTCGTATGATGAGACAGAAACAGTTGATGTAATTTATCTTGATTTCCAGAAAGCTTTTGACAGTGTCCCCCAGAAGAGACTAATCACCAAAGTAAAAGCTCACAGCATAGCTGGAAATACCCTGAAATGGCTGGAAGACTGGCTCTCTGACAGAAAGCAACTTATTAATGGGAAAGAGTTTTTAAAATTTTTAAAGGATATAACAACCTTGATGCTAATAAGTATTTTATTCATCATTCCAACATGAGTAGGAATAATGGCTTTTAAGATTATACTCAAATGCTTCAAATCCCACAGGGTAAAGCACTTTTCTTTGATAGAATTTTTAATATCTAGAATAAGCTTCCTTCAGAATTTGTAAATAGCACTTCTATTGCATCATTCAAAAGTAAAATTGATTAATATTTAAAAAATAACCCCCAACAAGCTCTCTTCTTGTCTGAATAATTAAACATGGTATTATTGTTATTATTATTTTGTGTATCTTTCTTTCCAGACAGACATATAGAGTTCACTGTAGGGTGAATAGTAGAATCTCCCTTCATCCTTTCTTGTGAAAATTCCATGTCAGTTTTTCCATACTGCATGGTACTTTTCCGAACTAATTTCCAGTAGTGGGTGGGGAAGAACCTTCACCTGTACTTTCCTGTCTATCTGCTGTATAGCTAGTTAGAAGTATTTACCAAGCAACTTTGAAAGGACCCAAATGTCTGTTGCTGTTTGGCTTTCCTTTGTATTCCTTTGTATTCATCTTGCATCTCCTCCTCCTCCATGCAAAATTATTTATTCTATTTATTTGTTAATTTCAGGTCAGCTGAACTCATCTCAGCTGGCAACACAGCTTGCCAAGTCATCTGGCCAGCAAGGAGGATCCTCTTCTTCTATTCCTGTGTTGCAGGTTTGTAAATTCAGTATATTTTATTACATGCGCTGCATCCTTTGCTTAATAATCAGGTATTGTAGCTCAACACCAAGATCTAATTAAATTATCACACTGAAGTAATTAGAATATGAATTCATTGAAGATGCATTCCAAGGATTATGAAAGGTTGATTTTCTGGTGAATTTTCCATTTATTTGCATTCAAAATGACATTGAATTCATAATAGTGCAAGCAAAAAAACATAACACAACATAAAACAATAGAATTTACTTTTTATTCCTTAAAGAAAAGATGTTTTCAGTCATGCATACTTTTCTTTGTTACTCTTTTTATCCTTCCTGCACACACATTTAACTCCATACTTTGTGGTCTGTGTGACAACATACGCAACACCATTCCCTGGCTTCTACTTTCCACATGTTCACAAAGGGAGACTGGGAAGTTTTCAGTGAAACAAATTGTTGACTGAAAAAAAAAAAATCTCTCTTAATATTAAAAAGGAGACTGGTTTCACACAGTATCTGCTTCTTGTACTTAGCAGATTTTCACATAAAATTGAGAAGAAATCATGATCAGCAGCAAAGTATGCATATAGTGGGTGTTCACAATAAGTGTCAGTGATCCCAACTTATAAAGAAGGCCCAGACATTGTCCAGGTTGGAGGATGCAGGAGTGGCTGTGCTTGTTAGTACCTCCCATTATCTCTTACTCAGTGCCTATTGTGCACCAAGATTAAACAAGAGTGTCACCAAACTCTAAAGAGGAGAGCAAAAATATAAGTGATAATGTCATCTGCTGCCACAAATACACCAAAAACAAAGGTGTCCTCTACATTGGAAATGCTTTAGATAGTATTCTGCAACACAAGATGTCTTTCAACTAGATGTGCATAAGGTAGGAAGCAGTCTTGTTCTGTGTAGGTACAGATTTCACCCAAAAGAAATTTCTAATTCTCTTGGGTGACCAAGGAGAAGGTTTAGTTGAAATTCCATAGTAGTTTGGTTTAAGAATGTCTCCACATTGGTAACAACCTCATGCATGTTTGCCAAAACTAATTCACAGCCTTCTGAAACTGCATTGCTGGAGAGGAGTTTAAGTTCACTGGCTCTCTCAGCTGTCTTGAATACCACCAAGAAGAGTCTTCTTTTACAAGTCTAGCTTAGAAGCAAGGGAATGTAGTAAAAAAAAATAAATGGTTAGGCACCTCCATAACCACACCCATGCTCCATGTGAGTTTCTTATTGACTGCTTTGGTAATCTATTTGCACAATGTCATGGACTAAGAGATTGACTTATGTATAAATGAAGAAATTACTTAAGATTGCTTTTTATCTACTAGTGGCTGAAATTTGTGTGTATTCACTTACAGGAAAAGAGGAATGCTCATGCTGGAGGGTTTGAGTAGTAAATTCGTTTGCAGACAATACAAAACTTGTAATATTAATAAGGAACATTAGGGAATGTATGGAATTGCAGAAGAATATTGACAAGATCTGGGAGTGGAGCCAAAAGTGGAAATTAGAAATTAATACCAGGAAATACCATGTAATGGAAATGTGTATAAGTAATGTTGGGATACAAAATTGGAGTATGTGGGAATACAAAATGGGAGAAGAGATTATAATGAAAAGGAGTGAATAAAAAGATCTAGAAGTGATTATGCAAGACACCCTGACTCCAGACCCTGATTCCAGAAAGACACATAAATGGATTATTTGCTTCAACATACGAGACACTAACTGTCCAAGTGACAGCAAGGCAGTATATGCTGATCTTCCTGATGATGTTTATCATGCATCACTAGCTATCCTGCAGATGAAGCACCTCTGTGCTGTAATCACCTGTGATGACAGTATGGCAACCTAAACATCTTGTGGAATCTCATAACTCCTGAGATTTGCCGTACCAGCAAAGCATCTTGACATTGTGTTGTTCCAAATAATTTGTGTAATATGAAAAAAAAACAAAAATTACTAGGTTTTTTTACCTCCCTTCTTATCTGCATCTGGACACCACATGGTTAACTCCTCTTCCGTGACATCACAATGTAATCAAAGTTGCTTGTGTCTGATTTTCTTGACATCATGTTATTTTAAACCAGTGGTTCTCAACCTGGGGTGTGCAAACCTCCAGGGGTTCACAAGATTTCCAGGGGTACTTAGGTGGCTGATCTAATAATATTCTTTGCAATACCATTGCATATTGAGTTAGTGTCAGTCACTAAATAAACATTCCAGAGGTACTTAGATGGCAGATCTAATAATATCCTTTGCAGTACCATTGCATATGAGTTATGGTCATTCATTAAATTGACATTCTGTTCAATGTCAGATTACTGGATAGATGGTTTTATAACTTGGGGGGGTTCTTAAGAAGAAAAAGGTTGAGAACTCCTGATCTAAATAATCTGCATATAAAAAAAATACTTAATTTTCTACCTTGTGTTATTTTGAAATTGTATAATCTGAACACTCATAAATTGAGAAATACCTGAATATATATTTACACTTGACCCTTGTTTTTTTGGTCTAAATGGTGCAGGCACTGGTGTAGTTAATGAAAAGTCTGGATAACACAAATGGGACTGTGTTTACTATCTAACCAGGACATGGATGGAGAAGTAAAGTAGAGTTGTTTGTTGTCTTTTGTTTATTATGTGTACACAGTGGGTAACGGTGATGGGACAAGCTGCCATGTAGGCGTGTGTGTCCCAGAGTAGCTCTGTGCTTATTGACCCATGTGGTGGCCAGAGTCAAGGGCCGTGACTTAACCCAATCCAGCTGGTGTCAGGTCATGCTGTGCACCTGGCATGGCTTAGTGAAATGACCGTGCTAAGCTTGCTTGTGCAGGTCACTTAGCAGTAGTGGAAGTAGTAGTAGTAGTAGTAGTAGTAGTAGTAGTAGTAGAGTAATGGTAGTAGTAGTAGTAGTAGTAGTAGTAGTAGTAGTAGTAGTAGTAGTAGTTGAGTTCACTACAGTACCCCCCTCCCCCACAGAAAGGAGAATCCAAGCTAGAATAAAAATAAAATTGAATGGGAGAAAATAATTATGCATAAGGGTAAAAATACATATATACAGGAATAGGGAAAGAAAGAGAAAGTGACAAGCAAGGGGCACCTAAAAAGCCTGGAAAAATTAAGGACCTTGGTTTAACCTACCAAAGCGAGTACCAATGCCTGGAGGGTCAACAGGGAGTGGGAAGGAGGTTGTGTAGCAGGAGGGAGAGGTGATGCAGCAGGAGGTGATGGAGACTGTGAGATAGGTGGGGCGAGCGGTAGTGGTGGCTTGCAGGTGACACGCTGGGCTCATGGGCTGCCAGGGGACAAGGTGAGGGTGGCGCTGCTCCCAAAGTGACCAGATTCTTAGTGGTGGCACCTAAGGGTGGCAGGCAGAGTGGTACCACCTCCGCTGGGTGTGGAAGGCACAACAGCTCCACCACAGGCAGAAGGTGCAGCTGAGGGAGCAAGGGTAGCGCTGTGGGAGGTGGGTGGGGTTGGTGGGGATGGCCTTGGGATGTGGGCTGAGCAGGTGGCAGGTGAGCCTCCTTCACCCTGTCCCATGAAGCAATGTATGGGCTGCCTTCGATTTCCAAGGTGATGTACTTCTCGCTCCAGTGCAACACACAATACGGGCCCATATAAGGTGGCTGGAGAAGTCCTGTGGTGGCACCAGTCTTCAGGAAGACCGCTGCCACATCACGGAGGTCACGAAGTGGGTGAGGCGGGATGTGGGTGGATGAGGAGGAGTGGGCTGGAGATTCACCATTGCCTGCTGCAATGCTGGTAGGAAGGCCAGGGCGTGTCACGTGGGCCCCGGTGCACCGAATTGGTGAGGAAACTGCAAATCCTCCCCGTAGACTAGCCCCACCTGCATGTGATGTACATCCTCCTTCTCCATGGCCCTCCAAGTCAGAAAGGTGATCAGGAGGGTATCAACCTAGCTGTCAGAATGAGGAAGGATACAAATCACTTCCTTGAGGTGCCAGTGAAAGCGCTCCACCATACCGTTGGCCTGTGGGTGATAGGCTGTGGTGCTGACGCTATATGCTGAAGAAGGCCATGAGCTCACTTCAGGCATGAGACTCGAACTGCACCCCCTGGTCAGTGATGAGAGTGACTGGCACCCCAAAGTTCAACACCCACCCCGAGAGGAAGTGGGCAGCCATACACTCCGCTGTGCTGTCAGGCATTGGAATTGTGGTACCCCAGTGTGTGGTCTTGTCTACACAGATAAGGAGGTACTAGTGGGTTCGGCTAGGTGGTATAAGACCAACCAGATCTACGTGGACAGTGTGGAAGCGTTCCATGGGCATGGGTATGGCCTGCAGCAGAGTGCGGGTATGGCGGTGAATCTTTGTGGCTTGATGAGGAAGGCAGGTGTGGACCCACTCTTCAATCTCCATCCTCATCCCTGGCCACACCACTCACCTGCTTATGATGCAGTGCATGCCCAAGATGCCAGGATGGTTGTACAGGCAACCCTCGCTTAATGAACGTTCACACAACAAAATTTTGCTATAAAGGTTTCCTTTTACTACCATCTGCTCGTATAAATGAACACCAAACTCGCTTTAACGAAATTTTATCCAGGTAATTTTTTTCCAAGTTTGAAAGCCCTGCGTATCACAGAAGCTGACAGGCTTTTGAATACACCAGCACCTTTCATGGACAAAACTGCACACCACTCACTCCCCTACCCTTCCCCACTCTTAGTTCAAAACAAAAACAGAGTCCAGCATCAGCTTGTCATCTCACGCTCAATATGCCACCAAAACGTCCTGCAGCCAGTCCTGCAATGTCGCCTAGCGTTGCTAAGAAGAAAAGGAAGTCTCTTACTCTCGAAGTGAAGCTGGATATTATTCACCATCGCCACCATCGCTTGACTCCATCTACTGTCTCTACTATTTTCAAGTCAGCAGTCTCTATTAAGAAGGGTGGTGAGACCATAGCTTCCTTGCAAGCTAAAAGAACCACCTGAACTCGTGACTGCAATGGATGAAATGGAAAGCCTTGTGGAAATGTGGTACATAAGTTTTGTATGCGATACAATGATGCACCTTTTGTTTACATTCCACAGGTTGCCAGCTAGCGTCTTTCCCGCTTCACTCTCCCTCCCTTCAACATTGTAAAGGTACAGTAATACTCCGCTTAATGAACGTTTGTCTAACTAATTTCCGGTTTAACGTACAATATAAAGTTAGAAGAAAAAGTCTGCATAACGTACAACCACATCTGTTTTAGCGAATTTTCTGGGTTTGAATTTGCCAGGTGAGGGACCGAATGCGGCAGCTTCGCTGTGATTGGCTGGCTCCCCGCCTGTCTCTAGCGCTCCTGAGCTGGATCCAAGATTCATTAACAACGTCAGTGCAACCTCCTGCCACAAAATGGCTTCCATGAACGCTTGGAGAGACGGTGATGAGGTTGCTGGGAACACCATCTCTGGAGGTGGCGTTACTGTCTTATATATGCATTTATGTTCACAAAACATTTCTATTAGATTTTTACAAACCTTGCCCCCAAGAAAGGATTGTTTTGTAATGCATAAAATTAAATCTTACATTAAATACCAAAAAATAAAGCAGAGATGATGAGATCAGCCACAGATGGCGGAGACTCACGGTGACTCGGCCGCTTCTTCTTCTTCTTGTGACTCTTTTAGCTTGCGTGTTGTCTTTCACCACGATATTAAATTTATGTTTCCACTCCTCTATTGCCTGCTATAATGGATATCATATCTTAGTATTCGTATACGCTCATGCCATGAGGACAACCTGGACTCCGTGGCACTGAGTGATAGTGAATTAGTAATGAAGTACCGCAGTATTTCATTAGTAATTCACTATCACTCACTGCCACGGAGTCACAAGAAGAAGAAGAAGAAGCGGCCAAGTCGCCATGAGTCTCCACTTTGTCTGTGGCTGATCTAATCTCTGCTTTATTTTTTGGTATTCCATGTAAGATTTCACTTTATGCATTACAAAACAATCTTTTCTTGGGGGTAAGGTTTGTAAAAAGCTAATAGAAAAAATATAATTTTTATTTTTTTAACCCATATGGTATGTTGGCGACTAGCCCAGAACGCATCCCCCCTATTTCCATTATTTCCTATGGGAAAATTACATCCGCTTAACGAATTTCCGCTCTACGAACAGCTTTGACATCCCCTATCCTGTTCTTTAAGCAGAGTATTCCTGTCCTTACATACATGCATAAATTAAAGTGCTTAAATGTTTAACTTCATATTTTTTTACTTTCATTAAACCTTTTACTGTACTATGATGCACTCTCGCTTTTGTTTACTCTCAATGAAAGTTCAAGTCAGAGGTCAAACTTGTTATAATTAGTTCGCTTAACGAAAATTCGCACAACAAACGTTTTTTTTAGGAACATAATTCGTTTGTTTAGCGGGAGTTGCCTGTACACCATGCAAGGTGGGGCGCAGCAGTCGGTGATGGCTGCTGGAACCACACTCACTTCTGTCCCGGAATTCACCAGGAAACTGCCACCAGAGCGAATGTCTCTCATCCAGAGAAGGGGGGGCACTGTGAGGGAGGAAGCCGCTCTGGGTGCTGTGGCGGCGATGACTGCGCAATGGAGCCAGAAGAGGCAGGAGTGAAAGTCCCAAGGTGAGGATGGCCTGCTGGCAGGGTCAGGGATCAGGCAGGAGCTGGCTGGTGGAGAGACAGTGGTGGGGACGAAGCAAAGCCCCCCATGGGCTGCAAAGGAGCAGTCGGTAGGAGTAACTCGCACCTGTGGCCAGCCGAGGCCTGCAGATGGATGAATGGCACGGAAGCTGGGCCACCAGTGGGCTGCGGATGGAGTGGCGGAGGAGACAGGGCCCGGCCACCTGGGGACTACTGCTCCGCCAGTGAGGACGACATGTGGACAACAGTAGGCCGGCCAGGGGGCACAGGCATGTCATGGCTGCCCATGAAACACTGAGGAGCTGGCAGCAGAGATGGTGCGTGTTCTGCAGGGGCCGGAGCAGGCTGCACAGCCGATAAAGACGAGGCGGAAACAGGGCGGCGGGGCAACCGGCCAGAGCAGAGAGAAGGAAGGGAGGTGGGGGTGGGCAATAGTGTTAGTGGCTCCCGCCTGCCCTGTTTCCCTGGCAGGACCAAACACACAGTGGTTGGCAGTTGCGCGCCCCGGCCCCAAAGTGCCTGTGGTGAAAACAGACTTCCATGTCCTTCGAGGTGGGAGGGCGGGGGAGGATAGCCTCCAGGCGTCACAGGGATGTCTCTACTGAAGCAGGGCGGGCCTCAGTGGAGCGGGACACTGGAGCCAGGGGCAGGTCATGGTGAGTTCCAGTAGCCACCACCACCTGTTGCTGGAGGATGTGGAGCACGAGGGAGTCAGCTGATGGGCACGTCTGGTCCATCGGGGTGGGGAACTGTCAGGGGAGGGGCGACACCACATGGGCCTTAAGCACTCTGCCCACAAGAGCCATGTATTCCACCTTAAAGAGGGCTTGTGGGACAGCCACCAGCTGGAGACAGACTGCCTACGGCAAGAGGGAGATAAGTTTGTGGCGCACCATCTCCTCCAAAAGTAGGAAACCTGTGTTACGTTCACCGGTTAAACGGGTAAGATTGGCATCGGGGAGCCGGTGAACAATAACAATAAAAAAAAAACACTGCAGATTCAACTGGTGAGGAAATGCAAAGGGGGCACTTTAAAAAGCTATTTTAATAACCCATAATGAAACTGACACACATAGATGTAACATGAAACATGAAACACATATATAACATGAAACACAGGAAAATGACATACACATATACATATAACACAGAAATAGATACAACAATAAATCCCAACTTAATACCTAACAATAATCCTAATCCTATATGGAGGCAATGTGGAAAAACGGACGAGGGAAGTGATACTTATGAGGTGTCGCAGTGGTGAAGTGCTGGGTGATGGTTGATCCCACGGTAGTCCCAAGAGGCGTTGTGTTCACTGGTTGAGGCCTGGACCTCGACTTGACTTTCCAGAAAGCCGAGCTTGCTTTAACATTTCCGCTGGAGTCGAATGGGGCCGCGTGAATCCAACTTCGGGACAGTAGCGGGGCTTCATGAGACGGTGACGTGGAAGGTTCATGAGACGGTGGCGTGGAAGGTTCATGAGACGGTGACGTGGAAGGGGAGGCGGAGAGGTGGCGAACGAGGTAACAAGCAGAGGAGGTGATGGTAGTGGTGTATGTTACAGGCGGGCTGCAACATTTCCTCCCCACTAAGACCTCCGTAATGGGCTCATGAAGGAGGTGAGACGGGAGATCTTGATAAGGCATCGGCAATGATGTTGTCCACCCCCTTGATATGGTGGACTTCCAAGTTGAAGGGTTGAGTTAACAAGGCCCACCTAAGAATGCGTTGGTTTCAGTTCTTCATGGTGTGAAGGAAGACCAGAGGATTGTGATCAGTGAAGACCTTCGTAGTTTGAGGACCAGGATGAAGGTAGCACTCAAAACGTTAGAGCGCCAGGACGAGTGCCAGAGCCTCCTTCTCGATGGTGGAGTAGTTGAGTTGATGTTTCTTCAGCTTGGCAGAGTGATAGGTGATGGGATGGAGGATGCCGCTTGTGGGGTCCGTTTGTAGTAGGACAGCACCCACTCCAACTCCACTCGCGTCCACTTGTAGATGGAAGGGGCGGGAGTGATCTGGTGTCCAGACCACTGGTTCCAAGGAGAGGAACGCCTTGAGATGTTGGAAGACTTGGTCACAGGTTGGGGTCCAGTGGAAGGGGACGGAAGTGCTGATAAGGTCCGTCAGGGGGGTGGCCAGGGTGGAGAAGTTCCTACAGAAGCGTCTGTAGAAACCAGCCATCCCCAAGAACCTCATGAGAGCTTTCCTGGTGGTAGGGCCAAGGATGGCCTCCACGTTAGCTCTCTTGGGGCAAACCTTGCCGTTCCCCACCACATGTCCCAGGTAGACCACCGTATATTTCCTGAAGGTGGACTTAGCCAGGTTGATTGTAAGCCCGGCTTCCTGCAACCGACCCATCAGCCTCCGGAGACGGGTCAGATGTGTCACCCAGTCGTCCGAAGTCACCACCAGGTCGTCCAGATAGGCGGATGTTCCCTCCAAGTCCTGGGTGATGTAATTTATAGCCCTCTGGAAGGTGGTGGGAGCATTAGACAAGCCGAAGGGCATCACTGTGTATTGGTATAGTCCGAAGGGGGTGATGAAGGCGGATATTATTCGGGCCTCGTCCGAGAGGGGAATCTGGTAGTAACCTTTAAGCAAGTCTATAGTGGTTACAAATTTGGCTACTCCTATACTATCTATAAGGTCCTCTATCAAGGGCAATGGGTAGGAGTCTGGCACCGTCACTTTATTTAATTTCCTGTAGTCGGTGCAAAATCGACTACTACCATCTGGCTTAGATGTTAACAGGCAGGGAGAAGCCCAGGGGATATACTAGGTTCTGCAAGGTGATGACAGAGCAGATAGTCTACCTCTTTTTCATCAAGTCTCTTTTAATGGGTGAAATGCGATAGGCTGGTTGTCTTATAGGCTTGATGTCATTAGATATTAATGTTATGTCATGTTGGATAGTATTACAAAGTCCTGGAAGGTCACCTGTGATTTCTGAAAAGTCTAGCAATAACTTTTTAAGATCAGACTGTTGTGAAGGTGTTAAGGAAAGAAACACCTCATCAAGGTTGGACATGATTTGGCTGTTTGAGGGGCGTCCTTTAGGTGACGAGAAGAGGAATTCGATGTCGGACTCTTCCTCGGGGGGCACAGGACCAGACTCCTTCCCTACCAGACATACAGGTACAGTGCGAGACAAGTCGTCCTCTGGTTCTCTGGAGTGGTAAGGTTTCATTAGATTAATATGAACTAGTTGGGAATCCTTACGACGGTCAGGAGTGTGGACCACATAGTTTAATGGACTTAGTTTTGAGCCACAACATAAGGTCCCATGAACTTACTGTGAAGAGCATTGCCTGGAGTGGGAGAAAAGTAAAACCTTGTCTCCTGGTTTGAAACTTCTCATGACAGATTTGGGAAGAGAATTCTGTTGCATTTTAGTTTGAGATTTGAGGAAGTTTGATTTAGCAAAAGATCTGACTTCACTGATTTTATTCTTAAGGTTACTGATGTAGTCAGACACACTGGGGCTTGAAGGAGTATTTTGAGTAAACCATTGATCCTTTAATATTTTGAGAGGCCCCCTGATCTGTCTACCATAGAGTAATTCAAACGGGGAGTAACCTAAAGAATCTTGAGGAGATTCTCTTAAAGCGAAGAGAAGGAAAGAGATACTTTCATCCCAGTCTCCTTGATGCTCCAAGCAATACTTCTTCATCATGGATTTTAATGTTTGGTGAAACCGCTCCAGACAGCCTTGGGATTGGGGGTGGTAAGCCGAGGAGGTTACATGGTCGATGTTTAGCTCATTCACTATCTGTTGGAAAAAATTGCTAGTGAAATTGCTACCCTTGTCAGACTGAATTTGTTTTGGAATTCCTACCGAGGTGAAAAAATGTATTAGATGTTTTACAATGGTCTTTGATGTGATGTTCTTAAGAGGAATGCTTCAGGGTACCTGGTAGTGGGATCCATGAGGGTTAACAAATACTGATTCCCTCGTTTGGTTTTGGGTAAGGGCCCTACGCAGTCTAGAATGATCTTTTCGAAGGGCTCCGTCTGAACTGGAATAGGCGTCAGAGGAGCTGGCACAAGGCGTTCGTTAGGCTTACCCACAATTTGACATATGTGACATGTTTTACATAGTGTGACACATCCTTTTTCATTCCTGGCCAAAAAAATGTTGAAGAGCCTTCTTGTAGGTTTTTGGATGCCTAGATGACCTGACAATCCATCATGAGCTAGTTCTATAATGGCTGGTCTTACAGACAAGGGATGACAACTTGATGTGTTTCTGACCAGGTGTCTAGTTGTTTCAGTTCAGGAGGTCTGTAGGCACGCATCAGGACTCCTTCCTGATAATAAAAACAAGGCAATTTAGACATATCCTTTGTCTCACTGGCAACATGTCTGATCTTAGCCAAAGTGAGATCCTGTTCCTGAGCATTAATCAAATTCTCCTTTGAAATGATGTTATTGTACAAGTTGTCAGTAGAGGCAATCATTGGTGGAGGAGGTGGTGAAAGGGCAGGGGACTTGGACTGAGACCTGGTGACTGCACACACTGGGAAGAAGTGAGGGGATGTTTCGTCCAGGGTCTTAGTGGGACTTTCTGTTAAGGGAGAATCAAGAACAATTAAGTTTGGAACAGCCAAGTTACCCGCAAGATCATTACCCAGTACAAGATGTACCCCCGGTACTGGCAGTTCACCAGGTTTAATGGCTACCACAACCTCTCCTGAAATGAAAGGGCACTGTAAGCTAATGTTAGCCAAGGGATAGGAGAGCTGTGATTCGAGACCTGTAAGGATCACCTTCTCCCCAGTGAAAGCCTGTTTGATGTTAGGGATGACATCTTCCCTTAAGATGGATTGGGCAGCACCTGTATCACGCAGAACCTTGACATTTATTGCCTTGTCTTTACCATCAGTCAGGGACACTTTACCTTGATACATGTACGAGTCATAAAGTTCTAGAGGAGAGTTGACAGGGTTAGCTAGGGCCACTGGTTTCTTGTTCTCAAATGTGTTAGGTTTAGGGGCCACAAAAGAAAGTTGACGTTGAGAGGCCTTGCAATTTGGGTGTCTACATTTCTGGATCGTGTGTCCTGGTTTCTTACAGTATGTACACCAGGGGGAATTATATGCATTTGGCGAGAATCCGGTCGGCTTACCACCCGCGCCCCAAAACCTTCCCCAAAGGAGGACCTAACATTAGATAGTGAACCACGACCTCTACTACCCAGGGATCCCATCAACAAAGCAAACGCATCAGCCACTTTAGCGGCAGACATAAGATCACTCTCTCCCCGTTCTTCCACATGCCTCAGAATATTAAAGGGTAACTTGTTCTTCCATTCTTCCAGGACCATTAGATTGAGCAACTCCGAAAAGGTGGTAATGTTAAGGGCGGCTAACCATTTCTTAAATTGTCTTAGTTTCTCACTAGCAAATTCAACATAGGTGTGAGAGTCTGGTTTTACATACTTTCAGAACTGTTGTCTGTATCCATCAGAAGTGATAGAGTAGGCGTCTAGAATGTTACCTTTGATCTCTTCATATTCTACCTCATCACTAAGGCCGTTGTATACCCTATAAGCTTTTCCTACTAGCTTAGGGACAAGGAGAGACACCCACTGATCCTTGGGCCATTTATTCCTATTAGCAATGCTCTCAAAAGCGCGAAATGACCCGTCAACATCAGATTCATCAAAAGGGGAACTAGCGGAGCAGCTGTAGCGGGATTAAAGCTTGCTAACTTTTTCTTTATATCTATTTCTTCACCTCTAAACTTAGCGTCATTTCGTAGGGCTAACTCCTGAATTTCTGACTCTTTCTCCTGCCTTTTAAGTTGTAACTGAAATTCTCTCTCTTCCTTTTCTGCCTGTAGTTGCATTTGTTTTTCCTGTAGTTGCATTTGTCTTTCCCGTAATTTTCTCTCTTCCTTTTCTGCCTGTAGTTGCATTTGTTTTTCATGCATCCGGTATTCTAGTTTAAGCTTCTCAATTTCCCACTGACTTATCCTACTCTTATCCTGTTCTTCCTGGGGACTGTGTATTATAGTCCTCGTAGAGGCTGACATGAGAGTTAACTCTTCTATGGCATTTCCTAGCAACTGACCTTCTTGCACTACATTTTCAACAACTACATTCTTAACGACCTCTTTAGTCATCTGAGACGTGATGGAAACATCAAAATATTTAGCGATGGCTTTCCATTGGTTCTTTTTTTTTTATATTAGCACCTTTAAGTTGTTGCACTAGATGTTCAACAACTACATTCTTAATGACCTCTTTAGTCATCTGAGACGTGATGGGAACATCAAAATGTTTAGCGATGGCTTTCCATTGGACCTTCTTTATATTAGCACCTTTAAGTTGTTCCAGAGAAGGGTCAGCAGAAAAATCTTCAACGTTAAACTGAGCGGAAGCCATATTAAATAGATGTTAAACCACAAAAAAAAAAAATGATAAGCGAATTACTTAAGTGAGGAACTTGGCAGAGTGATAATAAAGGCAACCTTGGAAATTACCTAGATTATACTTAAGCAAACACTTATGAGTACAATCACTAATGAGGGAGTAAACTAGAGAATTACGGCATTAAGAGGGATCCGGATTACTCTAGGTACGAGACTTGAGAGTGAGGAGCGAATTGTACTGAGACTTGTTATTGATAAGGAGGCGGATTAGTCTGAGAGACTAGTTAATATGGCCGATTCTAACTAGCGAGAAAAATGATCCGCGAAGTGAGGGGATTGAGGGTTCGCATGAACATATGATGATCCCAACACTTGGATAACACTTATTACACACCTGCTATGTGCAAAAAATAGAGATAAGTGCTATCGGTGAACACACCTTTCTACCTGGTTTCCTGCCCTACCACTGCTATGCGATACCAATGAAAGTCACGAAGCACTTTTAACTCAGAAGGAGCCACTTGATCGCACAAAGGTAAATTTAAACCACACGCAGAGTAAGTCACAGAAAAAAACCACATCAAAGTCACAACACCACAGAAACACATAAGAAAAAATAATGTAATCACAGAAAAAAAAGTCACTGGAAAAATGGAACACTGAACATGGGTTATAATAGTCCTGTCACGGTCACCAATTGTTACGTTCACTGGTTAAACGGGTAAGATTGGCATCGGGGAGCTGTTGAACAATAACAATAAAAAAAAACACTGCAGGTTCAACTGGTGAGGAAATGCAAAGGGGGCTCTTTAAAAAGCTATTTTAATAACCCATAATGAAACTGACACACATAGATGTAACATGAAACATGAAACACATATATAACATGAAACACAGGAAAATGACATACACATATACATATAACACAGAAATAAATACAACAATAAATCCCAACTTAATACCTAACAATAATCCTAATCCTATATGGAGGCAATGTGGAAAACACGGACGAGGGGAAGTGATACTTATGAGGTGTCGCAGTGGTGAAGTGCTGGGTGATGGTTGATGCCACAGTAGTCCCAAGAGGCGTTGTGTTCACTGGTTGAGGCCTGGACCTCGACTTGACTTTCCAGAAAGCCGAGCTTGCTTTAACACTTACGCTGGAGTCGAATGGGGCCGCGTGAATCCAACTTCGGGACAGTAGTGGGGCTTCATGAGACAGTGACGTGGAAGGTTCATGAGACGGTGGCGTGGAAGGTTCACGAGACGGTGACGTGGAAGGGGAGCCGGAAAGGTGGCAAACGAGGTAACAAGCAGAGGAGGTGATGGTAGTGGTGTATGTTACGGGCAGGCCGTAACACCTGACATCCTGTTCAGGGCAGACAGCCTTACTAGGAGCATTGAGGGGCGGCCATTGTCGTACTGAGCCAAGTCCAGTGCAGTGAAACAGGCCTCACGAGACTGCCAAAAAGCACCCAAGATAGACCTACTTAACTCAGCCCAAATGGCCTCAAGGTGCAGGAACCATGCCTCAACATAGTTACTGAAGGGCAGCACATGCAATGAGTCACTGAACACACTGTCATTAGCACTACACTGCTCCATCACACATCAAGACTACACTTCGGGGGTCACCAATTGTAGTAGTGTTCACTATCTAGCCAGGATACGGATGGAGAAGTAAACCAGAGTTGTTCGTTGTCTACTGTTTATTATGTGTACACAGTGGATCTGAGACGTCTGAGAAAAACTGGTGGAGACGTCTCAGAATGCCTAACTTCATAGAAACTGTTTTAGCTAGAGAAGAAATATGAAGTTTCCAGTTCAGATTATAAGTAAAGGATATAATATCAAGGATATTCTTTGTCGAAGAGGGAAACATTTGAGTGTCATTAAAGAAGTCGTAGTTGTCTGGAAGATCATGTTGAGTTGATAGATGGAGAAATTGAGTTTTTGAGGCATTAAATACTACCAGGTTTTCTCTACCTCAGTCAGAAATTTTAGAGAGGTTGGAAATCAGGTGTTCTGGGGTTTCCTTATGTGATCTGTTTACTTTCTGAAGGATTTGTCATCTCTGAAAAGACGTGGAAGAATGTAGGGAGGTATCATCAGCATAAGAATGGATAGGACAAGAAGTTTGGTTTAGAAGTTTAGTGATGAATATTAGGATGAGAATGGATGACAGGACAGAATCCTGAGGAACACTACTATTAAAAAATTTATAAGAAAAGTGACTATGTACCACAGCAGCAATAAAAAAGGTTGAGAGGAAACTTGAGGTGAAGATGGAGAGAGAAGGATAGAAGCAATAGGAGGGTAGTTTGGAACTCAAACCTTTGTACCAGGTTCTATCAAAAGTTTGTGATATGTCTTAGGCAACAGCAAGTGTTTCACCAAAATCTCTAAAAGAGGATGACCACGAATCAGTAAGGAAAGCCAGATCATCAGTACAGCAACCTTGGTGGAAGCCATACTGATGATCTGATAGAAGATTGTGAAGTGATAAATGTTTAAGAATCTTCCTGTTAAGAATAGATGAAAAAACTTTAGATCAGCAGGACGTTAAACCAATATGGCTGTAGTATGAGGAATCAGAACAGTCATCCTTTTTAGGAACAGGCTGAATGTAGGCAAACTTCCAACAATAAAGAAAGGTAGAAGTTGATACACATAGTGGAAAGATTTTGATCTGGCAAGGTGCAAGTGTGGAGGCATAGTTTTTGAGAATAATAGGAGGGATCCCATTACATCCATAGGTCTTCTGAGGGTTTAGGCCAGCTAGGACATGGAAAATATCATTATGAAGAATTTTTAATCTATGGCATGAAACAGTCTGAGAGGGGAGGAAAGGGAGTCACAAGCGCAGAATCATCCAAGGTGGAGTTTTTAGCAATTGTTTGAGAAAAGAGTTTAGCTTGAGGAACAGATGAGATAGCAGTGGTGCCATTAGAGTGAAATAAAAAAAAAGATGAAAAAGTAAAGTTACTGGAGATGTTTTTGGTCAGATACCAGAGATCTTGAGGGGATTTGGATCTTTAAAGATTTTGACATTTTCTTTCAGTGAAGGAGTTATGGCAAGTTGGAGAACAAAATTGGCATGATTCTGATCAGAAATATAAAGCACATGAGATTCAGGTGATGGAAGGCTGAAGTAATTTTTGTGGGGGACATTTCAATCATGTATAGCACAAGAACAGGCTATGTTAAACCAAGGTTTGGAAGGTTTAAGTTGAGAGAAGGAGTGAAGTAGCACCAATCATCTTTTTAGTCTATATTAGTGATATGGTAGAGGGAGTAGACAGCTGTTTAAGGTTGTTAGAGAGTGAAAAACAAAGAAAGCAATGAATTATTACTTGGGATCTAAATAAGATATTTGAATGGAGCCACAGATGAATATGGAGTTAAACTCAGAGAAATGCATAACATTAGAATTGTTGAGATGAAAGGGAAGCGATTATCATACTGTAAGATTTTGACCTGTTTGTGGAGGTTACAAACATTAAAGTTATTAAAGCTAAATTGGTGATGGAAAGATTCTGAAATAAAGCTTGCTTTTGCACATAATTACAGGGTTCATCACTCAGAGATGTCAATCTATGTATATTATGATTATTACTAGACACAGATATTTTGTCCTCACACTGTAGGTTCAGGGCGTGGGAGGACAGCTGTTTACTTCTGTCCGGGGAAGTGGCAGTGTGACAAGTGGAGGGGCAGTATCAGGTACAGGCACCTCTGCCACCTCCCTACCACAGCAGACAGTGCAGGTGGCTCTACAGACTGGTCAGGTGAGTCTTACCACTCCTTTGTTTGTCATTCATTACCTTTCCCTTTGCATGTTCTTGCTACACTGGCTACAACTTGCTGAGTGCCTTCCTTACTTCCACATTTTAGTTATTTATTTATTTTTTTGTTTTATTTGTTTAGTTTTTGTACTACAACATTTCTTAGTCTTTTGTGTATCACCTGGTTGCTTGGTCTACGAACTCTCCCTCTCCTTTAAATACTGATTTAAAGCTTTCATTCATGAGGTCATTCATTTCTTCTGTTGTTTCCCTTAATTAATTTAGTAATGATCTCTCTGTTTGTCATTTTTCCATTCATATATGTATAAAAAGCATGGGATCCTACTCTCGTCTCTTCACTATATCCTTTACAAAATTTCTTTTTTCCTTTCTTCTTATTGTAATATATTTGTTACATGCCTCTTTATACTTCTTCCTGTTTACTTCATTTCATTGCTTTCTTAATTTAATTAATTGAATAAAAGTTAATGATCCACCAGTGGGTCATATCAGAGACATGTTAAAACAGCAAGTAAAACACTCAAGTATTTTAGGATCATTTAATATTTTTCCCAATCTTAGGGTAACAGCACTGTGGTCTCAGGAGGAGAGGCTGCCATTGGCTCAGTTCACACTGCTACTTCTCAGCCATCTGTGGTCACACTCAAGGCCAAGCAGCAAGTAAGTAGGGCTTCCTTTGTCTGTGAAATAGTGCAAAACTTTAAAAAAATTACAAGTTGCATTAATACAAGCTGAAAATCACCTGTCTGAAAAAAAAAATCTGGAAGTTTTTCAGTATTGACATCCATATCATATTGATATGATGCAAGTGTAGTACAGTCACCCTCAGATTAAAACAATTCAGACTTGTAACAAAAATTTCACTAATTTTTATCCTCGGAGTTGAAACAAAATTCGGACTTGGAACAACCCAAAAGTGGCTAAATCCAGCGAATCTGGGTGATGCTAGCATTGTTGGTGGGAAGTAAACATCAGTTACCACTTTGTTTTAAATCAGCATTGTCATCTTGCTCTTACTCCCACCTGGAATCAGGATATTTAACCAGTTTTTCATTTGACCAGAGTCACTTTACCAGGTAGGATTGTTGAATAATATTTCATATAAGTACTCTGATCTCGTAACTAACAAAATTATTTCTTAACTACTTTAGTGATAAGGTGTAACAGATATGAAACCACAAAGGACTAACTATGGTAATGGTTGTGCTGCCACCTCCCACTATATTCTTAATACCTGCTTAAGTGGCACTTGCCATGAAGGTTGCCACCAAAAAATAAATAATATTGGTTTTATATAGTTCAATTCTTATCTATTTAGGTGGAAATTTGGAGTCTCAAAATGGATTAAAATGATTTACTTTGTATCCTTTGGGAAAAACTGTTTTGGACTTGAAAAAATTTGGACATTAAACAGCCTTCTGAAACTAATCATGTTAAAAGTCTGAGGGTCCACTATACTAATATACTGACCTGTATATTTCTATGTGGTACTATGATTGTATTATGAATATAATGTACAATGTAATTTATAGTGATTTATTTTTTACTTACTGTATAATATTTTCAATTTATCAGGTTTTCAGAACATAACTCTCCGATGCATGATGGTTTATCTGTTTGTGTACAGAAGATATATTCAATGAAACCCCACACCTTAAACTCCTCAGACCTTGTACAATTCGGACTTTGACCCCAAAAAATCAAAAGATTGTGCCCCTAAGATCGACCAAAAATTTAGACTTAGACCAGATGACAATGACTGACATTGGTTTGTTATGGTTGGGCATGATCACTGTGGTGAAGTTGGCCATTAGTACCATAATTATTTCCTTAGGTAAGAATCAGGGCCCATATTTATAAAACTTTCGTTAGCGAGACATAAGTGATCGTAGCTATGATGCGACATAGGTGGCAAAGTTATGCCTCAGTAACGCCTCATCATTAGCTCGACTTAGCACAGGGATGCCAACTGCAACATAGTGGTGAAACTTATGGACTGAAACTAATCCAGTTATGATAATTTGAACAAATAAACATTTCTGAGGCATTTTTGTATTAATAAAATTAACAATATATGAAATTTAGGTATATTTGAAGGCGAACATAATTAATTATAGTGTCTCTGTCCATTGACTCCACTTCACCCAATGTAAACAAACAGCATATGACCCATGCACGTGTAGTCGCATATACTGCTACTTCGTTTTGTTGTTGGTTGTTACTGACATGATAGATGTACCACACCCACCACAGATGAGGAAACGAAGCAGCAACTGTTGTGTTAGCAAGCAATTTGCATTGTTAACTTCAACCTAATAACCTTAAGTGACCCAACTTATCCTAAACTAACAATATCAGTTAAGATACGTACATTGATTTGAAGAATAATTTCCAATGACCTAACTTATCCTAAACTAACAATGTCTCTTAAGGTACATTGATTTGAAGAATAATTTCCTGTGTTGACATTCAAGTATGGAAGGTGTGTCTAGGGATACAAATATTCACAATGATAAGGTGTAACAATCTGTAATGACACTTGTAATGTGCACTTGTAAAACTGGTTTTTCTTGCACAAGCCTATTTAAGGTACTTAAGTAAAAGATATTTAGGCAAGCACAATAAGGCAGCAGTGCTAATTGATAAAGTAAGCATGCAAGGCATTATTCCCCTCCCATTTTTGGATAGGAAAGCCTACATTGCTATGCTTTATGAAAGCTTGTATTGAAGCATTGAATGTTATTGGTCACTTTAATAATGGATCTATTTGATGTAGGAAGTGGTCCACCTCCCAAGCCCCTTGATGACATACACAAGAATTTGAGTTACTAAATCATTCCATACACATATGGATCATCTTGGTTTTAAAAAGTATTAACCATTCCACCCTTGTATATCTTTATCCTCCCACATTCTAGGTGACATTAAGAGAACACACCCTTTTTTTGCCACTCCTTTGCTTTTATCATTTGCCACACACTACACCACTTCTTTCTTACCCTCCTATACCTCACATTCACGCTTCCTCAAACATTCAGTAATACCCACCTGCCTTCCTTTATAAACACACTGCTTAGGTTTGGAGAAACACAGGCAACAAACTATCCATTTATTGTATTTAATGCTTCCAAGTGTAAAGGACAACTTCTGCCAGGTTACACATAACTAACTTTAACTCTAAACTAACAGAGTATAACTTCAGTAACTTAAGCTAATCAAATTGATGGGTCTTATTGATTTGAAGATTTTCCGATGTTGATATTCAATTATAGAAGGTGTGTATATGGTTGGAAATGGCAGCTCACAAGAAATGCATCCACACATGAATGTGTCTGAATGACAAGTGCACTCAGCACCTGTCTGCAACACAATAACAGCACATTACCCTACTGCTGAAAATATCAATAAGAGCATACAAAATATCTTTAAAGCTGAAGTGTAGGGGCATTAACTATCTATCTATGTACAGACAAAGTCAACACCCTCCTCCAGGAACAGGACAGCAAAACTGAGGCAACCACACACACACCATATACACTTACACTGTGTATGAGGAGTATGGGGGCAGGAAGAAGGAAGGGTGCCTTGTCTTGGATACTTCCTCCTTGAGAGGATTGTTTACCTCTTATATAGATAGTGAGATAGATCTACAATAAATATGCTTGTGATGGTTTAAGTAACATTTGTTGTCATTGGTTATAACAGTACAGATGGAAATGCTACGGCAGCACTTCCAACGCCTAACACGGCTGAACCTCCTACTGGTGCCTAGACATCCACCGTCTTGGTGGATGATGTAGCAACGGGTTGTAGAGTTTGAGCACCATCTGTGAAAGAAAGAAAGTTAATGAATAAAAGAATAAAATAAAATTATATATATATATATATATATATATATATATATATATATATATATATATATATATATATATATATATTTATATTTATATACATATATATAGGTGCACCTATCTAACATTTTGTAATGAAACTACTTTTTTGGGGGAGGAAGATCTACTTTAACAATGAACTAAATATAATCAAACCAACTATATACTTCCCTAAACTAAACTAACTTAACTCAACCTAACCTGATTTACCTTAATGATAAATTTGGTAAAACTAATATCTTAGGAGCTAACAATTTCCAGTGGTAAAGATATGTACCACTGTATTATAATGTGAGCAACTAGTTTGCTGAGAACTTTTTCTTTATGCCATGAGATGTAATAGCACCCTAATCTAACCCACTAAACTCACTGAGAGTAAAGTGACAATTGTGAAAATTAACCATAAACAATGAAGAGTATATGTGCAATATGGAATGAATGAAACAAACTGTCTAATATGAAAAATATTAATGTTGCAAAACTTATCTATTGTAGTTGGAGTGTGTACTAGGCAGAGGTCGTAAATATAGTGTCAGAAGCCATTTTTTTTACTGGGTTGACCACTGTCACCCTCAAGGTGACATCCAGCTGTCACCGTCTCCCTCTCACACCCCTACTAGAGTTCACTTTCCCAAAGAATCCTTGCATGTCAGCCCCATATATCTTGGCTGCATGCTCTAACTGATACCTCTTATCAGTTCTGAGTCACTTAGTTCAGCCAACACGTCTCTACAATCATGAAAACTTTTCAGGTGGCGTCGTCGCTGTCCCACTGCCTCCACCAGTTGACTCTTATGATTCGACATAGCGATGCTATTCTTGCTCCCACCCAAACATAACGGGACTGCGAGTTTATGATGACTTAACGTTAGACATAAGGCTTATGTTTCACGTAAGTCATGGTGTCTGCCATCTTGTGGACTTATGTTTCCCTTATGTCGAATCATAGTTTTATAAATACGGCCCCAGAAGTCTTGGAACAGATGAAAATTATTTACATTATTTCATGTGGGGAAAACTATCTTGGATCTCAACCAAGTCAGTACTTCAGTAGCCTTCTAGAACTCCCTGTGTTCAGATTCTATTCTGAGGGTTCACTATATATATATATATATATATATATATATATATATATATATATATATATATATATATATATATATATATATTATATATATATATATATATATATATATATATATATATATATATATATATATATATATATATATATATATATATATATATATATATATATATATATATATATATATATATATATATATATATATATATATATATATATATATATATATATATATATATATATATATCCAGTAATAATCCACTTAATGAACGTTCGCCTAACAAATTTCCGGTTTAACGTACTATATAAAGTTAGACCAAAAAGTCCGCATAACGTACAACCACATCCGCTTTAGCGAATTTTCTGGGTTTGAATTTGCTGGGTGAGGGACCGAATGCGGCAGCTTTGCTTTAATTGTCTGGCTCCCCGCCTGTCTCTAGCGCTCCTGGAGCTGGATCCAAGATTCTTTAACAATGTCAGAGCAACCTCCTGCCGTGAAATGGCTGCCATGAATGCTTGGAGGGACGGTGATAAGGTTGCTATCAGGTTGCTCTGAGGTTGCTGGGGACACCACCTCTGGAAGTGGTGTTACTGTCTTATATATGCATTTATGTTCACAAAACAACATTTCTATTAGCTTTTTACAAACCTTGCCCCCAAGAAAGGATTGTTTTGTAATGCATAAAGTGAAATCTTACATGGAATACCAAAAAATAAAGCAGAGATGACGAAAGCGGCCACAGACGAAGCGGAGACTCATGGCGACTTGGCCGCTTCTTCTTCTTCTTGTGACCCTTTTAGCTTGGCATATTGTCTTTCACCACGATATTAAATTTGTTTCCACTCCTCTATTGCCTGCTGTAATGGATATCATATCTTAGTATTCATATACACTCATGCCATGAGGATAACCTGGACTCCGTGGCAGTGAGTGATAATGAATTATTAATGAAATATTGCAGTATTTCATTAGTAATTCACTAGGACTTAGGATGTTAGAAAATTCTACACACACACACACACACACACACACACACACACACACACACACACACACACACACACACACACACACACACACACACACACACACACACACAGGACTAAAGAAACTTACGTATGAGCGGAATGTAATGTATTCCAACATAAATGGAGTGATATCGGGGATTTTAGAACTCAACGATTACTTGAGGGATAAGAACCCAGATATTGTGGGTCTTACTGAAACAAAACTGAGAGAGGGAGAAGACCTGATGATGGTTGGAGAAGGGAAATATAATGTTTGGAAAAGAAATAGAGTAGGTAAGATGGGAGGAGGAGTGATGTTGCTGGTCAAAAAAGATATAAAGGTGGATCAAGTGAAAGAAGGTATGGGAAAGGCAGAAGTGCTAAAGATCAGAGCAGAAACTAATGAAGGAAAAAGAGGCACTACATAGTGGTGTACGTACCACCTAAGACAAATGCATGGTCAGTACAGGAATATGAAGAAATGATAAGAGATACAGGAACATGTCTGGAAGAAATGTTGGGTGGCTGTGAACGAACTATAATGATGGGAGATTTTAATTGTAAAGAGGTGTGTTGGGAGGACTGGTCAATGGAGGATCAGAGACAACATGGGGAAATACACTATTGACACTGGCAATGGAAAATGTGTTAACTCAGTGGGTCAAAGAAGATACTAGGTTTGGAGGAGAGGGAGCATCGTCAAGACTGGACTTGGTCTTTAGTACAGAGCCAATGGTCATTGAGGAGATGAGGGTGGAGTGCCCTTTAGCAAAGAGTGATCATGCAGTTTTGGAGTTCAAGGTGATAGATGAAGAGAAATCTAGAAGAAATGAAGAATATAAAGTGGGAAGATGGAATTATGCCAAGACAGATTTTGGAAACCTAAAGAAATTCTTTCAAGAGACAAATTGGATGAAATTCAAGAGTGCTAAGGAGCAAATGAAAAGTGGAAGGAATTTATAAAAATATACAAAGAAGGTGAGAAAAATTTGTACCAATAAGACAACATAGAGAAGTTGGAAAGCAGGACTGGTTTAACGATAGATGTGAAAAGGCTAGAACAAGAAAAGAGGATGCATGGAAGAGGTGGAGAAGGAAAAGACGGATTAAGCAGTGGGAAAGTTACAAAAGAGCAAGAAATGAATATGTGTTGATTAGAAGAGAAGAAAGAAAGAAACAAGAAAAGGATATAATTGATAAATGTAAAGACCAACCAAGGCTTTTTACAGACATGTGAACAACAACATCAAAAATAGAGAAAGTATTGAAAGTTTAGAAGTAAATGGAGTATGCAGTGAGGATCCCAGGAAATGGCAGAGGCTATGAATGGATGCTTTCGGAAGGTATTCACAAAGGAGACTGCTTTTGACAAACCACTGGTAATGGAACAGAAAGGGATTATGAAGGAGTTTCAAGTAACTGTGGAGGAGATCAAGAATATGATGGGGAGTCTAGAAGTGAGAAAAGCTGTGGGACCTGATGGGGTATCAGGATGGATTTTAAGAGAATGCAGGGAGCAACTGGCAGAAAAAGTTTGTGAAGTAATTGATGCCTCATTAAGGGAAGGTGTAGTGCCCCAAGACTGGAAAAGAGCTAACATTGTCCCAATTTATAAATCAGGTAACAAGAGAGACCCATTGAACTATAGACCAGTGTCACTTACAAGTGTGGTAGCTAAGATGTGTGAGAGGGTGGTGAAGAATAGATGGACAGACTTCTTGGAGAAAAATGACATACTTTGTGAGTGTCAATTTGGTTTTAGAAAAGGGCGTTCATGCACGACAAACCTGATATGTTACTATTCGAGGGTGATAGATGTAATACAGGAAAGAGATGGTTGGGCTGATGGAATATATCTGGATTTAAAAAAGGCCTTTGATAAGGTACCACACCGGAGACTGATCTGGAAACTTGAAATGGTAGGAGGAGTGCATGGCAGTTTACTAAAATGGATGGAAGACTTTTGGTAGGAAGAGAAATGAGAACAATAATTAAGGACAGACCATCAGAATGGGGCTTGGTGGAGAGTGGAGTTCCACAGGGATCAGTGTTGGCACCAGTAATGTTTGCGGTCTACATAAATGACATGGTGGATGGGGTGTCCAGTTATGTGAGCCTATTTGCAGACGATGCAAAATTGTTAAGAAAAGTGAGATGTGACAAAGATTGCGAACTACTCCAGGAAGACTTGGACAGAATATGGAAATGGAGCTGTACATGGCAAATGGAGTTCAACACGACAAAATGCAAGAAATTAGAGTTTGGCAAGAGTGAAAGAAGAATCAGGAGTATGTACAAGATAGGAAATGAAGACATAAAACCAGTCATGAAGAAAAAGACCTTGGGGTGACAATTACCAATGACCTATCGCCAGAGAGACATATAAACAAAATAATTGGAGAAGTATTGAACTTATTGAGGAACATAAGAGTGGCGTTCGTATATTTAGATGAAGAAATGATGAAGAAAATAATTACTGCAATGATAAGACCAAGGCTTGAATATGCAACAATACAGTGGGCTCGAACTTTAAGAAACACATAAGGAAACTAGAGAAAGTACAGAGGGCTGCAACAAAATGGTGCCTGACTTAAGAGATTTGACTTATGAAGACAGACTGAACAGAATGCAACTTCCGACCCTGGAAAACAGAAGAGAAAGGGAGACCTGATAGCAATATACAGAGTGATGATTGGCATGGAAAAATGGATAGGGAAGATCTGTGTATGTGGAATGAAAGAGTGTCGAGAGGGCATGGGAAAAACTAAAATGGCCACTTATAGGAGAGATGTGAAAAATATAGCTTCCCTCATAGAAGGGTGGAAGCATGGAATAGTTTAGACGTGGAAGTGGTCAACGCAAGGAATATTCATGATTTTTAGAAAAAGCTGGACATTAGTAGATATGGAGACGGGACAGTACGAGCATAGCTCCTTTCCCGTATGTTACAATTAGGTAAATTAGGTAAATACACACACACACACACACACACACACACACACACACACACACACACACACACACACACACACACACACACACTTAAACAAGATCTGGAAATGGAGTAAAAGATGGGAGATGGAATTCAATGTAGACAACAGCCATGTCATGGAAATGGGAAAAAGTGAAAGACGACCAGTGGAAATCTATAAGATGGGAGATGGAGTAGAACTAGAAAAAGTAAAAAAGGAAAAGGACTTGGGAGTGACAATGGAAGAAAACAATCAACCTGTAAGCCATATTGATAGAATTTTCAGAGACATATAATTTGCTAAGGAATATTGGATTAGCATTTCACTATATGGACAAAGAAATGATGAAATTGATAAGTACTAAAATAAGACCTAGATTGGAATATACAGGAGTTGTATGGACTCCCCCCAATAAAAAGAAACACATAAGGAAATTGGAGAGACTACAAAAAATGGCTACAAGAATGGTTCCAGAATTTAAAGGGATGACATATGAGGAGAGACTAAAAGCAATGGATCTACCAACCCTGGAACAGAGAAGAGAGAGGGGATCTGATACAAGTTTATAAATTGATTAATGGAATGGATCAAGTGGATAATGAGAAATTAATCCTGAGAGAAGAATATGACATTAGAAGCACAAGATCGCATAGTAAGAAACTGAGGAAGGGAAGATGTCTGAGAGATGTTAAAAAATTTAGTTTCCCACAAAGATGTGTTGAAACTTGGAACAGTTTGAGTGAGGAAGTGGTGTCAGCAAAGAGTGTAAATAGTTTTAAAGAAAAATTGGATAAGTGTAGATATGGAGATGGGGCCACACGAGCATAAAGCCCAGGCCCTGTAAAACTACAACTAGGTAAATACCCTGTTTACAAAGAGGCTTATTGCAATATATTGTATCCAATATACATGTAATGAATTACAATGAATTCCTTTCTCAAATTTTTAGCTTGATGTAAACATCCAAAATGTGTAGTGTCTGCCTTTCCAAATTCCAGTCTTTTCTTCCCCTACCATGGTTTCTATTATGTACAAAGTGGCTAACAAGGGACTGGTCATGAAGAGTTGCAAGATGAAGATTCAGGTGTATCATCTCACTCTTGAGTGAATGGGCAGGGTATCAGCACCCTTTCCACCCAAACATTCAACAAAGAAATGATGAAGATTAAATTTCCCTTTAGCGTATGTAATTTTGTCTTGCATCATCCATCAGTCATTAATAATGACAGCATGATGTATTGCTGAATACACTTTATGAAAAAAGATATATGTGAAATAAGCCATGTTCACTAAAAAAATAAAAGATTAACTGTAAAGACATTCAGACACAGCAAATATGTTACTGTACTAATATGTTAACCTGGACTTTTTCCAAAGAAGTTTGATGTATTGATGTTCCAATGCATGCTACTTTTCCTTCAAGTTTATTATACTCTCTTTTTCTCTCCCTGTGGCAGCTCCAGTTGGCCCTACAGAAGACCAACTCAATAAGCAATCTCACACATGTACAGCAGAAATTGGCTGCTCTTGCCAAACTCACACAGCAGCCACAGCAGCAGCAACAGCAGCAGCAGCAGCCGCAGCCACAACAGCAGCAACAGCAACAGCAGCAGCAGCAACAGCAACAGCAACAACAGCAACAACAACAACAACAGCAACAACAACAGCAGCAGCAACAACAACAGCAACAGCAACAACAACAGCAACAACAACAACAACAACAGCAGCAGCAACAACAATAACAACAGTAACAGCAATGAAAAAAAAAAAAAAAACACCAGTAGTACAGTTGACTACTAAAAATCTGGCAATCGGTATTCTGGAAACAAGTTTTCCAGCATTAATGTCTAAGCAACTTTTTAAATTTACTGAATTAGAGTGCCATTGTTTTCTGGATGCCGCTGTTTTTTTGTTGTGTTGGCGCTGTACTATGAAATCATGTGTGGTGGTCCTGCTTGCAACAGCTGACAGGCATTTCTTCTCATTTAATCATTCATTTGCTATGGTATAACCCCATTATGAATTCAAAGAAAAGTAGAGTAAAATACAAACATCATGTTTTGTCAATGGAAGAGAAAATGAAAATGCTAAAAAAAGTTCATTTGCTTTTCACTTAGTGTCTAATTTTCTTCTTTTATAGCATGGTAGAGGTAGTCTATTTTTATTTAATGTATGCATCATATACTGGTTGAGCCTGCCAAATCCTGCAACTTCTGGACCTGAGGCTTGCTGGACTATTATTAAGAATTCCTGACTCCAGGATGGTCCTTAAAATACTGCAGAATCTTGCCCCCAATATTAAAAAAATCTGCATGATTCCCAACTGTTTTTATTATAAAATTAATGGTATCAGTAACAATGAGTAAATGATGTCCTTCTTTGATGCAATAAAGTATTACAGTGGCACCTTGAGATACGAGTCATGCTTGGCGATTTTGCCGCTGTAGTCGGCGGCTTGGCACATCGGTCTAGCTTCAGCTGAGCTACTATCTACGTCTCTTGCACTGTGATTGTTTTTTCATCATTTTCACATTATTTATTGACTTCTTTTTAATGTCTAAAGAAAATGCAGTTTTGTGTGTAATGTTTATGTGTGAATGGTGCCTGCATCCCTCCCTCCCTCCCTCCCTCCCTCCCTCCCTCCTCCTCCTCCTCCTCCTCCTCCTCCTCCTCCTCCTCCTCCTCCTCCTCCTCCTCCTCCTCCTCCTCCTCCTCCTCCTCCTCCTCCTCCTCCACCATTTATCACTATTAGCCGAAAACATGTGTTCCCAAGGTAAGAACACTAAATAAACTTTTACTTTTATTATATATATTTTCATGCATTGATAAAGTATGCATGTATATGTAACTGAAAAGGCAAAACAGATTTCTCCTATCTCCGCCTACCTTCTCCATTGATGCTTATCACGGAGGGGAGGAATGTAAACAAACCTCTACGCCAGCTATGGCAGTTTAGCCTTTCCTCTCTCTCTCTCTCTCTCTCTCTCTCTCTCTCTCTCTCTCTCTCTCTCTCTCTCTCTCTCTCTCTCTCTCTCTCTCTCTCTCTCTCTCTCTCTCTCTCTCTCTCTCTCTCTCTCTCTCTCTCTCTCTCTCTCTCTCTTACTTAAAACTTCAATTATTCAATGAGTAAGGTTTACGGAATCGTCAATGAGCTCTTCTGTGATTATTAGAGCAGTCAGTCTTTTGTGGGTGGCTATATTTGTACACACCAGCTGATGGACAGTCTTAAGTGAGGGTTGGGAATGTGGTAGGGTAACACCATGTGGAATGCATTCTCCCACATAAATATACTTTATAAGAGTAATTTATCTATTTATGTTATCTTTTGTTATGTTTTATTATATTTTTGTGCAATAATTATTTATAAATACCTTTTTCTTACCTGAAAAAAAAAAACGGGTATTTTTTGGGAGGAGAGACTGAAACAGATTAATGCCATTTCAGTTTATTTCAATGGGAAATATTGTTTTGAGATATGAGCTCTATCACGGAATGAAATAAACTCGTATCTTAAGGTACATCTGTATTATAAATAACTGCAGAGAATCGTATGACCAGTTTCTATCACAGACTCTGTTTTTCTTACAAAAAACTAGCAGTTCCACTGTTTCACTTACTTTCGTGCACCGAGATTTTAAAAAATTCTGCCTGGCGCTACGCCTGCCACCGCAGTGCCCGGCACTGCTGATGGGATCGGCTGCACTGCCCCACAGTTAATTCTCGGCGTGCATTGTGTTCTCACGTGCTGTGCTTCCATCCCTGTTTTGCTTCTTGAACTTTTCAAGTGCTTTCTCTGTCAGTTTCTTCCTGTTTTCATGGCAAGGATCTTAATGGGCAGAATGCTCATCCAGAGCAGCCTGCTGCTACTCAGGAGAGTGGTTTGCTGACGGACATGGCTGCTTCCACGCTGGTTTTTCTGGCTCAGTCATCGTGTAAGCCTTCTACACGGGTTTGCTTGAGACCAGACTGCAGCAGGGTCTTGGGTAGTTTCCTGCAGGACCCTCATTCTGTTTGTGTTAATTGCAGGGATATCCGCAAACCAGGTAAGAGGTGTGGTGAGTGTTCTACTTGGAGCAGTGATAAAGTCCTCGCCGCCTATAAGTACCAGTGTGGTTTGAGGCACAGGAGGTTCGCTAAGGCAAAACATTCCCATACAGTAAAACCTCAGCTCACAACCATAATTTGTTCCTAAATCTTGTTCGTCACCCGATTTGTTCGTCCCATGAATCAATTTTACCCATAAGAATGTATTGAAATACCATTAACCCCTAGCCGGCGGCAGTGGACGTTGGCTGTCTCCTAAAATGTGAATCGTCTATATATAGCTTCTGCCGCCTACTGGTGTGCAGCATAAATTTAGTTACACCGCATTTTGTTACGTTTTGACAGCATCTTTATATAGACTCTACCGCAATTTCGCGCCGTGTTTACAAGTTTCTCAAATCAAACTTTAGGCTTTAAAGTGAAATTTCTTTATATGTTTACTAGGATAATGGAGTCACTCACACCCACATTAAAAAATGTGTCCAGGACTTGTGACCTGGATGTGGTTTCCCTCCACCCTCCCAATTATTTTTGTTTTTGTTTTTTGCTTTTTCAGTTATGTGATGGTTTCCTCTCTTACTAACTCATCATCTAAATCATGCGCTAGAATCAGCTGTAAATCCTCATCAGTGATTCTCCTCCTTGTAGGAAGCATGGTTGTGCCTAAAATTCCCAAATATGTCCAAGAAATAATACTATATTGGTGGAATGACAGGCAGACAGGAGCACTCCACCCTGCCTGAAAGCTGGGAACAGAGTGTGGTATGAGTGTGAGAAGTCACGTACACCAAGGCCACTCTTGACTTGCCAGTTATCATTTTTGTGGCTCGGGGGCACTCACACGTGGCCGTCTATATATAGTCGATGCTTAGAAATACAAGGGATAAATTTTGGAGACGAGTCTATATATAGTCATCCCACAAATTTTTGATACAATCAGGACCGTCTATATATAGTTCCACCGCCGGCTAAGGGTTAATCCGTTCCAGACCAAAAAAAAAATCATACTTTTGCCCATAAAACCCATTCAAAATAGACCTTTAATGTATGCATGACATGAACAAAATAATTATAAAAAGCCTACATTGTTTTCTTACCTAAATGCTTTCAAAATGATAATAGAATGAATAAAAAAGGAAAGGTTATTTACTTGAGAGACTGGACGTTGATGGCATGATGGAATGGAGGAGAGGAGGATGGGGAGGAAGACAGACAAGATCTGAGAAGACAGTCATGAGAGAGGACTTGGGATGTGCGCAGCATGCCAGAGCTACACAACAGCTGTGTAGCATCACAAGTCAGTGCCGCTATGTGGGGCCCCATTATAGCAGAGAGGATAAAGCCGAGGAAGCTACAGTAGAGCGCGTCGGTAACATCACCATGCCCAGGAAAAATAGGAGAAAATCGTGGTGGCACGGAGATTATGTTATGTAATATTTTTCGTATGTTCTGTTTTATTTTCTTTGTGCTTTTGTTTTGTTGTTGTGTGATAGCCGGGTTGGCTATCACACAAACGGGCAGGCGAGCTGTTTAACCGCGTTTGTCCCCCGAAATATCGTTCGTCCCCTGGGTCGATATATTGACAAATTTTTTGGTCGTCTCGCGAATTGTTCGTCCTTAGAGACGTTCATCAAGCGAGGTTTTACTGTAGTTCCGTTGCTCAACCATTTTGTAATGTCTCCTGTAACGTAGGCACATTGCAGTCTGTTAATTAAGGCACTTTCTTCTATTCAGGGGACAATGGACAATTTCCTTCTTCCTCCAGGATATCATCAAGTCAGCCCACACTTCTTTCCCTGACTCTTCCTGCCGCGAGCTTGAGGTCCGTGCCCACGACATCCGTGGCATTGCTACGTCTATGCTCATGTGGAAGAACTGCTCTGTTCTCACTATCTTGGGGGTGGCCTGCTGGAGGACGCAGTTGGTCTTTGCTGACCATTAACTCCAGGAAATAGTAAGACGAGGCAGATATCTTTGCCTTGGGTCCAGTGGTTGCCGCTGGACACGTGGTTGACTAACTACTGCACCTGGCCATGCACAACCTTAGGAAGTACGCTCCAGGTTGCTTTTCTTGGGGGATCTTTCGTCCCATCCTGGCACCTTCAGCCAGGGGATAAAGGGTCAGTAGCTGGGACTGAGCACTCTTCTCAGCTCACACCTCCAGTCATGGGCATCTGCATGCTTGTAGGACACTCACCACTGGTCACCTAGGGCTCCAATTCTTGAGACACATAGGTCAAGGACTACTCCCATGCACTTGGTTGCATTCTCCAGCACCCTCTTTCTCCATATCAACCTCTACCACAGGCTAGTGTCTCCACAATGGACAGTTATTTCACCCTCTACACCTGCCACATCATGTTGACTCCCACCTCCTTAAATGTTGGAGTCTGCTAATTTTGTTAGCTTTTTTTTATATGAAAAACAGATGTCTGTGATACAAATGTAATTTTTAATGCTAAAATTAATTCACTTACCTGTTTTTCATACAAAAACAAGTGCCCTCCCTTCCTCCCCCCAGTCTGATTCAATACACATGAGAACTAACCGAGGGGCAGCACAGCCAATCCGATCAGCAGCGCCGGGTACCGCGCTGGCAGGCGTAGTGCTAGGTGGAATTTTTTTTAAATTTCGGCAGACGAAAGTAAGTGAAACAGTGGAACTGCTAGTTTTTTGTATGGAAAACAGGTAAGTGAAGAAATTAATTTAAGCATCAAAAATTACATTTTCCCAAACTTAAACAAACTTTGCTTCACACAGCCTTCATGTGTTAAGTTGTTGGCCATAATTTTATGTACAAGTACTTGTCAATTTTTCTTAATATTATTATACAACATTTATTTGTACATTAGAAATGTGTATTTTTTTTTTTTAATTCAGCAGTTTTCAGGTACTGAGGTTGCTGGATTTTTTATAGTCAATTGTACATCTACCACATTTACTAAAAATACTCAAAATGATGGAGTCATTTGCAATATTTTTATGCTTATAACCATAATAACTGACCTCCCAGAGCTACCAGACCAGAATCTCAAGGGTAGCATGATAAAAGTGCTGGGCTGTTTTGTGTAGAATAACACAAATGTTCCCTTGTGAATCCAACAGACTTCCATCAGGAAATGTTTAATTCTTTTTAATTTAAGCATTTCATATAAACAGTAGTATCTAGTATTTTATTTATTTTTTTTATATAAACAGTAGTATCTAGTAATTTTTTTTTTTTTTTTTTTTTTTTTTTTTTTTTTTTTTTGCTAAGTCTGTGATTCTTGTGGTAAGCAATACTTTGTATTTTTTAATATACCAACTTTTCCTTAAATTTTCTCAATTTTAATAAATGCAACTAGAAGTATTATTTTTAAACTATTTCCAATTCTACAAAAAGGTAAAAAATGAGAAGGAAAAGATAAAGAGTGTGATTAAGTAAGAGAGGACTGATGAAGTTTAATAAATGCAGCTAGAAGTATTATTTTTAAACTATTTCTAACTCTCCAGCACAATTAGAAAAATTTATAGAATGAGAAGGGAAAGAAAAAGAGCGTAATTAACTAAGAGAGGACTAAAGAGGTGAGAGAACACACACCGACACCCACACAAACACACACCTGCAAGGATATATGTATATGATGGAAAAATAATGACAACGATGAAATGTCACAAAGTTGGAGTACGTTGTAGTCATACGGTTTTCTCATGGAAAGAATGTAATGAAAGTGGGAAAAAAATACAGAGGAGAGCAATGAAAATGATGCCAAATTTCAAGGAAAGGCCTTATGAAAAGTAACTGGAAGAAATTAAATTAATGACATTGAAAGCAAGAAGAGAATGGGAAAACTTGATAAAATTGTACAAATTACTAAACTATATGGAAAAAAGGTAAACAGACAAGTTTGGAGATACATTTGGATGAGGGAATAAGATATGTGACTGGATGTACAAAAAAGATTAAGAAGAGTGAATGTATCAATGATATCAAGAAGTATGTTTTTTGTATCAAAGTATTCATCTTTGAAATAGCTAAAATGAGACAGTTGTTGCAACTGTTAAGTGTTTGAAAAATAAATAACTGCAGATATAGAGACAAGACAAACAAGCTTTAGCTCAGATCCTGTACAATACAACTAGAAATACACACACACACAGCTCAGTGGTTAGAGCGCTGGCTTCACAAGCCAGAGGACCGGGGTTCGATTCCCCGGCCGGGTGGAGATATTTGGGTGTCTCCTTTCACATGTAGCCCCTGTTCACCCAGCAGTGAGTAGGTACGGGATGTAAATCGAGAAGTTGTGACCTTGTCCCGGTGTGTGGTGTGTGCCTGGTCTCAGGTCTATCCGAAGATCGGAAATAATGAGCTCTGAGCTCGTTCCGTAGGGTAACATCTGGCTGTCTCGTCAGAGACTGCAGCAGATCAAACAGTGAAACACACACACCGCATAGTGTAGTGGTTAGCACGCTCGACTCACAATCGAGAGGGCCGGGTTCGAGTCCTGGCGCGGCGAGGCAAATGGCCCTTAATGTGTGGCTCCTGTTCACCTAGCAGTAAATAGGTATGGGATGTAACTCGAGGGGTTGTGGCCTCGCTTTCCCAGTGTGTGGAGTGTGTTGTGGTCTCAGTCCTATCCGAAGATCGGTCTATGAGCTCTGAGCTCGCTCTGTAATGGGGAAGACTGGCTGGGTGACCAGCTGACGACCGTGGTGAATTACACACACACACACACACACACACACACCACGTAGTGTAGTGGTTAGCACGCTCGACTCAATTGAGAGGGCCTGGGTTCGAGTCTTGGGAAGCGGCAAGGCAAATGGGCAAGCCTCAATGTATAGCCCCTGTTCACCAAGCAGCAAGTAGGTACGAGATGTAATCCGAGGGGTTGTGGCCTCGCTTTCCCGGTTTGTGGAGTGTGTTGTGGTCTCAGTCCTACCCGAAGATCGGTCTATGAGCTCTGAGCTCGCTCCATAATGGGGAAGACTGGCTGGGTGACCAGGAGACGACCGTGGTGAATTACACACACATGAGAAAGTTGGAGGGGGTTGGGTGGTGTCATATTTACTGATACCACTAAGAATGTAATGAGACCTAATTTCTTGGAATTTATGGATGACCAAGAGAGAAAAAAAAGAGACTATGCTAAGAAGAATAATTATAGATATGAAGAGAGATAAGGTGATAGTGGTGGTAGCAGAGGCAGCATGGCAGCAGCATAGTGAAGCGAGAGATAGTAGGAAGGAGAAGGGTGTTTGGTGGTGATGCTAGAACACACACACACACACACACACGTTGGATGAAACAGTAGTTCAAGCAAAAATATTTATGACTTTAAGGCTAAACTGGATAGCTATAGGTATGGAGACAGGACAGCACAAGCATAGCTCTTTTCCTGTAACACAACTAAGTAAATACACACACACACACACACACACACACATAATATCATTAATGTGGTGCAGGAGGAGGGAAAAGACCTAGTACAAGAAATAGAGGACTTCCATAGAATTGGAAAGTTCACAGGAGAAGGTATGAGGCCAATAAGAATCAAACTTAAGTCGCAAAAGGATGTAGATGAATTGGTGGAGAAGTCATGGAGGCTAGCCCAGCAGGAAACAACAAGGAAGATTTGGTTGAGAAGAGATCTCGGTGAAAAGGAAAGAGAAATGTTAAATGAGTTGAGAAAGGAGGCTTTGAAAAAAAATGAAGAGAGGACAGAAGAGGAGAAGAGTTTTTCTGGAGAATCTTGGATATGAGACTGAGGAAGTGGTTCATAACCCAGAAAAGTACAGCAAGAAAGGACTAAAGAAACTTACGTATGAGCGGAATGTAATGTATTCCAACATAAATGGAGTGATATCGGGGATTTTAGAACTCAACGATTACTTGAGGGACAAGAACCCAGATATTGTGGGTCTTACTGAAACAAAACTGAGAGAGGGAGAAGACCTGATGATGGTTGGAGAAGGAAATATAATGTTTGGAAAAGAAATAGAGTAGGTAAGATGGGAGGAGGAGTGATGTTGCTGGTTAAAAAGATATAAAGGTGGATCAAGTGAAAGAAGGTATGGGAAAGGCAGAAGTGCTAAAGATCAGAGCAGAAACTAATGAAGGAAAAAGAGGCACTACATAGTGGTGTACGTACCACCTAAGACAAATGCATGGTCAGTACAGGAATATGAAGAAATGATAAGAGATACAGGAACATGTCTGGAAGAAATGTTGGGTGGCTGTGAACGAACTATAATGATGGGAGATTTTAATTGTAAAGAGGTGTGTTGGGAGGACTGGTCAATGGAAGGATCAGAGACAACATGGGAAATACACTATTGACACTGGCAATGGAAAATGTGTTAACTCAGTGGGTCAAAGAAGATACTAGGTTTGGAGGAGAGGAGCATCGTCAAGACTGGACTTGGTCTTTAGTACAGAGCCAATGGTCATTGAGGAGATGAGGGTGGAGTGCCCTTTAGCAAAGAGTGATCATGCAGTTTTGGAGTTCAAGGTGATAGATGAAGAGAAATCTAGAAGAAATGAAGAATATAAAGTGGGAAGATGGAATTATGCCAAGACAGATTTTGGAAACCTAAAGAAATTCTTTCAAGAGACAAATTGGATGAAATTCAAGAGTGCTAAGGAGCAAATGAAAAGTGGAAGGAATTTATAAAAATATACAAAGAAGGTGAGAAAAATTTGTACCAATAAGACAACATAGAGAAGTTGGAAAGCAGGACTGGTTTAACGATAGATGTGAAAAGGCTAGAACAAGAAAAGAGGATGCATGGAAGAGGTGGAGAAGGAAAAGACGGATTAAGCAGTGGGAAAGTTACAAAAGAGCAAGAAATGAATATGTGTTGATTAGAAGAGAAGAAAGAAAGAAACAAGAAAAGGATATAATTGATAAATGTAAAGACCAACCAAGGCTTTTTACAGACATGTGAACAACAACATCAAAAATAGAGAAAGTATTGAAAGTTTAGAAGTAAATGGAGTATGCAGTGAGGATCCCAGGAAATGGCAGAGGCTATGAATGGATGCTTTCGGAAGGTATTCACAAAGGAGACTGCTTTTGACAAACCACTGGTAATGGAACAGAAAGGGATTATGAAGGAGTTTCAAGTAACTGTGGAGGAGATCAAGAATATGATGGGGAGTTTAGAAGTGAGAAAAGCTGTGGGACCTGATGGGGTATCAGGATGGATTTTAAGAGAATGCAGGAGCAACTGGCAGAAAAAGTTTGTGAAGTAATTGATGCCTCATTAAGGGAAGGTGTAGTGCCCCAAGACTGGAAAAGAGCTAACATTGTCCCAATCTATAAATCAGGTAACAAGAGAGACCCATTGAACTATAGACCAGTGTCACTTACAAGTGTGGTAGCTAAGATGTGTGAGAGGGTGGTGAAGAATAGATGGACAGACTTCTTGGAGAAAAATGACATACTTTGTGAGTGTCAATTTGGTTTTAGAAAAGGGCGTTCATGCACGACAAACCTGATATGTTACTATTCGAGGGTGATAGATGTAATACAGGAAAGAGATGGTTGGGCTGATGGAATATATCTGGATTTAAAAAAGGCCTTTGATAAGGTACCACACCGGAGACTGATCTGGAAACTTGAAATGGTAGGAGGAGTGCATGGCAGTTTACTAAAATGGATGGAAGACTTTTGGTAGGAAGAGAAATGAGAACAATAATTAAGGACAGACCATCAGAATGGGGATTGGTGGAGAGTGGAGTTCCACAGGGATCAGTGTTGGCACCAGTAATGTTCGCGGTCTACATAAATGACATGGTGGATGGGGTGTCCAGTTATGTGAGCCTATTTGCAGACGATGCAAAATTGTTAAGAAAAGTGAGATGTGACAAAGATTGCGAACTACTCCAGGAAGACTTGGACAGAATATGGAAATGGAGCTGTACATGGCAAATGGAGTTCAACACGACAAAATGCAAGAAATTAGAGTTTGGCAAGAGTGAAAGAAGAATCAGGAGTATGTACAAGATAGGAAATGAAGACATAAAACCAGTCATGAAGAAAAAGACCTTGGGGTGACAATTACCAATGACCTATCGCCAGAGAGACATATAAACAAAATAATTGGAGAAGTATTGAACTTATTGAGGAACATAAGAGTGGCGTTCGTATATTTAGATGAAGAAATGATGAAGAAAATAATTACTGCAATGATAAGACCAAGGCTTGAATATGCAACAATACAGTGGGCTCCAAACTTAAAGAAACACATAAGGAAACTAGAGAAAGTACAGAGGGCTGCAACAAAAATGGTGCCTGACTTAAGAGATTTGACTTATGAAGACAGACTGAACAGAATGCAACTTCCGACCCTGGAAAACAGAAGAGAAAGGGAGACCTGATAGCAATATACAGAGTGATGATTGGCATGGAAAAATGGATAGGGAAGATCTGTGTATGTGGAATGAAAGAATGTCGAGAGGGCATGGGAAAAAACTAAAAATGGCCACTTATAGGAGAGATGTGAAAAAATATAGCTTCCCTCATAGAAGGGTGGAAGCATGGAATAGTTTAGACGTGGAAGTGGTCAACGCAAGGAATATTCATGATTTTAAGAAAAAGCTGGACATTAGTAGATATGGAGACGGGACAGTACGAGCATAGCTCTTTTCCCGTATGTTACAATTAGGTAAATTAGGTAAATACACACACACACACACACACACAGGCTGACCACGGAAGGAGGTGGACGTGTGTGTGGGTCTCTCCGCTCTCCCTCTCTGAGAGCATACACGGCGCTCCTGCCTTGTTTTCTATTGGTGTTTTTATTAATTTTACTGGATTTTCATATGTTCATTGCCTAACTTTTATTTGCTTTTAAATCTTACCTTTCACTCATTTCTTGATGATGTGTAATTGGTAAGTGCCTAAGTGGTAGTTTGTTTTGGTGTTGGATTGTCGCTGTGTTCCTGGTCTGGCAGGTTGGTGCCTCACTCACTTGCCTTGCCCCAGTGCTATTATTTTATCTGTTTTTCGGATATTGCCAGCCAGCCAGCCAGTCAGTCATTCATTGAGGTGTGTGCTTCATTACATCTTTATTGGTCCTTATTTTCCTTCTACAACTGGACAGCTTTTGATAGCTTTACAGTTGTAGACAGTTTGTTCCTTAGTGTTCAATTTTAACACAGTTTGGCTTGCTTTGAGGACATTTGCAGACAGTTTGACATGTTTCAAAGGCATTTCAATACAGTTTGGTGTGTTTTGGGAACATTATAAGACAGTTTCACATGTTTAAGTCATTTCAACACAGTTTGGCGTGTTTTGAAAAGATTTTAAGACAGTTTGACATGTTTTAAAGGCATTTTAACTGTTTGGCTTGTTTTAAGACATTTAAGTCAGTTTGACATGTTTTAAAGGCATTTTAACAAAATTTGGCATGTTTCGAGAATATTTTAGAACAGTTTGACATGTTTTAAAGGCATTTTGACACAGTTTTGCATGTTTTGAAGACATTTTAAGACAGTTTGACAGGTTTTAAAGGTATTTCAACACAATTTGGTAAGTTTTGAGAACATTTTAAGACAGTTTGACAAGTTTTAAAGGCATTTTAATAAAATGGATAGACCAATAAGAAACAAGTTACCAAATTCAAAATATGTCGATGAGGCTCAGGGAGCGAAACCGAAAGTGGCCAGCCAAAACATGAGCCCATCTTCAACGGGAGCAACAATGCAAGGTAGACTGGTGATGTTGGAAAAGAGATTTGAGGAGTTGGTGAAGGAATTAAAAGTTCAGAGGAGTGAGGAGGAGCAGGATAGAGAATTCCGCAAGGCTTTGAAGGAAAGAGTTAGGAGACTGGAGGAAAATGAAAAACGATTGGTGGATGAGAATGCACACTTGAGAGTGGAGGTTGAAAAGTACAAGAGACGATTGGAGGAGAAAATGGAGAAAGTAGTAAAGGAGAAAGACAACTTTAAGGAAATGATCAGTGAGCAGAATGAAAGGTTTGAGAGGGAATGGGAATTGAAGAAAACACAATGGACTGAGTCGAGGGAAGCAGAGATGGTGGGATTACATGAAATAATTAAAGATCAGTTGAAGGAGGACAAAAAAGAAAGGTCCAAGGAAATGGTTAATGTTATGAAGAATAAGGAAACATTGATAAGAGAAATAGCGGAAAAGAAGAAGAGCGTGTTAATATTTGGGATGAAAGAACAAAATATAACATATAAGCCTAAGAAAATTAAGGAAGAATTAAAAACGGTAAGAGATCTGTTAAAAAATCTAAATGATGATGAAAAAAAAGACCTACAAGAAGAAGCGGAAGAGATCCATAGACTGGGTCCGTATAAGGAGGGAGTGAGCAGACCAATTAAAGTAGTACTGAAGTCACAACAATCTGCGTAGGATATCCTATATAGAACATCAAAGTTAAGAGAGATAGAAGGTTGTAAAGAGGTGTTCGTAAGAAAAAATAGAAATGAGGAAGAGAGGAAAAGATATAAGGAATTGTTGGAAGAGGCGAGAAGGAAAAATGATGAACGGTCCGAAGAAGAAAGAGAAAAGTTTTTTTGGAGAGTTATAGGAGAGAGAGTCAGAAAGTGGTATGTGGAAAGAAGGAATGCGGAGGAACCCCTAGAGGGAGCAGTGGGTGGACCGTAATGTATACTAATATAGATGGGATACTGTCAAGTAGGTTGGAATTGCAAGACTATATGATGGTGGAGAAGCCTGATATAGTGTGTTTGAGACAAAATTACATGAAAAAACAAAGATAAATTTGGATAATAAATATAATATATGGAGAAAGGATAGAGAGAGTAAAGGTGGAGGAGGAGTTATGATTATGACGAAGAACGAAATAAATGTGGATAAGGTTTGGTATGGGAAGAACAACGCAAAAGTGATAAGCATAAGGATAAAAAGTGATGGAAAAGAATTAATAATCATGGTGACCTATGTACCTCCTAAAACAATTTCTTGGACATTAAGGGAATACGACAATATGATCAAGGATACTTTACAGAGTTTGGAAAGTGTATTATCTGGAAAAAGAAAGGTGATACTAGTAGGAGATTTTAATTGTAAGGAGGTGGATTGGGAAAATCTAGTAAGTGGTGTTGGAGAGGAAGCATGGGAGAGAGATTTCTTAATCTAATGATGGAAAATATGATGGAACAGAGGGTGAAGGAAAATACTAGATATAGAGGAGATGATGAACCGGCTAGACTGGATTTGGTGTTAACAAGAGAAGTGTACCTATGTGGAGATATACAATACAAATGTCCTTTGGGAAAGAGTGATCATGTGGTTATGGAAATGCAGATAGCAACAACACAGCGAAGGAAAAACGAGACATACAGGAGTGGTAGATTGAATTATAGAAAGATGGACACAGAAAGTTTGAAAAATTATTTCAGAAAATTAGATTGGGAGGAGATGTTATAAATCAGAGAAGTGCAAAAAAAATATGAGATTTTTATAAAAGAAATATTATAAAGAAGGAGTTATGAAATTTGTACCAAAGTATAAACCGAGAGAGGAAGGAAGAAAGGATTGGTTTAATGCAACTTGTGTTAATGCTAAGGAAAAGAGAGATGTGGCTTGGAAAAGATGGAAAAAGAGCAGGAATATACTAAATAAGGAGAATTATAGAGTGGCGAGAAATGAGTATGTGAGGGTAAGGAGGAGGAAGAAAGAAAATTTGAAAAGATATTGTAGACAAGAGTAAGGAACATCCAAAATTGTTTTACAGGTTCATAAATGGTAAACTTAAAAAGAGAGAGTCCATTGAAAGATTAAAAGGAGAGCAAGGGATAGTAGATGACCCTAAGAATATAGCGGAATTGCTAAATAATAGGTTTCAGCAAGTATTTACTAAAGAAACAATGTAAAGCCTCAGAATGTACAAGGAAATGTGCACATGGATGACATTAAGATACCTAAAAAGGAGTTATATAAAATGTTGGAGGAACTTAAAGATGATAAAGCGATGGGACCAGATGAAGTTTCAGGAAAATTATTGGAGTGTAGAGAAGAATTGATTGATCCATTATATGATATTATAAGGTGCTCATTAGAAACAGGGGAAGTACCAGTAGAGTGGAAAAGAGCTGAAGTGGTGCCCATTTATAAGGGAGGCAGTAAGGAAGAGCCTCTTAACTATAGACCTGTGTCTCTAACAAGTGTGGTCGGTAAGATTTGTGAGAGGGTGATAAAGAAATATTGGATACGGTTCCTGGAGGATCATAAGTTATTATCGGATCATCAATTTGGTTTTAGGAAAGGGAGGTCATGTGTAACAAATCTACTGAGCTTTTATTCAAGAGTGGTTGACAAAATACAAGAGAGAGAGGATGGATGGACTGTGTATATTTGGATTTAAAGAAAGCTTTTGACAAGGTACCTCACATGAGACTGCTATGGAAATTAGAGATTTATGGAGGACTGAAAGGAAAAGTGTTAAAGTGGATGGAAAACTACTTGAGATGGAGGGAGATGAGAACGGTAATAAGGGATGCAAAGTCGGACTGGTTGGTGGTGGAGAGTGGAGTCCCACAAGGTTCAGTGCTGGCACCAATACTTTTCCTTGTATATATTAATGACATGCCAGAGGAGTAAACAGTTATATTAATTTGTTTGCGGATGATGCGAAGTTGTGTAGGTGTGTGAAGAGTGAAGAAGATTGTGAAATTTTACAGGCAGATCTGGATAAGATTTGGGAGTGGAGCAAGAGGTGGGAAATGGAATTTAATCTGAGCAAAAGTCATGTGATGGAGATGGGGAAGAGTGGAAGACGGCCAAGAGGGTCATATAAGATGGGTGAAGAAGTAGTGTTGAAAAAGGTGGAAAAGGAAAAGGATTTGGGAGTGATAATACAAGACCATGGGCAGTTTGAGGCTCATATTGATAAGATGTTTGGAGAAACGTATAATTTGATAAGAAATATTGGATTAGCCTTTCATTATATGGATAAAGATATGATGAAGAAATTAATTAGTACGGTAATTAGACCAAGATTGGAATATGCTGGAGTGGTTTGGTCCCCTTATAAAAGAAGCATATAAGGAAGTTGGAGAGATTGCAGAGAATGGCAACAAAATGGTTCCGGAATTGGCAGAAATGACCTATGAGGAGAGATTAAAAGAAATGAATTTGCTTACCTTGGAACAAAGAAGAGAAAGAGGAGATTTAATACAGGTTTATAAACTGTTGAACGGACTGGATGAAGTGGATAATGAGCAAATGATGTTGAGAGAGGAAAACTTAAATAGAACTACGAGATCGCATAGTAAAAAGATAGCCAAGGGAATATGCTTGAAGGATGTGAAGAAATATAGTTTCCCACAAAGATGTGTGGAGGTGTGGAATGGTTTGAGTGAGGAGGTGGTGTCAGCGAGGAGTGTGCATAGTTTTAAAGGAAAGTTGGATGTGTGTAGATATGGAGACGGGGCCACACGAGTATGATACCCAGGCCCTGTAAAATTACAACTAGGTGAATACACACACACATGGCTTCTGTATAGCAGTATTTGTTTTGGTGAATTATAGTCACCAACTATTTGAGAGTTGTGGTAGCTGATGACAAACTGAAAATGGTCACACACATGCACCCGTGGATATGACGACGTGCTGTGCTAGGTGTAGTTGTACTGAGGGTTACAAAAGTTGTTCTTCCTTAATATAAGGCTTTAGTCAGCAAAACAAAAGCAGAGGAGTTATTTGAATGAACTCTAAATTTGATCAGACTGAATTAGGCAGTGCGGGTTTATACAACACTTAAGAATAAGTTAATGAAACAATTTAATGAAGCTTCGAAGGTAAAGGTTACTGTAACCCCTTCCCGGCAGCAGGGCAGATGAGTGTACTACCAAATAAAAGTCGTCTATATATAGACACTACTGACTTTCATCCATACGTCTATATATAGTTTCCCCATAAATGGACATTCCAGATTGACATCTATATATAGATTCTGAGGCAAACTGAATAAACAGTTGAGTCTATTTATATAGAATATGCTGCAAAACTGAACAAGTAATATCTATATTTATATGAATGTGTGAACTTACTCACCTGGATGTAATTTACTTCCACTTTCCTTCGTATTTTTTACATACTTGTTTTATATCTATTAATTTTCAGGCAACGCTGCCAGCGTGTGGTACAGTTCTTTCTCTTTGACATGATATAATCAAAATAAAAGAAAGTGAAAATAATACAAATACTTCCAATATAACCTCGTCCACCACAAGGACAAGTCATTATTTGTGCTTTGTCAGTGGTGGATGTGTTACGCACTTAAATTATTATTTGAGAGGCAATTTGTTTCCCAGTGTTTGGGTATTTGAGATGCCAAATAATTATTTATCCTATGAATATTGTTATTTGTAAGGAATTGTCTACATATAGACTGTCACAACTTAGTGTGGTAAAATCAGAAGAAACGTCTATACATAGACGATCTGACAAAAAATCCCGATTTCAAAACGTCTAAATATAGATATACTCTGCTGGGACGGGGTTAATGAACCCTGAATAGACCAAGTGCTTCGATAGCTACCATAGTGCTTCCCTAAATAGAAATCATCACATTCACCCTATCTTGTTTAACAAATACATGTAATCTGAGCAAACTTACATACAAGATCATTATGCATCTAATTACAAAAACACATCTAAGAATAAATTAACCTATCTACAGGTTTTCGTTGTCTTGTGGATTGACGAAGTGGTTCAGGCTCCCCGAGTGGCTCCGCGTCCATAACATCAGTGAGATTCCTTTTTTCTTGGTTTCGATTAGCAATGAATTCACCTCAGTTCACATTTGTTGCATCCTCCTCTCCCAGAAAGGAGGGATCCTGGACTGGCTCCTCAAAAGATGGAGGTTTGGCCTTTGCAGCAATGTGTCCACCAGAGATAGGTGCTAGATCCCAGGTTTCCATCAGGAAAACAAACCTTTGCATAATGAGGAGTAGCACTCACGAGATCGACATCTACAAGAGAATCAGATTTAGAATTTCGAACATATTTATGTAAAAACACAGGTTCAGGGAAAGTCAGCCAAGATTGGAGAGAGTACCCATTTGAGAATTTCCTAGGAAAAGAGGTCTTTTATGGGGTGCCTGAAGGACAAGATCTAGAACTACCGTACTTGATGGTTCTTAATTAAGACGCACCTTTTCTCCAAAGAAAATATTAGCCAATTTGCTCTCACTTGGTGCGCCAACAATCCATTTATTTTGAGAAAACAAACGGTACACATTATTCTTATCTTGTAATGTACAAAATAAACCAAAATGCCCTTTAAACAAAAGATTACTGAGTTGGCATTGATAAAAAAAAAAATGAAAGGAGGGGAAGAAAGGCCATATTAAGAAAAAATAAATAAATTATTAAATAAAGCAAAATAATGGCTCCCCCAAAAATAAGGCAAAATAACTGCTCTTCCCCCCAAAATTAAAGCAAAATAATTGCTCCCCCGAAAAAAAAAATCAAGCAAAATAACGGCTCCCCAAAAAATTTAAGCAAAATAATGGTCCTCCCCTCAAAAATAGCTCCCATTAAAAAATAAAGCAAAATAACGGCTCCCCCAAAAATTAAAGCAAAATAATGGCTTTCCCAAAATAAAAGAAAAATAATAGCTCCCCCTAAAAAATTAAGCAAAATAAAGACTCCCCCCAAAAAATAAAGCAAAATAACGGCTTTCCCCCAAAACAGCCACGTTATTGTTTAACAAGAAGAGGAGAGAGAAGAGATAATAAATGGAGAGAATGGGATTAAAACAGGAGAAAGAAAGAAAATGGATAATAAATGTAGGGAATGGAAATAAAACAAGATAGAAAGGAATAAGAAAGAAATAACACGAGATAGAAAGATAAGTGGATAACGAATAGAGGAATAGGAGGAAATGGGAATGACTATGATGAATAAGGAAATAGGAGGAAATGATAATAAAACAGCGGATAGAAAGAAAAATGGATAACAGACAAGGGAAAAGGATAACGAATAAGAGAACAGGAAATAGTAACGAGGATGATCACAAATAAAGGAACAGGGAATAAGGAATCCTCTTCCCTTGTCCGTTATCCATTTTTCCATGCTCTTTTCCTC